>NC_141080.1:51080058-51626058 GCF_041138505.1 Cibotium barometz | reverse complement strand
TCGTTCTTTTGCGGCAAGTTGTTGTCCCCACATCTTAGCCTTTAGTTTGCGTGGGCAACTGGTCGTATTTTTCGGCTAGCTGTTGTCCTCGTGAGGTGGGATTTTGAACTTCTTGGTCATAGTGCGTGGCCATCTTAAGTTCATACTATTCACACCTCAACATCATATCTTACATACACTCCACTTGACTATCACGTAAGCGGCCCCCCGAAAAATTTATTTTTTGCTGCCGCAGTTACTTTTTGCTGCCGCAGCTGCCGGTTATTTATCTTTATCACTCCACAACCGCACACCTGAAAAAACCCCTAAACCCTAACCCTAAAACCCCTAAACCTAAACTTTTTCGGCTTTGCCAACAAAATCCCGAGCTGAAGCATATACCTAGACCTATGATTTGCTGGAGAAATCCAAGGAATCTGCGCTCCTATCTTGTTAGATCAAGGTTTCGAACCTCTAATTTGTAACTTTCTATTTTTAGTAAGTACTATTTTTAGCGTGGACCCCACCTTTGTAAAGCAACCCTTGGGAGCATCGGCTTAGCAGCATATGAGACCTCCCATGTTTGGTTCTGCTATCGGGAAAACCCTCCACCTATTTTATGCATCTCTCTAGTCTTCTAGTTACCTTATGTAACTTATTTTTGCATATAGAGTCAACATGTCCACTCTAGCCTAATGGTTAAGGCTTGTGACTCTAATGAAAGAGGTCATGAGTTCAAACCCGTAGCTTGCATAACATGCTATTGAGCTTCTTTTACTTGTTTAGAGAGCTCTACTTATCCGATTCGAGCGTCGTTTGTTGCGTTGGGTTCTTCATGTCCTAAGCTTGCTTTTTCACAACAAAAGGCTGAATTATCCCACATGCAAAGAGGCAAAAGCTAGCCCTCCCTTCTCTACATAAGGGAGAGCTCTCATTCTTGTAATCTCAAACTTGGGTGTTCCACTGAAGAGCTCATTCTAGAGCGAATCTAGTTTGGAACTACACCCTCAAGTTAATACAAGAAATCGACTTTTTCAAGTCTTTTTTGTCTCTTAAATCAAATTTTGTCTTGTGTTTTGTGTATGTTAGGCACTTAGTCCTTTTTTGGGCTAGTAAAGTGTCTTTCTTGTGTGTGTGAGTAAGGCCATTGGTTTGGTGCTTAGCAAGAGGCACTTGGTCATTAATTTGGCTAGTTTAGTGTCTTTCTGCTGAGTATGCTCCTTCGATCTGGCATAATGTCATATTGCGTGGCATGCTAAGTGTCATTTCGATTGATGCACCTTCCCTTCCCCTTACCTTTATTTTTTGAGGGCAACTAGTCGTTCTTTTGCGGCAAGTTGTTGTCCCCAAGTCTTAGCCTTTGGTTTGGTGGGCAACTAGTCGTTCTTTACGGCAAGTTGTTGTCCCCACATCTCAGCCTTCAGTTTGCGTGGGCAACTTGGTCGTATTTTTCGGCTAGCTATTGTCCTCGTGAGGTGGGATTTTGGACTTTTTGGTCATAGTGCGTGGCCATCTTAAGTTCATACTATTCACACCTCAACACCATACACTCCACTTGACATCACTTCACTATCACGTAACCGGCCCCCGAAAAATTTATTTTTTGTTGCCGAGCTACTTTTAGCTGCCGCAGCTACCGGTTATTTATCTTTATCACTCCACAACCGCACACCTGAAAAAACCCCTAAACCCTAAACCTTTGCTATCATGGTGCTTTTGAACACTATCCCAGAGGCAGCAAACGAAGGTCAAGACAACCCTTCTACCAGCCAGGGAGCGTTTCAATTTGCTGGTGGAGAAAGAGAACGTGCTAAGCGGAGAATGGATGATTCTACAGATACTGCTAATGCACAAAACCAATACAGGTTTACACTTGGTGCTTCATCATCATCCTATGATGACCTTTTTGCTCTGCCTACTCTTCCCATCGCTCAACCTTCTCACCTTAAAGATTTCTTGAAGAAGTCTATCGAGGAGTACAAGAAGATGTTTTTAGCTTTTGAGAAAAGTCAAGCTTACCTCAAAAAGCTTAGAGAGCAAAGAGAAGAAGGCACCGTACCTAACAGTCTTCGACTCAAACCACCCCGCCTTACTGTGCAAGATGAACAAGGACAGGCCTTTCTCAATCAAACTCTACAAGATCTTTGTAAAAATTACAGGAGCAGCTGCTTGGAAGTCCTCATTGAAGCCCAAGCAAAGCTGGTAGAGAATCAAGAAAAGAAGCTAGATGCTTATGCCTCCACTTTTGAAGCCAGTCTCCAGGAAATCCTGAACTTCATGGCTGCTTTGGAACTCATGGACAGCCCACACGCTTTATGGGAAAACACCATGAAGACTTGGAAGAACAAGCTGCTCAAAGATTTCAAAACTGCCATAAATAATTTCAGGGTCTCTCATCTCCTTAACTCTAAGATCAAGCAAGCTGCTTTCACCAAGAGGAAAGCTGCACAGGATCAAGCCATGGGAGATGCAGAATCTCTTCCTACTGAACCCTCTATAGCCAAGCTAGTCAAAGAGCAAGTTCAGAAGCAAGTTCAAGCACAGATCAACAAGCTAAAGAAAAGTCTAGCAAATGACACAGGTGGGACAAACAAAAAATGAAAAGATAATCAACAAAAGAAAAGCCAGAACAATAGCCAGAACAACAACAAGAAGAAAACTAGAAGCAACCAAGCTTCTAAGAAAGGCAATCAACAGAAAGACCGGCAAAACAACCACCAAGGTAAGCAGCAGAGAAACAAGCCAAATAAAGGCAAGTCTACCCAGCCAAAAAACCAACGGGGAAACCGGCAAGGGGGTGGAAATCAACCTCAAAGGAAGAAGACTTCCACCCCCTCCTCTGCACAGCCTTCCTCTTCTCGACAAGGCCGCAATACCCAGAAATCTGGTTCGGGGCAGAAACAAAATCGGCAAAATTCACGAAGCAGATCCGCTCCACCGAGCCGATCTCGGTCTCGAAATCCTCGGCGTTAAGGCACCTCTTCTGGCTCCCTCTCCAAGATCCCGAGCGCTATGCTCTATTGCTTTTCTCTAGAAAGACCCCAACTGAGGTGGATCAACGTGTTTCAAACACTGCCATCCACAATCTCTCTCAGTACAAGCTTTCATTTAGCGAGAAAAAGCTTCTAGGACTTGGTTTGGGATATATTCCTCCGTCAAAGTTTCCGGATTCAACACATCTCACCAAAGACTATGATAATTTTGCAAGGCAACTTCGTCTTCGATGGTTTTTCAGAAATGCACCAGATAGACCTCTTCCTCCTTTTCAAGTTGCAAACCCGAATTGGAATCCTTCTAAAGTTTATCAGCCTCTGGAAGACATCATCAACACTGGAAGAGTCATACTTCAAAATTCAATCTCTTCATGTGAGCGACTTCCTCAGAACAAGCTTTCGCTTCATTTGAGAAGAGCCCTTAACAGATTGATAAAGAACCATAACATCATTATCAAGCCAGCAGATAAAAACCTTGGTTTGGTAATTCTTGATAAATCATGGTATCTTAATGAAGGTGATCGGCAACTTCTAGATCAACAGGTCTATCTCCCAGTCACCCAAGCTCCATTGAATGAACTGTTTGATAGGCTTGCCTGCATCTGTCAAAAGTCTAGTGTGCTCTCAAGGGATGAAGCAAAGTTTATTTTGCAGAAGCCAGAGCAAGGGTTCAGAGTTTGCTCTCTTTACTTCTTGCCCAAAATCCACAAACCTACAGTGGTCGGAAGGCCAATCTGCTCTTACAATGGCTTTGTTTTTGAGAATGCGTCTATATGGCTTCATCATAAGCTTTTCCCCATTCTCCTCCAACAAAAGCAACATCTAAAAGACTCCCTCACTCTGATTAAAGAGTTATCTGAGCTTCATCTACCACAAGAAATTATCCTCTTCACATTTGATGTGGAATCTCTGTACCCCAGTATTCCCACCAATGAAGGACTGCATGCCCTCAAGATGATGATACAGGGTGACTTCAACCATGTAGAGCTCAACCTCATCATGACAATTGCCTCTCTTGTTCTCAAGAACCACTATCTTGAGTTTAATGGCACTTTTTGGCATCAAATCAGAGGCACTGCTATGGGGAGTAATTTTGCTGTTGTCTATGCCTGCCTTTTTCTATGTTATCTAGAAAACCTTCAAGAACAGGTACATCCCACAACAGAGCTACTCTACTACAAAAGATACATTGATGACGCTTTAGGTTTTTGGCATGGGTCTCACACCACTTTGCTTCAACATCTTAGCAACTATGCAATGGATCTTCAGGAGCATATCAAGATAACACATGTCATCTCCAATTCATCTGTGGATTTTTTGGACATTCACCTCTTCAAAGGTACTAATTTTCAAACCACAAGAAAGCTTTCTACTAGTTGTTTTCAGAAAGAGCTGAACAGGTATCAATACCTCCCTTTCTCTTCCTGGCACCCTAGTCATCAAAAGGAATCCTTCATCATTGGAGAACTTAAGCGTTATGTCATCAGGGAAAGCACGCTTCAAAGCTACATCAAGCTAAAGCTTTTGTTTTTCCAACGACTTCGAGGTAGAGGATATCCGGATTCTCTCCTTCGGAAAACTTTCAGCAAGGTCAAGTACAATATGCGAACAGCTCTACTTCTAAAGGCTTCCAATCGAGAAACCTCTTCGAGTAAGCGGATCCCCCTGGTTCTTAAGCTTGACTACTCCAAGTACACCAAAGCTTTAAACTTGGGGGCCTCCCTAAACCCTAAACTTTTTCGGCTTTGCCAACAAAATCCCGAGCTGAAGCATATACCTAGACCTATGATTTGCTGGAGAAATCCAAGGAATCTGCGCTCCTATCTTGTTAGATCAAGGTTTTGAACCTCTAATTTGTAACTTTCTATTTTTAGTAAGTACTATTTTTAGCGTGGACCCACCTTTGTAAAGCAACCCTTGGGAGCATCGGCTTAACAGCATATGAGACCTCCCATGCTTGGTTCTGCTATCGGGAAAACCCTCCACCTATTTTATGCATCTCTCTAGTCTTCTAGTTACCTTATGTAACTTATTTTTGCATGTAGAGTCAACATGTCCACTCTAGCCTAATGGTTAAGGCTTGTGACTCTAATGAAAGGGGTCATGAGTTCAAAACCCATAGCTTGCATGAGATGCTATTGAGCTTCTTTTACTTGTTTAGAGAGCTCTACTTATCCGATTCGAGCGCCGTTTGTTGCATTGGGTTCTTCATGTCCTAAGCTTGCTTTTTCACAACAAAAGGCTGAATTATCCCACATGCAAAGAGGCAAAAGCTAGCCCTCCCTTCTCTACATAAGGGAGAGCTCTCATTCTTGTAACCTCAAACTTGGGTGTTCCACTGAAGAGCTCATTCTAGAGCGAAACTAGTTTGGAACTACACCCTCAAGTTAATACAAGAAATCGACTTTTTTAAGTCTTTTTTGTCTCTTAAATCAAATTAAATTTTGTCTTGTGTTTTGTGTATGTGAGGCACTTAGTCCTTTTTTGGGCAAGTAAAGTGTCTTTCTTGTGTATGTGAGTAAGGCCATTGGTTTGGTGCTTAGCAACAGGCACTTGGTCATTAATTTGGCTGGTTTAGTGTCTTTCTGCTGAGTATGCTCCTTCGATCTGGCATAATGTCATATTGCGTGGCATGCTAAGTGTCATTTCGATTGATGCACCTTCCCTTCCCCTTACCTTTATTTTTGAGGGCAACTAGTCGTTCTTTGCGGCAAGTTGTTGTCCCCACGTCTTAGCCTTTGGTTTGGTGGACAACTAGTCGTTCTTTTGCGGCAAGTTGTTGTCCCCACATCTTAGCCTTTAGTTTGCGTGGGCAACTGGTCGTATTTTTCGGCTAGCTGTTGTCCTCGTGAGGTGGGATTTTGGACTTCTTGGTCATAGTGCGTGGCCATCTTAAGTTCATACTATTCACACCTCAACACCATATCTTACATACACTCCACTTGACTATCACGTAACCGGTCCCCCGAAAAATTTATTTTTTGCTGCCGCAGCTACCGGTTATTTATCTTTATCACTCCACAACCGCACACCTAAAAAAACCCCTAAACCCTAAACCTTTGCTATCATGGTGCTTTTGAACACTATCCCAGAGGCAGCAAACGAAGGTCAAGACAACCCTTCTACCAGCCAGGGAGCGTTTCAATTTGCTAGTGGAGAAAGAGAACGTGCTAAGCGGAGAATGGATGATTCTACAGATACTGCTAATGCACAAAACCAATACAGGTTTACACTTGGTGCTTCATCATCATCCTATGATGACCTTTTTGCTCTGCCTACTCTTCCCATCGCTCAACCTTCTCACCTTAAAGATTTCTTGAAGAAGTCTATCGAGGAGTACAAGAAGATGTTTTTAGCTTTTGAGAAAAGTCAAGCTTACCTCAAAAAGCTTAGAGAGCAAAGAGAAGAAGGCACCGTACCTAACAGTCTTCGACTCAAACCACCCCGCCTTACTGTGCAAGATGAACAAGGACAGGCCTTTCTCAATCAAACTCTACAAGATCTTTGTAAAAATTACAGGAGCAGCTGCTTGGAAGTCCTCATTGAAGCCCAAGCAAAGCTGGTAGAGAATCAAGAAAAGAAGCTGGATGCTTATGCCTCCACTTTTGAAGCCAGTCTCCAGGAAATCCTGAACCTCATGGCTGCTTTGGAACTCATGGACAGCCCACACGCTTTATGGGAAAACACCATGAAGACTTGGAAGAACAAGCTGCTCAAAGATTTCAAAACTGCCATAAATAATTTCAGGGTCTCTCATCTCCTTAACTCTAAGATCAAGCAAGCTGCTTTCACCAAGAGGAAAGCTGCACAGGATCAAGCCATGGGAGATGCAGAATCTCTTCCTACTGAACCCTCTATAGCCAAGCTAGTCAAAGAGCAAGTTCAGAAGCAAGTTCAAGCACAGATCAACAAGCTAAAGAAAAGTCTAGCAAATGACACAGGTGGGACAAACAAAAAACGGAAAGATAATCAACAAAAGAAAAGCCAGAACAATAGCCAGAACAACAACAAGAAGAAAACTAGAAGCAACCAAGCTTCTAAGAAAGGCAATCAACAGAAAGACCGGCAAAACAACCACCAAGGTAAGCAGCAGAGAAACAAGCCAAATAAAGGCAAGTCTACCCAGCCAAAAAACCAACGGGGAAACCGGCAAGGGGGTGGAAATCAACCTCAAAGGAAGAAGACTTCCACCCCCTCCTCTGCACAGCCTTCCTCTTCTCGACAAGGCCGCAATACCCAGAAATCTGGTTCGGGGCAGAAACAAAATCGGCAAAATTCACGAAGCAGATCCGCTCCACCGAGCCGATCTCGGTCTCGAAATCCTCGGCGTCAAGGCACCTCTTCTGGCTCCCTCTCCAAGATCCTGAGCGCTATGCTCTATTGCTTTTCTCTAGAAAGACCCCAACTGAGGTGGATCAACGTGTTTCAAACACTGCCATCCACAATCTCTCTCAGTACAAGCTTTCATTTAGCGAGAAAAAGCTTCTAGGACTTGGTTTGGGATATATTCCTCCATCAAAGTTTCCGGATTCAACACATCTCACCAAAGACTATGATAATTTTGCAAGGCAACTTCGTCTTCGATGGTTTTTCAGAAATGCACCAGATAGACCTCTTCCTCCTTTTCAAGTTGCAAACCCGAATTGGAATCCTTCTAAAGTTTATCAGCCTCTGGAAGACATCATCAACACTGGAAGAGTCATACTTCAAAATTCAATCTCTTCATGTGAGCGACTTCCTCAGAACAAGCTTTCGCTTCATTTGAGAAGAGCCCTTAACAGATTGATAAAGAACCATAACATCATTATCAAGCCAGCAGATAAAAACCTTGGTTTGGTAATTCTTGATAAATCATGGTATCTTAATGAAGGTGATCGGCAACTTCTAGATCAACAGGTCTATCTCCCAGTCACCCAAGCTCCATTGAATGAACTGTTTGATAGGCTTGCCTGCATCTGTCAAAAGTCTAGTGTGCTCTCAAGGGATGAAGCAAAGTTTATTTTGCAGAAGCCAGAGCAAGGGTTCAGAGTTTTCTCTCTTTACTTCTTGCCCAAAATCCACAAACCTACAGTGGTCGGAAGGCCAATCTGCTCTTACAATGGCTTTGTTTTTGAGAATGCGTCTATATGGCTTCATCATAAGCTTTTCCCCATTCTCCTCCAACAAAAGCAACATCTAAAAGACTCCCTCACTCTGATTAAAGAGTTATCTGAGCTTCATCTACCACAAGAAATTATCCTCTTCACATTTGATGTGGAATCTCTGTACCCCAGTATTCCCACCAATGAAGGACTGCATGCCCTCAAGATGATGATATAGGGTGACTTCAACCATGTAGAGCTCAACCTCATCATGACAATTGCCTCTCTTGTTCTCAAGAACCACTATCTTGAGTTTAATGGCACTTTTTGGCATCAAATCAGAGGCACTGCTATGGGGAGTAATTTTGCTGTTGTCTATGCCTGCCTTTTTCTATGTTATCTAGAAAACCTTCAAGAACAGGTACATCCCACAACAGAGCTACTCTACTACAAAAGATACATTGATGACGCTTTAGGTTTTTGGCATGGGTCTCACACCACTTTGCTTCAACATCTTAGCAACTATGCAATGGATCTTCAGGAGCATATCAAGATAACACATGTCATCTCCAATTCATCTGTGGATTTTTTGGACATTCACCTCTTCAAAGGTACTAATTTTCAAACCACAAGAAAGCTTTCTACTAGTTGTTTTCAGAAAGAGCTGAACAGGTATCAATACCTCCCTTTCTCTTCCTGGCACCCTAGTCATCAAAAGGAATCCTTCATCATTGGAGAACTTAAGCGTTATGTCATCAGGGAAAGCACGCTTCAAAGCTACATCAAGCTAAAGCTTTTGTTTTTCCAACGACTTCGAGGTAGAGGATATCCGGATTCTCTCCTTCGGAAAACTTTCAGCAAGGTCAAGTACAATATGCGAACAGCTCTACTTCTAAAGGCTTCCAATCGAGAAACCTCTTCGAGTAAGCGGATCCCCCTGGTTCTTAAGCTTGACTACTCTAAGTACACCAAAGCTTTAAACTTGGGGGCCTCCCTAAACCCTAAACTTTTTCGGCTTTGCCAACAAAATCCCGAGCTGAAGCATATACCTAGACCTATGATTTGCTGGAGAAATCCAAGGAATCTGCGCTCCTATCTTGTTAGATCAAGGTTTCGAACCTCTAATTTGTAACTTTCTATTTTTAGTAAGTACTATTTTTAGCGTGGACCCACCTTTGTAAAGCAACCCTTGGGAGCATCGGCTTAACAGCATATGAGACCTCCCATGCTTGGTTCTGCTATCGGGAAAACCCTCCACCTATTTTATGCATCTCTCTAGTCTTCTAGTTACCTTATGTAACTTATTTTTGCATGTAGAGTCAACATGTCCACTCTAGCCTAATGGTTAAGGCTTGTGACTCTAATGAAAGGGGTCATGAGTTCAAAACCCATAGCTTGCATGAGATGCTATTGAGCTTCTTTTACTTGTTTAGAGAGCTCTACTTATCCGATTCGAGCGCCGTTTGTTGCATTGGGTTCTTCATGTCCTAAGCTTGCTTTTTCACAACAAAAGGCTGAATTATCCCACATGCAAAGAGGCAAAAGCTAGCCCTCCCTTCTCTACATAAGGGAGAGCTCTCATTCTTGTAACCTCAAACTTGGGTGTTCCACTGAAGAGCTCATTCTAGAGCGAAACTAGTTTGGAACTACACCCTCAAGTTAATACAAGAAATCGACTTTTTTAAGTCTTTTTTGTCTCTTAAATCAAATTAAATTTTGTCTTGTGTTTTGTGTATGTGAGGCACTTAGTCCTTTTTTGGGCAAGTAAAGTGTCTTTCTTGTGTGTGTGAGTAAGGCCATTGGTTTGGTGCTTAGCAACAGGCACTTGGTCATTAATTTGGCTGGTTTAGTGTCTTTCTGCTGAGTATGCTCCTTCGATCTGGCATAATGTCATATTGCGTGGCATGCTAAGTGTCATTTCGATTGATACACCTTCCCTTCCCCTTACCTTTATTTTTGAGGGCAACTAGTCGTTCTTTGCGGCAAGTTGTTGTCCCCACGTCTTAGCCTTTGGTTTGGTGGACAACTAGTCGTTCTTTTGCGGCAAGTTGTTGTCCCCACATCTTAGCCTTTAGTTTGCGTGGGCAACTGGTCGTATTTTTCGGCTAGCTGTTGTCCTCGTGAGGTGGGATTTTGGACTTCTTGGTCATAGTGCGTGGCCATCTTAAGTTCATACTATTCACACCTCAACACCATATCTTACATACACTCCACTTGACTATCACGTAACCGGCCCCCCGAAAAATTTATTTTTTGCTGCCGCAGCTGCCGGTTATTTATCTTTATCACTCCACAACCGCACACCTAAAAAAACCCCTAAACCCTAAACCTTTGCTATCATGGTGCTTTTGAACACTATCCCGGAGGCAGCAAACGAAGGTCAAGACAACCCTTCTACCAGCCAGGGAGCGTTTCAATTTGCTAGTGGAGAAAGAGAACGTGCTAAGCGAAGAATGGATGATTCTACAGATACTACTAATGCACAAAACCAATACAGGTTTACACTTGGTGCTTCATCATCATCCTATGATGACCTTTTTGCTCTGCCTACTCTTCCCATCGCTCAACCTTCTCACCTTAAAGATTTCTTGAAGAAGTCTATCGAGGAGTACAAGAAGATGTTTTTAGCTTTTGAGAAAAGTCAAGCTTACCTCAAAAAGCTTAGAGAGCAAAGAGAAGAAGGCACCGTACCTAACAGTCTTCGACTCAAACCACCCCGCCTTACTGTGCAAGATGAACAAGGACAGGCCTTTCTCAATCAAACTCTACAAGATCTTTGTAAAAATTACAGGAGCAGCTGCTTGGAAGTCCTCATTGAAGCCCAAGCAAAGCTGGTAGAGAATCAAGAAAAGAAGCTGGATGCTTATGCCTCCACTTTTGAAGCCAGTCTCCAGGAAATCCTGAACCTCATGGCTGCTTTGGAACTCATGGACAGCCCACACGCTTTATGGGAAAACACCATGAAGACTTGGAAGAACAAGCTGCTCAAAGATTTCAAAACTGCCATAAATAATTTCAGGGTCTCTCATCTCCTTAACTCTAAGATCAAGCAAGCTGCTTTCACCAAGAGGAAAGCTGCACAGGATCAAGCCATGGGAGATGCAGAATCTCTTCCTACTGAACCCTCTATAGCCAAGCTAGTCAAAGAGCAAGTTCAGAAGCAAGTTCAAGCACAGATCAACAAGCTAAAGAAAAGTCTAGCAAATGACACAGGTGGGACAAACAAAAAACGGAAAGATAATCAACAAAAGAAAAGCCAGAACAATAGCCAGAACAACAACAAGAAGAAAACTAGAAGCAACCAAGCTTCTAAGAAAGGCAATCAACAGAAAGACCGGCAAAACAACCACCAAGGTAAGCAGCAGAGAAACAAGCCAAATAAAGGCAAGTCTACCCAGCCAAAAAACCAGCGGGAAAACCGGCAAGGGGGTGGAAATCAACCTCAAAGGAAGAAGACTTCCACCCCCTCCTCTGCACAGCCTTCCTCTTCTCGACAAGGCCGCAATACCCAGAAATCTGGTTCGGGGCAGAAACAAAATCGGCAAAATTCACGAAGCAGATCCGCTCCACCGAGCCGATCTCGGTCTCGAAATCCTCGGCGTTAAGGCACCTCTTCTGGCTCCCTCTCCAAGATCCCGAGCGCTATGCTCTATTGCTTTTCTCTAGAAAGACCCCAACTGAGGTGGATCAACGTGTTTCAAACACTGCCATCCACAATCTCTCTCAGTACAAGCTTTCATTTAGCGAGAAAAAGCTTCTAGGACTTGGTTTGGGATATATTCCTCCGTCAAAGTTTCCGGATTCAACACATCTCACCAAAGACTATGATAATTTTGCAAGGCAACTTCGTCTTCGATGGTTTTTCAGAAATGCACCAGATAGACCTCTTCCTCCTTTTCAAGTTGCAAACCCGAATTGGAATCCTTCTAAAGTTTATCAGCCTCTGGAAGACATCATCAACACTGGAAGAGTCATACTTCAAAATTCAATCTCTTCATGTGAGCGACTTCCTCAGAACAAGCTTTCGCTTCATTTGAGAAGAGCCCTTAACAGATTGATAAAGAACCATAACATCATTATCAAGCCAGCAGATAAAAACCTTGGTTTGGTAATTCTTGATAAATCATGGTATCTTAATGAAGGTGATCGGCAACTTCTAGATCAACAGGTCTATCTCCCAGTCACCCAAGCTCCATTGAATGAACTGTTTGATAGGCTTGCCTGCATCTGTCAAAAGTCTAGTGTGCTCTCAAGGGATGAAGCAAAGTTTATTTTGCAGAAGCCAGAGCAAGGGTTCAGAGTTTGCTCTCTTTACTTCTTGCCCAAAATCCACAAACCTACAGTGGTCGGAAGGCCAATCTGCTCTTACAATGGCTTTGTTTTTGAGAATGCGTCTATATGGCTTCATCATAAGCTTTTCCCCATTCTCCTCCAACAAAAGCAACATCTAAAAGACTCCCTCACTCTGATTAAAGAGTTATCTGAGCTTCATCTACCACAAGAAATTATCCTCTTCACATTTGATGTGGAATCTCTGTACCCCAGTATTCCCACCAATGAAGGACTGCATGCCCTCAAGATGATGATACAGGGTGACTTCAACCATGTAGAGCTCAACCTCATCATGACAATTGCCTCTCTTGTTCTCAAGAACCACTATCTTGAGTTTAATGGCACTTTTTGGCATCAAATCAGAGGCACTGCTATGGGGAGTAATTTTGCTGTTGTCTATGCCTGCCTTTTTCTATGTTATCTAGAAAACCTTCAAGAACAGGTACATCCCACAACAGAGCTACTCTACTACAAAAGATACATTGATGACGCTTTAGGTTTTTGGCATGGGTCTCACACCACTTTGCTTCAACATCTTAGCAACTATGCAATGGATCTTCAGGAGCATATCAAGATAACACATGTCATCTCCAATTCATCTGTGGATTTTTTGGACATTCACCTCTTCAAAGGTACTAATTTTCAAACCACAAGAAAGCTTTCTACTAGTTGTTTTCAGAAAGAGCTGAACAGGTATCAATACCTCCCTTTCTCTTCCTGGCACCCTAGTCATCAAAAGGAATCCTTCATCATTGGAGAACTTAAGCGTTATGTCATCAGGGAAAGCACGCTTCAAAGCTACATCAAGCTAAAGCTTTTGTTTTTCCAACGACTTCGAGGTAGAGGATATCCGGATTCTCTCCTTCGGAAAACTTTCAGCAAGGTCAAGTACAATATGCGAACAGCTCTACTTCTAAAGGCTTCCAATCGAGAAACCTCTTCGAGTAAGCGGATCCCCCTGGTTCTTAAGCTTGACTACTCCAAGTACACCAAAGCTTTAAACTTGGGGGCCTCCCTAAACCCTAAACTTTTTCGGCTTTGCCAACAAAATCCCGAGATGAAGCATATACCTAGACCTATGATTTGCTGGAGAAATCCAAGGAATCTGCGCTCCTATCTTGTTAGATCAAGGTTTCGAACCTCTAATTTGTAACTTTCTATTTTTAGTAAGTACTATTTTTAGCGTGGACCCACCTTTGTAAAGCAACCCTTGGGAGCATCGGCTTAACAGCATATGAGACCTCCCATGCTTGGTTCTGCTATCGGGAAAACCCTCCACCTATTTTATGCATCTCTCTAGTCTTCTAGTTACCTTATGTAACTTATTTTTGCATGTAGAGTCAACATGTCCACTCTAGCCTAATGGTTAAGGCTTGTGACTCTAATGAAAGGGGTCATGAGTTCAAAACCCATAGCTTGCATGAGATGCTATTGAGCTTCTTTTACTTGTTTAGAGAGCTCTACTTATCCGATTCGAGCGCCGTTTGTTGCATTGGGTTCTTCATGTCCTAAGCTTGCTTTTTCACAACAAAAGGCTGAATTATCCCACATGCAAAGAGGCAAAAGCTAGCCCTCCCTTCTCTACATAAGGGAGAGCTCTCATTCTTGTAACCTCAAACTTGGGTGTTCCACTGAAGAGCTCATTCTAGAGCGAAACTAGTTTGGAACTACACCCTCAAGTTAATACAAGAAATCGACTTTTTTAAGTCTTTTTTGTCTCTTAAATCAAATTAAATTTTGTCTTGTGTTTTGTGTATGTGAGGCACTTAGTCCTTTTTTGGGCAAGTAAAGTGTCTTTCTTGTGTGTGTGAGTAAGGCCATTGGTTTGGTGCTTAGCAACAGGCACTTGGTCATTAATTTGGCTGGTTTAGTGTCTTTCTGCTGAGTATGCTCCTTCGATCTGGCATAATGTCATATTGCGTGGCATGCTAAGTGTCATTTCGATTGATGCACCTTCCCTTCCCCTTACCTTTATTTTTGAGGGCAACTAGTCGTTCTTTGCGGCAAGTTGTTGTCCCCACGTCTTAGCCTTTGGTTTGGTGGACAACTAGTCGTTCTTTTGCGGCAAGTTGTTGTCCCCACATCTTAGCCTTTAGTTTGCGTGGGCAACTGGTCGTATTTTTCGGCTAGCTGTTGTCCTCGTGAGGTGGGATTTTGGACTTCTTGGTCATAGTGCGTGGCCATCTTAAGTTCATACTATTCACACCTCAACACCATATCTTACATACACTCCACTTGACTATCACGTAACCGGCCCCCCGAAAAATTTATTTTTTGCTGCCGTAGCTACCGGTTATTTATCTTTATCACTCCACAACCGCACACCTAAAAAAACCCCTAAACCGTTAAACCTTTGCTATCATGGTGCTTTTGAACACTATCCCAGAGGCAGCAAACGAAGGTCAAGACAACCCTTCTACCAGCCAGGGAGCGTTTCAATTTGCTAGTGGAGAAAGAGAACGTGCTAAGCGGAGAATGGATGATTCTACAGATACTGCTAATGCACAAAACCAATACAGGTTTACACTTGGTGCTTCATCATCATCCTATGATGACCTTTTTGCTCTGCCTACTCTTCCCATCGCTCAACCTTCTCACCTTAAAGATTTCTTGAAGAAGTCTATCGAGGAGTACAAGAAGATGTTTTTAGCTTTTGAGAAAAGTCAAGCTTACCTCAAAAAGCTTAGAGAGCAAAGAGAAGAAGGCACCGTACCTAACAGTCTTCGACTCAAACCACCCCGCCTTACTGTGCAAGATGAACAAGGACAGGCCTTTCTCAATCAAACTCTACAAGATCTTTGTAAAAATTACAGGAGCAGCTGCTTGGAAGTCCTCATTGAAGCCCAAGCAAAGCTAGTAGAGAATCAAGAAAAGAAGCTGGATGCTTATGCCTCCACTTTTGAAGCCAGTCTCCAGGAAATCCTGAACCTCATGGCTGCTTTGGAACTCATGGACAGCCCACACGCTTTATGGGAAAACACCATGAAGACTTGGAAGAACAAGCTGCTCAAAGATTTCAAAACAGCCATAAATAATTTCAGGGTCTCTCATCTCCTTAACTCTAAGATCAAGCAAGCTGCTTTCACCAAGAGGAAAGCTGCACAGGATCAAGCCATGGGAGATGCAGAATCTCTTCCTACTGAACCCTCTATAGCCAAGCTAGTCAAAGAGCAAGTTCAGAAGCAAGTTCAAGCACAGATCAACAAGCTAAAGAAAAGTCTAGCAAATGACACAGGTGGGACAAACAAAAAACGGAAAGATAATCAACAAAAGAAAAGCCAGAACAATAGCCAGAACAACAACAAGAAGAAAACTAGAAGCAACCAAGCTTCTAAGAAAGGCAATCAACAGAAAGACCGGCAAAACAACCACCAAGGTAAGCAGCAGAGAAACAAGCCAAATAAAGGCAAGTCTACCCAGCCAAAAAACCAGCGGGAAAACCGGCAAGGGGGTGGAAATCAACCTCAAAGGAAGAAGACTTCCACCCCCTCCTCTGCACAGCCTTCCTCTTCTCGACAAGGCCGCAATACCCAGAAATCTGGTTCGGGGCAGAAACAAAATCGGCAAAATTCACGAAGCAGATCCGCTCCACCGAGCCGATCTCGGTCTGGAGATCCTCGGCGTTAAGGCACCTCTTCTGGCTCCCTCTCCAAGATCCCGAGCGCTATGCTCTATTGCTTTTCTCTAGAAAGACCCCAACTGAGGTGGATCAACGTGTTTCAAACACTGCCATCCACAATCTCTCTCAGTACAAGCTTTCATTTAGCGAGAAAAAGCTTCTAGGACTTGGTTTGGGATATATTCCTCCGTCAAAGTTTCCGGATTCAACACATCTCACCAAAGACTATGATAATTTTGCAAGGCAACTTCGTCTTCGATGGTTTTTCAGAAATGCACCAGATAGACCTCTTCCTCCTTTTCAAGTTGCAAACCCGAATTGGAATCCTTCTAAAGTTTATCAGCCTCTGGAAGACATCATCAACACTGGAAGAGTCATACTTCAAAATTCAATCTCTTCATGTGAGCGACTTCCTCAGAACAAGCTTTCGCTTCATTTGAGAAGAGCCCTTAACAGATTGATAAAGAACCATAACATCATTATCAAGCCAGCAGATAAAAACCTTGGTTTGGTAATTCTTGATAAATCATGGTATCTTAATGAAGGTGATCGGCAACTTCTAGATCAACAGGTCTATCTCCCAGTCACCCAAGCTCCATTGAATGAACTGTTTGATAGGCTTGCCTGCATCTGTCAAAAGTCTAGTGTGCTCTCAAGGGATGAAGCAAAGTTTATTTTGCAGAAGCCAGAGCAAGGGTTCAGAGTTTGCTCTCTTTACTTCTTGCCCAAAATCCACAAACCTACAGTGGTCGGAAGGCCAATCTGCTCTTACAATGGCTTTGTTTTTGAGAATGCGTCTATATGGCTTCATCATAAGCTTTTCCCCATTCTCCTCCAACAAAAGCAACATCTAAAAGACTCCCTCACTCTGATTAAAGAGTTATCTGAGCTTCATCTACCACAAGAAATTATCCTCTTCACATTTGATGTGGAATCTCTGTACCCCAGTATTCCCACCAATGAAGGACTGCATGCCCTCAAGATGATGATACAGGGTGACTTCAACCATGTAGAGCTCAACCTCATCATGACAATTGCCTCTCTTGTTCTCAAGAACCACTATCTTGAGTTTAATGGCACTTTTTGGCATCAAATCAGAGGCACTGCTATGGGGAGTAATTTTGCTGTTGTCTATGCCTGCCTTTTTCTATGTTATCTAGAAAACCTTCAAGAACAGGTACATCCCACAACAGAGCTACTCTACTACAAAAGATACATTGATGACGCTTTAGGTTTTTGGCATGGGTCTCACACCACTTTGCTTCAACATCTTAGCAACTATGCAATGGATCTTCAGGAGCATATCAAGATAACACATGTCATCTCCAATTCATCTGTGGATTTTTTGGACATTCACCTCTTCAAAGGTACTAATTTTCAAACCACAAGAAAGCTTTCTACTAGTTGTTTTCAGAAAGAGCTGAACAGGTATCAATACCTCCCTTTCTCTTCCTGGCACCCTAGTCATCAAAAGGAATCCTTCATCATTAGAGAACTTAAGCGTTATGTCATCAGGGAAAGCACGCTTCAAAGCTACATCAAGCTAAAGCTTTTGTTTTTCCAACGACTTCGAGGTAGAGGATATCCGGATTCTCTCCTTCGGAAAACTTTCAGCAAGGTCAAGTACAATATGCGAACAGCTCTCCTTCTAAAGGCTTCCAATCGAGAAACCTCTTCGAGTAAGCGGATCCCCCTGGTTCTTAAGCTTGACTACTCCAAGTACACCAAAGCTTTAAACTTGGGGGCCTCCCTAAACCCTAAACTTTTTCGGCTTTGCCAACAAAATCCCGAGCTGAAGCATATACCTAGACCTATGATTTGCTGGAGAAATCCAAGGAATCTGCGCTCCTATCTTGTTAGATCAAGGTTTCGAACCTCTAATTTGTAACTTTCTATTTTTAGTAAGTACTATTTTTAGCGTGGACCCACCTTTGTAAAGCAACCCTTGGGAGCATCGGCTTAACAGCATATGAGACCTCCCATGCTTGGTTCTGCTATCGGGAAAACCCTCCACCTATTTTATGCATCTCTCTAGTCTTCTAGTTACCTTATGTAACTTATTTTTGCATGTAGAGTCAACATGTCCACTCTAGCCTAATGGTTAAGGCTTGTGACTCTAATGAAAGGGGTCATGAGTTCAAAACCCATAGCTTGCATGAGATGCTATTGAGCTTCTTTTACTTGTTTAGAGAGCTCTACTTATCCGATTCGAGCGCCGTTTGTTGCATTGGGTTCTTCATGTCCTAAGCTTGCTTTTTCACAACAAAAGGCTGAATTATCCCACATGCAAAGAGGCAAAAGCTAGCCCTCCCTTCTCTACATAAGGGAGAGCTCTCATTCTTGTAACCTCAAACTTGGGTGTTCCACTGAAGAGCTCATTCTAGAGCGAAACTAGTTTGGAACTACACCCTCAAGTTAATACAAGAAATCGACTTTTTTAAGTCTTTTTTGTCTCTTAAATCAAATTAAATTTTGTCTTGTGTTTTGTGTATGTGAGGCACTTAGTCCTTTTTTGGGCAAGTAAAGTGTCTTTCTTGTGTGTGTGAGTAAGGCCATTGGTTTGGTGCTTAGCAACAGGCACTTGGTCATTAATTTGGCTGGTTTAGTGTCTTTCTGCTGAGTATGCTCCTTCGATCTGGCATAATGTCATATTGCGTGGCATGCTAAGTGTCATTTCGATTGATGCACCTTCCCTTCCCCTTACCTTTATTTTTGAGGGCAACTAGTCGTTCTTTGCGGCAAGTTGTTGTCCCCACGTCTTAGCCTTTGGTTTGGTGGACAACTAGTCGTTCTTTTGCGGCAAGTTGTTGTCCCCACATCTTAGCCTTTAGTTTGCGTGGGCAACTGGTCGTATTTTTCGGCTAGCTGTTGTCCTCGTGAGGTGGGATTTTGGACTTCTTGGTCATAGTGCGTGGCCATCTTAAGTTCATACTATTCACACCTCAACACCATATCTTACATACACTCCACTTGACTATCACGTAACCGGCCCCCCGAAAAATTTATTTTTTGCTGCCGCAGCTACCGGTTATTTATCTTTATCACTCCACAACCGCACACCTAAAAAAACCCCTAAACCCTAAACCCTAAACTTTTTCGGCTTTGCCAACAAAATCCCGAGCTGAAGCATATACCTAGACCTATGATTTGCTGGAGAAATCCAAGGAATCTGCGCTCCTATCTTGTTAGATCAAGGTTTCGAACCTCTAATTTGCAACTTTCTATTTTTAGTAAGTACTATTTTTAGCGTGGACCCACCTTTGTAAAGCAACCCTTGGGAGCATCGGCTTAACAGCATATGAGACCTCCCATGCTTGGTTCTGCTATCGGGAAAACCCTCCACCTATTTTATGCATCTCTCTAGTCTTCTAGTTACCTTATGTAACTTATTTTTGCATGTAGAGTCAACATGTCCACTCTAGCCTAATGGTTAAGGCTTGTGACTCTAATGAAAGGGGTCATGAGTTCAAAACCCATAGCTTGCATGAGATGCTATTGAGCTTCTTTTACTTGTTTAGAGAGCTCTACTTATCCGATTCGAGCGCCGTTTGTTGCATTGGGTTCTTCATGTCCTAAGCTTGCTTTTTCACAACAAAAGGCTGAATTATCCCACATGCAAAGAGGCAAAAGCTAGCCCTCCCTTCTCTACATAAGGGAGAGCTCTCATTCTTGTAACCTCAAACTTGGGTGTTCCACTGAAGAGCTCATTCTAGAGCGAAACTAGTTTGGAACTACACCCTCAAGTTAATACAAGAAATCGACTTTTTTAAGTCTTTTTTGTCTCTTAAATCAAATTAAATTTTGTCTTGTGTTTTGTGTATGTGAGGCACTTAGTCCTTTTTTGGGCAAGTAAAGTGTCTTTCTTGTGTGTGTGAGTAAGGCCATTGGTTTGGTGCTTAGCAACAGGCACTTGGTCATTAATTTGGCTGGTTTAGTGTCTTTCTGCTGAGTATGCTCCTTCGATCTGGCATAATGTCATATTGCGTGGCATGCTAAGTGTCATTTCGATTGATGCACCTTCCCTTCCCCTTACCTTTATTTTTGAGGGCAACTAGTCGTTCTTTGCGGCAAGTTGTTGTCCCCACGTCTTAGCCTTTGGTTTGGTGGACAACTAGTCGTTCTTTTGCGGCAAGTTGTTGTCCCCACATCTTAGCCTTTAGTTTGCGTGGGCAACTGGTCGTATTTTTCGGCTAGCTGTTGTCCTCGTGAGGTGGGATTTTGGACTTCTTGGTCATAGTGCGTGGCCATCTTAAGTTCATACTATTCACACCTCAACACCATATCTTACATACACTCCACTTGACTATCACGTAACCGGCCCCCCGAAAAATTTATTTTTTGCTGCCGCAGCTACCGGTTATTTATCTTTATCACTCCACAACCGCACACCTAAAAAAACCCCTAAACCCTAAACCCTAAACTTTTTCGGCTTTGCCAACAAAATCCCGAGCTGAAGCATATACCTAGACCTATGATTTGCTGGAGAAATCCAAGGAATCTGCGCTCCTATCTTGTTAGATCAAGGTTTCGAACCTCTAATTTGCAACTTTCTATTTTTAGTAAGTACTATTTTTAGCGTGGACCCACCTTTGTAAAGCAACCCTTGGGAGCATCGGCTTAACAGCATATGAGACCTCCCATGCTTGGTTCTGCTATCGGGAAAACCCTCCACCTATTTTATGCATCTCTCTAGTCTTCTAGTTACCTTATGTAACTTATTTTTGCATGTAGAGTCAACATGTCCACTCTAGCCTAATGGTTAAGGCTTGTGACTCTAATGAAAGGGGTCATGAGTTCAAAACCCATAGCTTGCATGAGATGCTATTGAGCTTCTTTTACTTGTTTAGAGAGCTCTACTTATCCGATTCGAGCGCCGTTTGTTGCATTGGGTTCTTCATGTCCTAAGCTTGCTTTTTCACAACAAAAGGCTGAATTATCCCACATGCAAAGAGGCAAAAGCTAGCCCTCCCTTCTCTACATAAGGGAGAGCTCTCATTCTTGTAACCTCAAACTTGGGTGTTCCACTGAAGAGCTCATTCTAGAGCGAAACTAGTTTGGAACTACACCCTCAAGTTAATACAAGAAATCGACTTTTTTAAGTCTTTTTTGTCTCTTAAATCAAATTAAATTTTGTCTTGTGTTTTGTGTATGTGAGGCACTTAGTCCTTTTTTGGGCAAGTAAAGTGTCTTTCTTGTGTGTGTGAGTAAGGCCATTGGTTTGGTGCTTAGCAACAGGCACTTGGTCATTAATTTGGCTGGTTTAGTGTCTTTCTGCTGAGTATGCTCCTTCGATCTGGCATAATGTCATATTGCGTGGCATGCTAAGTGTCATTTCGATTGATGCACCTTCCCTTCCCCTTACCTTTATTTTTGAGGGCAACTAGTCGTTCTTTGCGGCAAGTTGTTGTCCCCACGTCTTAGCCTTTGGTTTGGTGGACAACTAGTCGTTCTTTTGCGGCAAGTTGTTGTCCCCACATCTTAGCCTTTAGTTTGCGTGGGCAACTGGTCGTATTTTTCGGCTAGCTGTTGTCCTCGTGAGGTGGGATTTTGGACTTCTTGGTCATAGTGCGTGGCCATCTTAAGTTCATACTATTCACACCTCAACACCATATCTTACATACACTCCACTTGACTATCACGTAACCGGCCCCCCGAAAAATTTATTTTTTGCTGCCGCAGCTACCGGTTATTTATCTTTATCACTCCACAACCGCACACCTAAAAAAACCCCTAAACCCTAAACCTTTGCTATCATGGTGCTTTTGAACACTATCCCAGAGGCAGCAAACGAAGGTCAAGACAACCCTTCTACCAGCCAGGGAGCGTTTCAATTTGCTGGTGGAGAAAGAGAACGTGCTAAGCGGAGAATGGATGATTCTACAGATACTGCTAATGCACAAAACCAATACAGGTTTACACTTGGTGCTTCATCATCATCCTATGATGACCTTTTTGCTCTGCCTACTCTTCCCATCGCTCAACCTTCTCACCTTAAAGATTTCTTGAAGAAGTCTATCGAGGAGTACAAGAAGATGTTTTTAGCTTTTGAGAAAAGTCAAGCTTACCTCAAAAAGCTTAGAGAGCAAAGAGAAGAAGGCACCGTACCTAACAGTCTTCGACTCAAACCACCCCGCCTTACTGTGCAAGATGAACAAGGACAGGCCTTTCTCAATCAAACTCTACAAGATCTTTGTAAAAATTACAGGAGCAGCTGCTTGGAAGTCCTCATTGAAGCCCAAGCAAAGCTGGTAGAGAATCAAGAAAAGAAGCTAGATGCTTATGCCTCCACTTTTGAAGCCAGTCTCCAGGAAATCCTGAACTTCATGGCTGCTTTGGAACTCATGGACAGCCCACACGCTTTATGGGAAAACACCATGAAGACTTGGAAGAACAAGCTGCTCAAAGATTTCAAAACTGCCATAAATAATTTCAGGGTCTCTCATCTCCTTAACTCTAAGATCAAGCAAGCTGCTTTCACCAAGAGGAAAGCTGCACAGGATCAAGCCATGGGAGATGCAGAATCTCTTCCTACTGAACCCTCTATAGCCAAGCTAGTCAAAGAGCAAGTTCAGAAGCAAGTTCAAGCACAGATCAACAAGCTAAAGAAAAGTCTAGCAAATGACACAGGTGGGACAAACAAAAAACGAAAAGATAATCAACAAAAGAAAAGCCAGAACAATAGCCAGAACAACAACAAGAAGAAAACTAGAAGCAACCAAGCTTCTAAGAAAGGCAATCAACAGAAAGACCGGCAAAACAACCACCAAGGTAAGCAGCAGAGAAACAAGCCAAATAAAGGCAAGTCTACCCAGCCAAAAAACCAGCGGGGAAACCGGCAAGGGGGTGGAAATCAACCTCAAAGGAAGAAGACTTCCACCCCCTCCTCTGCACAGCCTTCCTCTTCTCGACAAGGCCGCAATACCCAGAAATCTGGTTCGGGGCAGAAACAAAATCGGCAAAATTCACGAAGCAGATCCGCTCCACCGAGCCGATCTCGGTCTCGAAATCCTCGGCGTTAAGGCACCTCTTCTGGCTCCCTCTCCAAGATCCCGAGCGCTATGCTCTATTGCTTTTCTCTAGAAAGACCCCAACTGAGGTGGATCAACGTGTTTCAAACACTGCCATCCACAATCTCTCTCAGTACAAGCTTTCATTTAGCGAGAAAAAGCTTCTAGGACTTGGTTTGGGATATATTCCTCCGTCAAAGTTTCCGGATTCAACACATCTCACCAAAGACTATGATAATTTTGCAAGGCAACTTCGTCTTCGATGGTTTTTCAGAAATGCACCAGATAGACCTCTTCCTCTTTTTCGAGTTGCAAACCCGAATTGGAATCCTTCTAAAGTTTATCAGCCTCTGGAAGACATCATCAACACTGGAAGAGTCATACTTCAAAATTCAATCTCTTCATGTGAGCGACTTCCTCAGAACAAGCTTTCGCTTCATTTGAGAAGAGCCCTTAACAGATTGATAAAGAACCATAACATCATTATCAAGCCAGCAGATAAAAACCTTGGTTTGGTAATTCTTGATAAATCATGGTATCTTAATGAAGGTGATCGGCAACTTCTAGATCAACAGGTCTATCTCCCAGTCACCCAAGCTCCATTGAATGAACTGTTTGATAGGCTTGCCTGCATCTGTCAAAAGTCTAGTGTGCTCTCAAGGGATGAAGCAAAGTTTATTTTGCAGAAGCCAGAGCAAGGGTTCAGAGTTTGCTCTCTTTACTTCTTGCCCAAAATCCACAAACCTACAGTGGTCGGAAGGCCAATCTGCTCTTACAATGGCTTTGTTTTTGAGAATGCGTCTATATGGCTTCATCATAAGCTTTTCCCCATTCTCCTCCAACAAAAGCAACATCTAAAAGACTCCCTCACTCTGATTAAAGAGTTATCTGAGCTTCATCTACCACAAGAAATTATCCTCTTCACATTTGATGTGGAATCTCTGTACCCCAGTATTCCCACCAATGAAGGACTGCATGCCCTCAAGATGATGATACAGGGTGACTTCAACCATGTAGAGCTCAACCTCATCATGACAATTGCCTCTCTTGTTCTCAAGAACCACTATCTTGAGTTTAATGGCACTTTTTGGCATCAAATCAGAGGCACTGCTATGGGGAGTAATTTTGCTGTTGTCTATGCCTGCCTTTTTCTATGTTATCTAGAAAACCTTCAAGAACAGGTACATCCCACAACAGAGCTACTCTACTACAAAAGATACATTGATGACGCTTTAGGTTTTTGGCATGGGTCTCACACCACTTTGCTTCAACATCTTAGCAACTATGCAATGGATCTTCAGGAGCATATCAAGATAACACATGTCATCTCCAATTCATCTGTGGATTTTTTGGACATTCACCTCTTCAAAGGTACTAATTTTCAAACCACAAGAAAGCTTTCTACTAGTTGTTTTCAGAAAGAGCTGAACAGGTATCAATACCTCCCTTTCTCTTCCTGGCACCCTAGTCATCAAAAGGAATCCTTCATCATTGGAGAACTTAAGCGTTATGTCATCAGGGAAAGCACGCTTCAAAGCTACATCAAGCTAAAGCTTTTGTTTTTCCAACGACTTCGAGGTAGAGGATATCCGGATTCTCTCCTTCGGAAAACTTTCAGCAAGGTCAAGTACAATATGCGAACAGCTCTACTTCTAAAGGCTTCCAATCGAGAAACCTCTTCGAGTAAGCGGATCCCCCTGGTTCTTAAGCTTGACTACTCCAAGTACACCAAAGCTTTAAACTTGGGGGCCTCCCTAAACCCTAAACTTTTTCGGCTTTGCCAACAAAATCCCGAGATGAAGCATATACCTAGACCTATGATTTGCTGGAGAAATCCAAGGAATCTGCGCTGCTATCTTGTTAGATCAAGGTTTCGAACCTCTAATTTGTAACTTTCTATTTTTAGTAAGTACTATTTTTAGCGTGGACCCACCTTTGTAAAGCAACCCTTGGGAGCATCGGCTTAACAGCATATGAGACCTCCCATGCTTGGTTCTGCTATCGGGAAAACCCTCCACCTATTTTATGCATCTCTCTAGTCTTCTAGTTACCTTATGTAACTTATTTTTGCATGTAGAGTCAACATGTCCACTCTAGCCTAATGGTTAAGGCTTGTGACTCTAATGAAAGGGGTCATGAGTTCAAAACCCATAGCTTGCATGAGATGCTATTGAGCTTCTTTTACTTGTTTAGAGAGCTCTACTTATCCGATTCGAGCGCCGTTTGTTGCATTGGGTTCTTCATGTCCTAAGCTTGCTTTTTCACAACAAAAGGCTGAATTATCCCACATGCAAAGAGGCAAAAGCTAGCCCTCCCTTCTCTACATAAGGGAGAGCTCTCATTCTTGTAACCTCAAACTTGGGTGTTCCACTGAAGAGCTCATTCTAGAGCGAAACTAGTTTGGAACTACACCCTCAAGTTAATACAAGAAATCGACTTTTTTAAGTCTTTTTTGTCTCTTAAATCAAATTAAATTTTGTCTTGTGTTTTGTGTATGTGAGGCACTTAGTCCTTTTTTGGGCAAGTAAAGTGTCTTTCTTGTGTGTGTGAGTAAGGCCATTGGTTTGGTGCTTAGCAACAGGCACTTGGTCATTAATTTGGCTGGTTTAGTGTCTTTCTGCTGAGTATGCTCCTTCGATCTGGCATAATGTCATATTGCGTGGCATGCTAAGTGTCATTTCGATTGATGCACCTTCCCTTCCCCTTACCTTTATTTTTGAGGGCAACTAGTCGTTCTTTGCGGCAAGTTGTTGTCCCCACGTCTTAGCCTTTGGTTTGGTGGACAACTAGTCCTTCTTTTGCGGCAAGTTGTTGTCCCCACATCTTAGCCTTTAGTTTGCGTGGACAACTGGTCGTATTTTTCGGCTAGCTGTTGTCCTCGTGAGGTGGGATTTTGGACTTCTTGGTCATAGTGCGTGGCCATCTTAAGTTCATACTATTCACACCTCAACACCATATCTTACATACACTCCACTTGACTATCACGTAACCGGCCCCCCGAAAAATTTATTTTTTGCTGCCGGCAGCTACCGGTTATTTATCTTTATCACTCCACAACCGCACACCTAAAAAACCCTAAACCCTAAACTGTAAACCCTAAACCGTAAACCCTAAACCCTAAACCCTAAACCCTGACCCACCAAACCCTAAACCCTGACCTAAACCCTAAACCCTAAACCCTAAACTTTTTCGGCTTTGCCAACAAAATCCCGAGCTGAAGCATATACCTAGACCTATGATTTGCTGGAGAAATCCAAGTAATCTGCGCTCCTATCTTGTTAGATCAAGGTGTCGAACCTCTAATTTGTAACTTTCTATTTTTAGTAAGTACTATTTTTAGCGTGGACCCACCTTTGTAAAGCAACCCTTGGGAGCATCGGCTTAACAGCATATGAGACCTCCCATGCTTGGTTCTGCTATCGGGAAAACCCTCCACCTATTTTATGCATCTCTCTAGTCTTCTAGTTACCTTATGTAACTTATTTTTGCAGGTAGTGTCAACATGTCCACTCTAGCCTAATGGTTAAGGCTTGTGACTCTAATGAAAGGGGTCATGAGTTCAAAACCCATTGCTTGCATGAGATGTTATTGAGCTTCTTTTACTTGTTTAGAGAGCTCTACTTATCCGATTCGAGCGCCGTTTGTTGCGTTGGGTTCTTCATGTCCTAAGCTTGTTTTTTCACAACAAAAGGCTGAATTATCCCACATGCAAAGAGGCAAAAGCTAGCCCTCCCTTCTCTACATAAGGGAGAGCTCTCATTCTTGTAATCTCAAACTTGGGTGTTCCACTGAAGAGCTCATTCTAGAGCGAAACTAGTTTGGAACTACACCCTCAAGTTAATACAAGAAATCGACTTTTTTAAGTCTTTTTTGTCTCTTAAATCAAATCAAATTTTGTCTTGTGTTTTGTGTATGTTAGGCACTTAGTCCTTTTTTTTTGGGCAAGTAAAGTGTCTTTCTTGTGTGTGTGAGTAAGGCCATTGGTTTGGTGCTTAGCAAGAGACACTTGGTCATTAATTTGGCTGGTTTAGTGTCTTTCTGCTGAGTATGCTCCTTCGATCTGGCATAATGTCATATTGCGTGGCATGCTAAGTGTCATTTCGATTGATGCACCTTCCCTTCCCCTTACATTTTTTTTTGAGGGCAACTAGTCGTTCTTTTGCGGCAAGTTGTTGTCCCCACGTCTTAGCCTTTGGTTTGGTGGACAACTAGTCGTTCTTTTGCGGCAAGTTGTTGTCCCCACATCTTAGCCTTTAGTTTGCGTGGGCAACTAGGTCGTATTTTTCGGCTAGCTGTTGTCCTCGTGAGGTGGGATTTTGGACTTCTTGGTCATAGTGCGTGGCCATCTTAAGTTCATACTATTCACACCTCAACACCATATCTTACATACACTCCACTTGACTATCACGTAACCGGCCCCCCGAAAATTTTATTTCTTACTGCCGCAGCTACTTTTAGCTGCCGCAGCTACCGGTTATTTATCTTTATCACTCCACAACCGCACACCTGAAAAAACCCCTAAACCCTAAACCTTTTCTATCATGGTGCTTTTGAACACTATCCCAGAGGCAGCAAACGAAGGTCAAGACAACCCTTCTACCAGCCAGGGAGCGTTTCAATTTGCTAGTGGAGAAAGAGAACGTGCTAAGCGGAGAATGGATGATTCTACAGATACTGCTAATGCACAAAACCAATACAGGTTTACACTTGGTGCTTCATCATCATCCTATGATGACCTTTTTGCTCTGCCTACTCTTCCCATCGCTCAACCTTCTCACCTTAAAGATTTCTTGAAGAAGTCTATCGAGGAGTACAAGAAGATGTTTTTAGCTTTTGAGAAAAGTCAAGCTTACCTCAAAAAGCTTAGAGAGCAAAGAGAAGAAGGCACCGTACCTAACAGTCTTCGACTCAAACCACCCCGCCTTACTGTGCAAGATGAACAAGGACAGGCCTTTCTCAATCAAACTCTACAAGATCTTTGTAAAAATTACAAGAGCAGCTGCTTGGAAGTCCTCATTGAAGCCCAAGCAAAGCTGGTAGAGAATCAAGAAAAGAAGCTGGATGCTTATGCCTCCACTTTTGAAGCCAGTCTCCAGGAAATCCTGAACCTCATGGCTGCTTTGGAACTCATGGACAGCCCACACGCTTTATGGGAAAACACCATGAAGACTTGGAAGAACAAGCTGCTCAAAGATTTCAAAACTGCCATAAATAATTTCAGGGTCTCTCATCTCCTTAACTCTAAGATCAAGCAAGCTGCTTTCACCAAGAGGAAAGCTGCACAGGATCAAGCCATGGGAGATGCAGAATCTCTTCCTACTGAACCCTCTATAGCCAAGCTAGTCAAAGAGCAAGTTCAGAAGCAAGTTCAAGCACAGATCAACAAGCTAAAGAAAAGTCTAGCAAATGACACAGGTGGGACAAACAAAAAACGGAAAGATAATCAACAAAAGAAAAGCCAGAACAATAGCCAGAACAACAACAAGAAGAAAACTAGAAGCAACCAAGCTTCTAAGAAAGGCAATCAACAGAAAGACCGGCAAAACAACCACCAAGGTAAGCAGCAGCAGCAGGGAAACAAGCCAAATAAAGGCAAGTCTACCCAGCCAAAAAACCAGCGGGGAAACCGGCAAGGGGGTGGAAATCAACCTCAAAGGAAGAAGACTTCCACCCCCTCCTCTGCACAGCCTTCCTCTTCTCGACAAGGCCGCAATACCCAGAAATCTGGTTCGGGACAGAAACAAAATCGGCAAAATTCACGAAGCAGATCCGCTCCACCGAGCCGATCTCGGTCTCGAAATCCCCGGCGTTAAGGCACCTCTTCTGGCTCCCTCTCCAAGATCCCGAGCGCTATGCTCTATTGCTTTTCTCTAGAAAGACCCCAACTGAGGTGGATCAACGTGTTTCAAACACTGCCATCCACAATCTCTCTCAATACAAGCTTTCATTTAGCGAGAAAAAGCTTCTAGGACTTGGTTTGGGATATATTCCTCCGTCAAAGTTTCCGGATTCAACACATCTCACCAAAGACTATGATAATTTTGCAAGGCAACTTCGTCTTCGATGGTTTTTCAGAAATGCACCAGATAGACCTCTTCCTCCTTTTCGAGTTGCCAACCCGAATTGGAATCCTTCTAAAGTTTATCAGCCTCTGGAAGACATCATCAGCACTGGAAGAGTCATACTTCAAAATTCAATCTCTTCATGTGAGCGACTTCCTCAAAACAAGCTTTCGCTTCATTTGAGAAGAGCCCTTAACAGATTGATAAAGAACCATAACATCATTATCAAGCCAGCAGATAAAAACCTTGGTTTGGTAATTCTTGATAAATCATGGTATCTTAATGAAGGTGATCGGCAACTTCTAGATCAACAGGTCTATCTCCCAGTCACCCAAGCTCCATTGAATGAACTGTTTGATAGGCTTGCCTGCATCTGTCAAAAGTCTAGTGTGCTCTCAAGGGATGAAGCAAAGTTTATTTTGCAGAAGCCAGAGCAAGGGTTCAGAGTTTGCTCTCTTTACTTCTTGCCCAAAATCCACAAACCTACAGTGGTCGGAAGGCCAATCTGCTCTTACAATGGCTTTGTTTTTGAGAATGCATCTATATGGCTTCATCATAAGCTTTTCCCCATTCTCCTCCAACAAAAGCAACATCTAAAAGACTCCCTCACTCTGATTAAAGAGTTATCTGAACTTCATCTACCACAAGAAATTATCCTCTTCACATTTGATGTGGAATCTCTGTACCCCAGTATTCCCACCAATGAAGGACTGCATGCCCTCAAGATGATGATACAGGGTGACTTCAACCATGTAGAGCTCAACCTCATCATGACAATTGCCTCTCTTGTTCTCAAGAACCACTATCTTGAGTTTAATGGCACTTTTTGGCATCAAATCAGAGGCACTGCTATGGGGAGTAATTTTGCTGTTGTCTATGCTTGCCTTTTTCTATGTTATTTAGAAAACCTTCAAGAACAGGTACATCCCACAACAGAGCTACTCTACTACAAAAGATACATTGATGACGCTTTAGGTTTTTGGCATGGGTCTCACACCACTTTGCTTCAACATCTTAGCAACTATGCAATGGATCTTCAGGAGCATATCAAGATAACACATGTCATCTCCAATTCATCTGTGGATTTTTTGGACATTCACCTCTTCAAAGGTACTAATTTTCAAACCACAGGAAAGCTTTCTACTAGTTGTTTTCAGAAAGAGCTGAACAGGTATCAATACCTCCCTTTCTCTTCCTGGCACCCTAGTCATCAAAAGGAATCCTTCATCATTGGAGAACTTAAACGTTATGTCATCAGGGAAAGCACGCTTCAAAGCTACATCAAGCTAAAGCTTTTGTTTTTCCAACGACTTCGAGGTAGAGGATATCCGGATTCTCTCCTTCAGAAAACTTTCAGCAAGGTCAAGTACAATATGCAAACAGCTCTACTTCTAAAGGCTTCCAATCGAGAAACCTCTTCGAGTAAGCGGATCCCCTTGGTTCTTAAGCTTGACTACTCCAAGTACACCAAAGCTTTAAACTTGGGGGCCTCCCTAAACCCTAAACTTTTTCGGCTTTGCCAACAAAATCCCGAGCTGAAGCATATACCTAGACCTATGATTTGCTGGAGAAATCCAAGGAATCTGCGCTCCTATCTTGTTAGATCAAGGTTTCGAACCTCTAATTTGTAACTTTCTATTTTTAGTAAGTACTATTTTTAGCGTGGACCCACCTTTGTAAAGCAACCCTTGGGAGCATCGGCTTAACAGCATATGAGACCTCCCATGCTTGGTTCTGCTATCGGGAAAACCCTCCACCTATTTTATGCATCTCTCTAGTCTTCTAGTTACCTTATGTAACTTATTTTTGCATGTAGAGTCAACATGTCCACTCTAGCCTAATGGTTGAGGCTTGTGACTCTAATGAAAGGGGTCATGAGTTCAAAACCCATTGCTTGCATGAGATGTTATTGAGCTTCTTTTACTTGTTTAGAGAGCTCTACTTATCCGATTCGAGCGCCGTTTGTTGCGTTGGGTTCTTCATGTCCTAAGCTTGTTTTTTCACAACAAAAGGCTGAATTATCCCACATGCAAAGAGGCAAAAGCTAGCCCTCCCTTCTCTACATAAGGGAGAGCTCTCATTCTTGTAATCTCAAACTTGGGTGTTCCAGTGAAGAGCTCATTCTAGAGCGAAACTAGTTTGGAACTACACCCTCAAGTTAATACAAGAAATCGACTTTTTTAAGTCTTTTTTATCTCTTAAATCAAATCAAATTTTGTCTTGTGTTTTGTGTATGTTAGGCACTTAGTCCTTTTTTTTTGGGCAAGTAAAGTGTCTTTCTTGTGTGTGTGAGTAAGGCCATTGGTTTGGTGCTTAGCAAGAGGCACTTGGTCATTAATTTGGCTGGTTTAGTGTCTTTCTGCTGAGTATGCTCCTTCGATCTGGCATAATGTCATATTGCGTGGCATGCTAAGTGTCATTTCGATTGATGCACCTTCCCTTCCCCTTACCTTTATTTTTGAGGGCAACTAGTCGTTCTTTTGCGGCAAGTTGTTGTCCCCACGTCTTAGCCTTTGGTTTGGTGGACAACTAGTCGTTCTTTTGCGGCAAGTTGTTGTCCCCACAACTTAGCCTTTAGTTTGCGTGGGCAACTAGGTCGTATTTTTCGGCTAGTTGTTGTCCTCGTGAGGTGGGATTTGGACTTCTTGGTCATAGTGCGTGGCCATCTTAAGTTCATACTATTCACACCTCAACACCATATCTTACATACACTCCACTTGACTATCACGTAACCGGCCCCCTGAAAAATTTATTTCTTGCTGCCGCAGCTACTTTTAGCTGCTGCAGCTACCGGTTATTTATCTTTATCACTCCACAACCGCACACCTGAAAAAACCCCTAAACCCTAAACCCTAAACCTGCGTAACAGTGCTACAGCGTTGCGTCTCCCTAAGCGGCTTCTGGATTTTTGGGTTCTGGTGTTGGTTTTGGCTCACTAAACAGCAATTCTGCGCGCGCCAAAAACAGCAATCCTGCGCGCGCGAAAAACACGCCCTCCCATCATTTTTCGGCGATTCTGACGTCACGAGGTGGATCGTATAGCGTTGCTACTCCCTAAGTGCCTTCTGTTCACCGTGGCGTCTCCCTAAGCAGCTTCTGTTCACCGTGGCGTCTCCCTAAGCGGCTTCTGGATTTTTGGGTTCTGGTGTTGGTTTTGGCTCACTAAACAGCAATTTTGGGATCGTGATGCTGCGTAGGGAAGCATGTCCTTCAGCAAACATTTCAGAGAGTATGCAACATAACCGGTCCCCTAAAAATTTATTTTTTCAGGCGCAGCTACTTTTAGCTGCCATAGCTAACGGTTGAACCCTGAACCCTGAACCCTGAACCCTAAACCCTAACCCTAAACCCTAACCCTAAACCCTAAACCCTAAAAACCCTAAACCCTAAACCCTAAACCCAAAACCCAAAACCCAAAACCCTAAACCCTTGCTGCCAGGAGCTGCCGCAGCTACTTTTAGCTGCTGCAGCTACCGGTTATTTATCTTTATCACTCCACAACCGCACACCTGAAAAAACCCCTAAACCCTAAACCGTTGCTATCATGGTGCTTTTGAACACTATCCCAGAGGCAGCAAACGAAGGTCAAGACAACCCTTCTACCAGCCAGGGAGCATTTCAATTTGCTAGTGGAGAAAGAGAACGTGCTAAGCGAAGAATGGATGATTCTACAGATACTGCTAATGCACAAAACCAATACAGGTTTACACTTGGTGCTTCATCATCATCCTATGATCACCTTTTTGCTCTACCTACTCTTCCCATCGCTCAACCTTCTCACCTTAAAGATTTCTTGAAGAAGTCTATCGAGGAGTACAAGAAGATGTTTTTAGCTTTTGAGAAAAGTCAAGCTTACCTCAAAAAGCTTAGAGAGCAAAGAGAAGAAGGCACCGTACCTAACAGTCTTCGACTCAAACCACCCCGCCTTACTGTGCAAGATGAACAAGGACAGGCCTTTCTCAATCAAACTCTACAAGATCTTTGTAAAAATTACAGGAGCAGCTGCTTGGAAGTCCTCATTGAAGCCCAAGCAAAGCTGGTAGAGAATCAAGAAAAGAAGCTGGATGCTTATGCCTCCACTTTTGAAGCCAGTCTCCAGGAAATCCTAAACCTCATGGCTGCTTTGGAACTCATGGACAGCCCACACGCTTTATGGGAAAACACCATGAAGACTTGGAAGAACAAGCTGCTCAAAGATTTCAAAACTGCCATAAATAATTTCAGGGTCTCTCATCTCCTTAACTCTAAGATCAAGCAAGCTGCTTTCACCAAGAGGAAAGCTGCACAGGATCAAGCCATGGGAGATGCAGAATCTCTTCCTACTGAACCCTCTATAGCCAAGCTATTCAAAGAGCAAGTTCAGAAGCAAGTTCAAGCACAGATCAACAAGCTAAAGAAAAGTCTAGCAAATGACACAGGCGGGACAAACAAAAAACGGAAAGATAATCAACAAAAGAAAAGCCAGAACAATAGCCAGAACAACAACAAGAAGAAAACTAGAAGCAACCAAGCTTCTAAGAAAGACAATCAACAGAAAGACCGGCAAAACAACCACCAAGGTAAGCAGCAGCAGGGAAACAAGCCAAATAAAGGCAAGTCTACCCAGCCAAAAAACCAGCGGGGAAACCGGCAAGGGGGTGGAAATCAACCTCAAAGGAAGAAGACTTCCACCCCCTCCTCTGCACAGCCTTCCTCTTCTCGACAAGGCCGCAATACCCAGAAATCTGGTTCGGGACAGAAACAAAATCGGCAAAATTCACGAAGCAGATCCGCTCCACCGAGTCGATCTCGGTCTCGAAATCCCCGGCGTTAAGGCACCTCTTCTGGCTCCCTCTCCAAGATCCCGAGCGCTATGCTCTATTGCTTTTCTCTAGAAAGACCCCAACTGAGGTGGATCAACGTGTTTCAAACACTGCCATCCACAATCTCTCTCAGTACAAGCTTTCATTTAGCGAGAAAAAGCTTCTAGGACTTGGTTTGGGATATATTCCTCCGTCAAAGTTTCCGGATTCAACACATCTAACCAAAGACTATGATAATTTTGCAAGACAACTTCGTCTTCGATGGTTTTTCAGAAATGCACCAAATAGACCTCTTCCTCCTTTTCGAGTTGCAAACCCGAATTGGAATCCTTCTAAAGTTTATCAGCCTCTGGAAGACATCATCAACACTGGAAGAGTCATACTTCAAAATTCAATCTCTTCATGTGAGCGACTTCCTCAGAACAAGCTTCCGCTTCATTTGAGAAGAGCCCTTAACAGATTGATAAAGAACCATAATATCATTATCAAGCCAGCAGATAAAAACCTTGGTTTGGTAAATCATGGTATCTTAATGAAGGTGATCGGCAACTTCTAGATCAACAGGTCTATCTCCCAGACACCCAAGCTCCATTGATTGAACTGTTTGATAGGCTTGCCTGCATTTGTCAAAAGTCTAGTGTGCTCTCAAGGGACGAAGCAAAGTTTATTTTGCAGAAGCCAGAGCAAGGGTTCAGAGTTTGCTCTCTTTATTTCTTGCCCAAAATCCACAAACCTACAGTGGTTGGAAGGCCAATCTGCTCTTACAATGGCTTTGTTTTTGAGAATGCATCTATATGGCTTCATCATAAGCTTTTCCCCATTCTCCTCCAACAAAAGCAACATCTAAAAGACTCCCTCACTCTGATTAAAGAGTTATCTGAGCTTCATCTACCACAAGAAATTATCCTCTTCACATTTGATGTGGAATCTCTGTACCCCAGTATTCCCACCAATGAAGGACTGCATGCCCTCAAGATGATGATACAGGGTGACTTCAACCATGTAGAGCTCAACCTCATCATGATAATTGCCTCTCTTGTTCTCATGAACCACTATCTTGAGTTTAATGGCACTTTTTGGCAAATCAGAGGCACTGCTATGGGCAATAATTTTGCTGTTGTCTATGCCTGCCTTTTTCTATGTTATTTAGAAAACCTTCCAGAGCAGGTACATCCCACAACAGAGCTACTCTACTACAAAAGATACATTGATGACGCTTTAGGTTTTTGGCATGGGTCTCACACCACTTTGCTTCAACATCTTAGCAATTATGCAATAGATCTTCAAGAGCAGATCAAGATAACACATGTCATCTCCAATTCATCTGTGGATTTTTTGGACATTCACCTCTTCAAAGGTACTAATTTTCAAACCACAGGAAAGCTTTCTACTAGTTGTTTTCAGAAAGAGCTGAACAGGTATCAATACCTCCCTTTCTCTTCTTGGCACCCTAGTCATCAAAAGGAAGCCTTCATCATTGGAGAACTTAAGCGTTATGTCATCAGGGAAAGCACGCTTCAAAGCTACATCAAGCTAAAGCTTTTGTTTTTCCAATGACTTCGAGGTAGAGGATATCCGGATTCTCTCCTTCGGAAAACTTTCAGTAAGATCAAGTACAATATGCAAACAGCTCTACTTCTAAAGGCTTCCAATGAGAAACATCTTCGAGTAAGCGGATCCCCCTAGTTCTTAAGCTTGACTACTCCAAGTACACCAAAGCTTTAAACTTGGGGGCCTCCCTAAACCCTAAACTTTTTCGGCTTTGCCAACAAAATCCCGAGCTGAAGCATATACCTAGACCTATGATTTGCCGGAGAAATCCAAGGAATCTGCGCTCCTATCTTGTTAGATCAAGGTTTCGAACCTCTAATTTATAACTTTCTATTTTTAGTAAGTACTATTTTTAGCGTGGACCCACCTTTGTAAAGCAACCCTTGGGAGCATCGGCTTAACAACATATGAGACCTCCCATGCTTGGTTCTGCTATATTGGGAAAACCCTCCACCTATTTTATGCATCTCTCTAGTCTTCTAGTTACCTTATGTAACTTATTTTTGCATGTAGAGTCAACATGTCCACTCTAGCCTAATGGTTAAGGCTTGTGACTCTAATGAAAGGGGTCATGAGTTCAAAACCCATAGCTTGCATGAGATGCTATTGAGTTTCTTTTACTTGTTTAGAGAGCTCTACTTATCCGATTCGAGCGCCGTTTGTTGCATTGGGTTCTTCATGTCCTAAGCTTGCTTTTTCACAACAAAAGGCTGAATTATCCCACATGCAAAGAGGCAAAAGCTAGCCCTCCCCTCTCTACATAAGGGAGAGCTCTCATTCTTGTAATCTCAAACTTGGGTGTTCCACTGAAGAGCTCATTCTAGAGCAAAACTAGTTTGAAACTACACCCTCAAGTTAATACAAGAAATCGACTTTTTTAAGTCTTTTTTGTCTCTTAAATCAAATTTTGTCTTGTGTTTTGTGTATGTGAGGCACTTAGTCCTTTTTTGGGCTAGTAAAGTGTCTTTCTTGTGTGTGTGAGTAAGGCCATTGTTTTTGGTGCTTAGCAAGAGGCACTTGGTCATTAATTTGGCTGGTTTAGTGTCTTTCTGCTGAGTATGCTCCTTCGATCTGGCATAATGTCATATTGCGTGGCATGCTAAGTGTCATTTCGATTGATGCACCTTCCCTTCCCCTTACCTTTATTTTTGAGGGCAACTAGTCGTTCTTTTGCAGCAAGTTGTTGTCCCCACGTCTTAGCCTTTGGTTTGGTGGACAACTAGTCGTTCTTTTGCGGCAAGTTGTTGTCCCCACATCTTAGCCTTTAGTTTGCGTGGGCAACTGGTCGTATTTTTCGGCTAGCTGTTGTCCTCGTGAGGTGGGATTTTGGACTTTTTGGTCATAGTGCGTGGCCATCTTAAGTTCATACTATTCACACCTCAACACCATATCTTACATACACTCCACTTGACTATCACGTAACCGGCCCCCCGAAAAATTTATTTTTTGCTGCCGCAGCTACTTTTAGCTGTCTCGCAGCTACCAGTTATTTATCTTTATCACTCCACAACCGCACACCTGAAAAAACCCCTAAACCCAAAACTCTAAACTCGAAACCCTAGACCCTGACCTCTAAACCCAAGACCCTGATCCCTAACCCGAGACCCTAAAACCCGAGACCTTAAACCCTGGACCCTGGACCCCCTAGACCCTAGACCCTAGTCCCTAGTCCCTAAACCCTAGACCCTAGTCCTTAAACCCTAAACCCTAGGCCATAGACCCTACACCCTAAACCGTGAACCCTAGACCCTAGACCCTAAACCCTAAACCGTAAATCCCAATCCCCAAACCCCAAACCCTAAATCGTAATCCCTAAACCCTAAAGCCTAAAGCCTAAACCCTAAATCTTAAACCCTAAACCCTAAACCCCGAACCCTTACCTGAGCCCTAAACCTTGAACCGCCGTCAACCCTTAACCCTAAACAATAATAAAAAAACACAAACTATCTATTCTCTAGCTCTCCCTTTGTGTGGTAGATCTCCCTACTACCCATCATGGCTGCCTCCCCTTCTTTCGTCGCGTGGATTAGTAGCACTTGCTATGCTCACCTTGGGGACCAGATCTACCCTAGGTTTTGCAAGAGTTTAGACCTTGAGGCTGTCATCTCCACCTTAGACCCAAACTCCACCTTGCTAGCTGCATTTTGCGATGCAATGGACGACTTCACCTACTCTTCCAAATTCCACCTTGAGTTGGATTCCTTTGGAGTTTCTCTTCATCACATGAAGAGTGGATCCAACCACAAGACTCAACTTTTTGTCATTGACCGTCATGATGACTCTATCGCTAGCAAAGCACAGTGGTGCTTGGGTAGCACTAGTCCATTTATGCCCCAAGATCAAATCTGCTTCCAGCACATACTCAACCACAAAAAAACTTGCAAGTAAGGGGGCTAGTTTCAATATACATTGTATGTTCAAAGTATCCCAAACATGACATGTTCAAGTCTTGTGTAAAGGGAATTCTTTCAAGATGAGCCGTGAGTGTTAGTTGACCTAACAAATCCATAGCTCGAGGCTCATGAGATTGTGTTCTCAGTATATTTGGGAGCACCAAGGTTTTAAAAACATTAGAGAACGTGACACTTTGATGTTACAACATGCTTGGAATACCAAGGACTACTGTACTTATCGTAGCACAAGACACTCTTATAAAGTATATATTTTATAAGTACATTCACTACACATATATATTACATTATCGTTACTATTTAGTAAAATCATTCCTTAAAAAATCATTTTAATTGGTGTTAAGACACCTAGGTTAGATGGATTATTATGTCAAAATGGTGCATTTGGCACTTCTCCTCTTGCCAAGCTTATCTGATCCCATAACTAAATCATCTACAGTAGTATTCTAACTATTTAATAATAAAACTATTCAATCATGCAATAAAAGAGTGTCTTGCCTGTGTTATTGCAGCATCACATCTTTCCCCCCTAGCAGATCCTCCATGCTTGTCTTGGGGGTCTGCTGGGGGCCGTGGTGCTCGAGGGTAAAATATCTTTAGCCTGTACTCATTGGCACGTCCGGGAACCTCCTGGCCACTTGCATCCTCTAGAAGATAGGGGTTATTTTTGAACTTTTGCTTTATCCTGAAAGGGGCCTTCCCAGCGTCGAAGAAGCTTCTTATCTAGCCGTTTCTCCACACGGCCATCATACCTCATGACTAAGCTTCCTTGCTTGAGTTCTGGCTTCTTCTTCTTCTTCATGAGAGTGTCATGCCTTGCCTTGCGCCGTTGTTGTGCAGCCTCCAAATTTTGAAGTGACTGAAGTCGCCTCTCATCCAAGGTCTCCAGTTGTACTAGGCGTTGGGCATGTGTTTCTTCTTCATTATTTAAGCGTACAAAAGATGTGCGAAGGCTTGTGATTTCCAATTCTATTGGCAAAATAGCCTCCATTCCATAAACTAACTGAAAAGGTGTGAAACCAAGAGAGAGTTTGTGAGTTGTCCTATAGGCCCATAGGACCTCTGGCAAATGCACATCCCACTTTCTCTTCATAGTATCCACTAGCTTAGACAAAGATCCACAAAGCAATCCATTAGTTTTTTCTACTAAACCATTACATTGGGGATAATAGGGAGTTGACATAGCATGCTTTATTTTTAATTTCTGAGCCACTGCTTTATTATTGACCATGGCCTTTGCTTCTGCCCACCTTGTTGCATAATCTGTGGCCACCAATATGTAATACTTCCCATGTGAGGAACGAGGAAGTGGGCCCACAAAATCTAATCCCCACCTTTCAAATGGACCATATGCTGCTGGGATAGGTTTAAGGGTCTGGGAAGAACCAATTGCTTATGCCCATATGCTTGGCATACTTCACAGCTTCTGCACCACTCATAGACATCTTTGCTGAGTCGAGGCCAATAATAACCTGTGTTAAGGATCCTTCGAGTTGCGCTAGTTGAGGCAAAGTGACCTGAACATTCATGACATAATTCCATAATCCCTTTAGATTCTTCCAGGCTCACTACCCCCCTAAGAATCTTATCCTTACCTTTCTTGTAAAGAACATCCCCTAGAATTGTGTAAGGATGAGCTTTCCTTGTAAGCCTTTACTTCTGTTGAGGATTCAATCCAGGAGGGAAGTATCCTATATCTAAATAGTGTTGAACATCTTGGAGCTCAGGCCCCAACCTGTATCCATTAATGCAAGAATAGCTACTTTGAAAGAAGCGAAAGTTTTAGTAGCCAATTCATTAGCCTTTTGATTATCTTTCCTGTTAACATGCACAAATTTACAAAAACTCAAAAGCTTCTTTTAACTCCATTACCCTTTTATACAATAATTGGAGATTAGGACTCCTTGTCTTATATTCTCCTTTCATTTGTCAGATGACCAATTGCGAATCCCCTTTAACCTCTACCTCTTTAATTCCATCTTTTATCCAATCTTCTAATCCCTGCACCTTCTCAGGATCCATCTCTATGCCTTCTTCTGAGATAACATGTCCCAAGAGAACCGCCTTCCTTCGTGCCAACAAGTGGCATTTTCCAGGATTAAGACACCCTTTTGCATCATCAATACTTTTCAAGGCCAACCTAAACTTTTCCAAGTGATCCATGCGGCTTGAATAAATGCAAAATCATCCAAAAAGACCCTTATAAACTTTCCCAAGTAAGGTGCAAATACCCTTGTTCATCAAATATCAACAAGCTGCTTTACATATTGTTGCTTCTTCTTTTTCACCTTCTATGGGAGATTCAAAGAGTTCTTTAGCAATGGAGCACCTTAAGATGAGCAAGTTTATCATGGCTTTAGATCCCCGCTTACATAGAAAAGTTCTTAGCAAAGATCCCACTAATTTTAAAGAGGCTCTTCGTATTGCTTTGAAGAAGGAGGCCACTCTTCATATTGAGTCCACATTCCAATCTTCTCCGAGGTGCCGACCCCACCACGAGTAGAGATAGCCTCAACATCTCAGGTAGAAGCTCTATCCTTGGATCATAACATTGCACAACTTATGGCAGAGTTTGCTGATTTGAAGTTACACTTATTAGTCAACGCAAGGCCACCTAGGGTTCCAAGAGTTGAGGATAAACCTAGGGATAGAAGTAGTGTCACATCCTATGAATGTCAAGAGAAGGGGCACTATCGCACTAAGTGTCCAAAATTGAGGAAAAGAGAGGATAAAAGTTTAGCACTTCTAGAGGAAACATGCTCAGAAGAAGAAGAGGAAAAGAGAGGATAAAAGTTTAGCACTTCTAGAGGAAACATGCTCAGAAGAAGAAGAGGAAACATTGATGCCATTAATGGCAAAAAGGGGTCGTAAAACTAGGAGCCAAGAAGAAGAAGAACAAGAAGATAAATCTGAAGAAGAGGAGAAAAATAAGAAGAAGAAGAAGAAGTCTAGGAGAAAAATTGGACAATCTGACTTTTCTCTTGGATCATGACCTCTTAATAGATCTTAGGGAGAAAACGACACAAATCACATTTGGGCAGCTTTTGGCACTCTCTCCAAAGCTCAAAAAGGAATGGGGTAAGCTGGCTAGCACAAGGGAATCTAAGAAAAAGAAGAAGAGGGATAATGGGACTCCTATGGCTCAAAAGGTGGATATTGATGTAGGAGATGGGACTCCTATGGCTCAAAAGGTGGATATTGATGTAGGACATGATGTGCTTGTGATTGATGTCATCATTGAGGGGCAAACAATTTCTAATGCATACATTGATGGAGGTGCATCAATCAATATCATGAGTGAAAAAACAATAAAAGATGCCGATTTAAAGTTGTCTTCTACTAACTCTCCCTATCGCATCAAACTTGCTGATAATACTAGGGTGAAAACCTTGGGAATTGTCAAGAATTTGGGAGTAGATGTATGTGGTATTTCTGTGCCTACAACTTTCCAGGTCATTCCTACAAAGCCTGATGCTAGGGCTTACCCATTGATATTGGGTAGGCCATGGCTTCGCTAAGTGAAGGCAATTCAAAAGTGGGAGACAGGTGATCTGAGAATAAGAAGGTTCACTACAACATCAAGAGTCGTTGCAAGAAAGTGGTAAGAGGTGAACCTTCAACTTTCGAAAGTTCAGAGTCAGAGTCATCCGATGAAGAGGAGACAAGTGGTAGCTCCGAGGATTCCATCTCAGAAGGGGAGGTGGAGGGAGTTGCATTTGGTCTTTCCCTGGAGGGGATGCTGAAGACAATGGAGCCTTGGAAGGGGAAGCTTCTTCAACCATGTTCAAGAAAGGAGATGTGGACCTCACTAGTCTTCACCAACAGAATGAACTTCTTCTTGATGAGTTCATAGAGTAAGTACTGAAAGGGAGAATTACTTAAAGATGTTGGATGGATTTTCTAACCTTTTTGCAAACAGCTACTCACAAGTACGCCAAGTTACCCTAGTAGAGCACAAGATTGATCTCAAGTCCCAAAGTAAGCCGGTGGTACAGTGGCTAAGGCATTTTGGGAGTAGTGTAAGTGGAGGTGCTTAAGAATGAGGTAACTAATTTGCTTGAAGCTGGATTTATTTTTCCAGTAGAGAATTTAGAGTGGATTTCCCCAGTTGTAGTCACTCCCAAAAAGGGTGGAAAATGGCATGTGTGTGTGTGGACTTTCGCCCTCTGAATGCATACACAAAGAGGGATTATTATTCTCTACCCTTTCAGGATGAGATTTTGGACCAAGTTGCAGGTTATGAGTTGTATTCAGTGTGTGATGGATACTCTGGATACTTTCAAATCCGGATTTGTGAAGAAGATCAAAGGAAAACCTCATTTATCACCCCTTGGGGAGTGTATGCCTATAGGGTGATGCCATTTGGCTTGACCAATGCACCAGCAACATTTCAACGCTTCATGAGTCATTGCATTTAAATGTTGAAAATTGGATGTGGGGCTGTTGTGGGAGGCACCCATCCTAGTTGTGTCCACACCAGTGCACGCTTCGTTTGAGGTTTCCAAAAATTGGTCTGGAATTGACTCCACCAAAACCTTAAGGTGATGGAGGACCTCCGGTCTATCCATTTTGTGGAAATCTTCTAGTGCTACACTTTGGCACTATTTTATGCAAATATCATAGTGCTACACTGGCACCACTTTGTGGAAATCTCCTAGTGCTACACTTTGGCACCACTTTTCTCAACACCCCCCCTAGAGCTAACTTGTCCTCTTTTTCTTAGCTCATAGTTTGAAATTTTTTGTCCATGTTTTCATGGCTTCAAAGACTCAACTTGGCTACTCTTTAGTGGCTTAGAGGTTACACTTCAACCCATGGCTTTGATACCATGTTAAAAATTAGGTGGGGACCAAGTCTTGGGAGGTTACCCATCCCAGTTGTGTTCATGCTAATGCATGCTTAACTAGATGTTTCAACAAATTGTTCTAGCCATCGAGACCCCAAAACCTTAAGGTGATGGAGGAACCTTGGTCTATCCATTTTGTGGAAATCTTCTAGTGCTACACTTTGGCACCACTTTTCTTAACAATGAACTCTACCTTCACTGAAAAGGTAGAAACTGACTCTCCTTCCTTTTGGAAAATCTGATCCAATTGCAATAGTAAAGCATTTGGTGACTCCACTGTCCCAAATCTCTCCTTCATTGCTTTGGTCAACCTTTTCCAATCATTCTTGGACTCCTATGGCAACTCTCATGCCAAGTTAAGGCCACACCCTCCAAGAAATCTAGAAGTATTTCTGCCCTCTCCTTCATAGACCAACCCGTCAAGTGGCATGCTCGGTTAAACTCTCGGAGATAACTCCCCGGGTCTTCTCTTTTCGATCCTTGGAACACCGGAATGTTGAACATCTTGCACCAAAAGATGAGTAGAAACAACAAGGAAAATTTACTTATTTCAAATAACTTTTCTTTAATCATACGGGACCTTAAGGTTAAAATAGAATAATTCTAAGTAAAACAGCCCGCTGTCTGCACCAAAAGATGTGACACAAAGTTGGGGTTTTGACTTCGGTCACTTCCTAGAATCAAAACACACTTGTATGAAACCTCACAGCCTCCTCACCTCCCTTTCTCTCCCTAGGTTAAGATAAAGAGAAACACATCAAAGGTGAGATCATATTTCATGGAAGGAAAGATGAAAGGCTTAGGAGAAGCAAGAATTTCTGCCAGTCTTGCAGCTCCAAACAAGAGGGTAACTCTTTGTTGGAAGAAAATCTTCCGACTCAGGAGATTATGTGAACGAAAACATACGGGGAATGTTGGTAAGCTTCATCCATTCGAATTGGACAATTTGGACGGAACATCTTAAAGTAAAAGAATAAAGCAATCACTTACAAGAGGATAAGATACATGGGATTTGCCTTTCAATATAAGAGATTAAGAGGAATTAATTATTAAGAAGAAATAATGGCCAAAAGTCTATAAAAATAGAGATACACAGATAATTGTAGTTTTAAATCCATGTAGATTATACAGAAGAGGATTACATAGGTACGTAGAGCTTGAAGAGAGCTTCACGCCTATATAAAAACTTTCAACAAAAACGGGCAACCGAATAAAAAGTTATGAGCATTTTACTACAAGACTATAAAACTACCAAAATTCACCTAAAAGTTAACAACTTTGGGAGAAATTATGATCATAAATGAAGTAAAGGATTAAGAAATTAGTTACATGAGTGGAAAGAGCATATAAAGAGCTTCCTAGCCATATGATCAATTTTAGAAACCAATACCCGAGTGATGAGTAATTACCGATTGAAATTTGGGTATTAGACCACAAAAACTGCAAGTCTTCCCTCTCTTTGCATGAAACCTCAATTTTCACATAGCCTCTTGCCTTTCATCTCCTTCATGATTCAAGCTAGAGGGTAAGGGTTAACATTGCTTAGTAGACAATCGTAAAGATTTACCTATGGTCCCCAAAGTCTTTCCACATGCTCATTACCCCTAAAACCATTGGTATCTCAAAAGGAGGGCGGCAATAAGGCAAGGGCTACCTTGAGAAGTCACAGGCCCACCAAGATAATAACTCCTTATCCCACTTATCATGAATCATCAAAGAGGTCCAAAATTGGGTTAAGCATGAGGAGCTAATGCTAAATGAGACATTCACATGTAAAGAGAGTGTTTAAATAAGGGTTTGAAGATAAGAGAATGGCAATGACACAAATGCTCAATTGAGGAGGCTTCATTCCTCTTTTTTTTTGAAAGGGAGAGGAGGTCTCCTTTTATAGGTGGAGAATCACCCTCTCTTCCATTGTTACAAATTACAACATAAAAATCTTCAACCCTTCAGTGACATAAGGGTAGATGTCACCATCAATTGTCCTCTTAGGCTAAGTCTTCTATTGATTATTAAATTGAAGGCTTTTTGACTTTGAGAGTGTGATGAGATAATAGCCAAGCCTAAGTGGCATGTAGGTGGAGATCCCACTTACACATGGCGGAATTCTCCTCTTCCATGTAGGCATTCTAGAAGAATCTTTCCCAATTATGCACCTACACACACTCCTCCACATGCCTTCCACACTCCCCAACTTGTAGCCTTATGGTGAATACTATATTAATAATACAATTAAAATCCATGTGAGCATGAAGGCCCATTTTTATTTTCCACATCACTAGCCTATCTACCATACCAAAGTATTTATCAAGCATACTTGTGGCATTTACAATGTGTGCACCCGAAATCAAGTAAAACCATTATATTTGAAGATAGAATGCTGTTATCAGGGTAGCCGCCAAGCTGTCGCATCACCACGCCATTATTCCATTGTGGGCGCCGCAATCTTCTTGGACAAGATTCCACCCTATTACCATTGAGAAACATCAAAATATGTACAAAATTGAAAATGAAAGATATCAATTTTTCATGTCACACTACCATTGGAAAATCCACCTCCTGCATTGGCGGAGTTGTTGCGTAGTAATGATAATGCAAGTAAGGAATATAGAAAGAATATACGCTCTTATAATAATGCCTTGGCATTTGTTTCATTGGGTGCTCACTTGGATAGTTAGTTCACTAGGGGAGGAGGAGTATTCAATTTTCGAATCCATGGTACCACCTATCATCGTGTTGGTTCTGTCATACCTGATGAAACTCAAGATGCGGCTCCTCGATTTGCTCAGCTTTATATGTATGATACAGAGCATGAATTAGAGAATAGACTTCACGGGATGCTCTCTTTAAATCATAACATTGTTGAAAGGTTGCAAACAATGATGTATGTACATAATCCATACCCCCGTGCACTTCGTTCAATGAGAGAAATGTTGCTGTCAAGTCCACATGTAGATTTGAGAATGGTCATCACTGAAGCTTGATCAACCTCATGACAACAGTTGGTCCCTATAGGAAGTGAGGTAGTAGCTATCATGCAAGGTCAAGGAGATGATTTTCATGTGGGGCGGCATAGAAACATTCAAATAATGTCGCGCATAGGTGCTATAAAAAAATATCTAACTTGCATCGCTCATATATGCCTCTATTATATGTTCTTCTATCTCCTCAAGGAGAGGATGGTTGGCATGTTGGAATTCCACTCAATGGTAGGAATAGAGAAGACTCAAATAAGGATACAAAGATCGTAACTCAACGACAATATTATGTTTATAGACTGCAGATTAGGGAAGATACAAATGCATGCCTTCTACGCGGAGGTCATCTTTTGCAACAGTACATTGTTGATGCATATAGTAGCATGGAAGAATCTAGATTGGGCAATAACCAGAAAGCATTATATGATGAAGTATACTAGGGTCTTGCAGATATGGTTAATTTAAGCAATGGGGTTAATAGAGTCTCTGCAGGCATTACTGGGGACACAGGGTGGTACTGCCATTTACATATAATAGGGGGGGCCTAGATATATATATTAATTGTACCAGGATTCAATGGCTATGGTTAGAAAGATGGGTAAACCTGACCTGTTTATCACCTTTACTTGCAATCCCAAGTGGGATGAAATAACCAATGCTTTATTGTCGGGTCAGGTTGCCCAAGATCGAGACCCGACTTGACTGTACAGGTCTTTTATGAGAAGCATAAGGACATGATGCACTTATTGGTGAAAAAATCAATATTTGGAACGATATTGGGATTTGTTTCTATTATTGAATTTCAAAAAAGAGGCTTGCCACATGCACATATATTATTGATATTGGAAAGTGGATGTAAACCGATCGAGATCCCTCACTATGATATGTTGATATGTGCTGAACTTCCTGTGACAAGGTGATGTTTCCAGAGTTGCACAACATAATTATTCATTGCAATGCCCATGAACCCTTTTCTCTCCTTGCATGGTTAATGGGAGTTGCAAACATCGGTATCCTCAAAATTTTTATGAGACTACTAGCGTTGATGACAATGGGTATCCAACTTACATGCGACGAGATGATGGTAGTTTCATCCAGGTAAAGGATCATAGGGTGGATAGTCGATGGGTTGTTCCATATAACCCTTTTCTCTTTTTGAGGTACAAATCCCATATTAACATAGAAGTATGCTCTACCATTATAGCTGTAAAATATTTATATAAGTATGTATACAAAGGACATGAGAGAGCTACTATAGAGTTGCAAGACAGAAATGGGGTTATTGACGAGGTTAGTCAATATTTGGATGCACGGTACGTTTCTGCTTCAGAGGCATACTGGCGCATATATCAGTATGATTTGCACGATGAAAAGCCTGATATACAAAGGTTACATGTTCATCTCCCAATTCACAATAATGTGCTTTTCAATGACCAGGATGACTTGCCTGATGTGATTAGTTGTGACAGAAACCAAAGAACATCCCTCACCGAATGGTTCAAAGCCAATCAATTATATGTGGATGCAAATAGCTTACTGTATGTTGATTTCCCTTGCAAGTCGGTGTGGAATTTAGCTCTTCGCTAATGGACTAAAAGGAAAAGGGAAAATATGATTGGACGTATGTATAATGTTAATCCAAGTGCAGGTGAACAATATTACTTATGGATGCTATTCACAGTGTGCAAAGGGTGCAAATCTTTTGAACAATGAATGGGCATTTGTATCCATGTTTTAAGGCTACATGTGAAGCCAAAGGGATGCTGGAGAGTGATGAGGAGTGGTACATGTGTCTCCAACATGAAGCTGCAATTCAAAATACAGGATTCCAACTACGTCAATTATTTGTCATTATAATGGTTTTTTGTGAGCCTATATACCCTGGGCAGCTTTGGGACAAATTCTCCACCGAGCTTTCAGAAGATTTTTTCCATTCATTGTAGCAAAGAGAGTGTGTTGATTTTAGGGTTTTTAATTCTATAGCAAAGAATCAGGCTTTGTTACACATTCAATATCTCTTACACCAGTATGGAAAGTGGTTCGTTGATTTTGAAGGGTTGCCTATTCCAGATAGATCAAGTGTTGCCATTGTCAACAATGGTTTGTTGATGGAAGAGATGATGTTTGATTCTGTTCAGTAGACTGATTTGTCTGTTTACATGGAAAGGAGTCTTAATAGTTGTCAATCAAAAGCATTTGATACTATCCTTAGAGCTATTTCTTTGAACTAGGGCAATGTTTTTTTCCTTGATGGACCAGGTGGATCTGGCAAAACTTATCTTTACAATGCCTTGATATCTCGATTACGTGGAGAGAAACACGCTGCCTTGGCATGTGCATCGTCTGGAATAGCCACATTGTTACCCTCAAGTGGTCGTATAGCTCACTCACGTTTCAAAATCCCATTGGTACTCAATGCTTCTAGCACAGATTGTGGAATCAAAGCTAATAGGCCATTGGTGGAGGTATTGAAGCTTGCAAGGTTAATCATTTGGGACAAGGCTCCAATGATGCATAAGTACGTATATGAAACACTGGACAAGATATTGAAGGACATTATGCAAAGTGACACAGTGTTTGGTGGAAAAGTTATGCTCTTTGGTGGTGACTTCATGCAAATCTTACCGGTTGTGCCAAAGGGATCGCACGAGGACATTGTTGATGCAATGTTATGCCGGTCACATATTTGGAGATATGTGAGTGTTTTAAAGCTCATCCAAAACATGTGGGTTAGACAGCATGCTTATAATGGTATAGAACATGAATTTGTTGAATGGACATTACAAATTGGGCATGGCACTATAGGTCAGCCAAACAATGAAGGCAGAGTGGTAATTCCATCGTAAATGTTGATCCATGGCAACTCTGTTTTGAGTTTGATAAAATGGGTATACAAAGATCTTCAGAGAGTTGAGCATTATGCATGCTTCTTCAAAGACCGTGCTATTCTTGCACCACAAAATAGAGGTTGATGAGATCAATGAACTAGCCTTGAGTTCGTTGCCTAGTCTTGAAAAAGAGAATACCTCAATGCAGATTCTATTGTTTCTTGTCGTGAGAATGATGCAATGTTATATCCAATTGAGTACTTGAACAGTTTGAACTTGGGTGGTGGTTACCCTCCTCATCGCTTACTTCTATAAAGATTAATGCCCCTATCATTCTGTTCCGCAATTTGGACCCTTGATGACAGGGACTTTGTAATGGTGCCAGATTGATATGCAAGCAATTTAACTCAAAGGTGATAGAAGCAGAAATCATTATAGGTACATTAGATACAGAGTCTTTATTCCCACGATAATATTTATGCCTACTATGCTTCAATTGCCTTTTGACATGAGAAGGAGGCAATTTCCGATCAAGTTAGCTTTTGGTATGTCAAATATATAAATAAGTCCCAAGAATAAACATTGAGTGTATTCGGACTTTATCTGGCCACACAAGTATTCACACATGGACAACTGTATATTGCTATGTCACGTGTTAGATCATTTGATGCAGTGAAAGTGTGTGTAAAGCATATTGTGGAATATGAAAGCGGCACAAGAGGTTTAAATAATGAAGTCTTCACAACCAATGTTGTCTACAAGGAGGTTTTGCAAATGGCATGCTGAAGAATGTAAATGTAACTGGCAGCTTGCAAATGTTAGAGACTACATTTATACATATCTTTGTACAATGAAGTAAGCATTTGAATGGAGAATGTTTCGAGAGATGTGCAAGTGCAGTCTTCATTTGCTTTTGGATTGCTTTAATACACAGTGACATTATATTATTCGTTGCCTGGTAGCTCAAGCTACTGAGCACACACACACACACACACACACAAAGAGCCATATATATATATATGTGTGTGTGTGTGTGTGTGTATAGAGAGAGAGAGAGAGAGAGAGAGAGAGAGAGAGCAAGAGAGAGTGTGTGATATCAGGGGTATATTGCTTAGGATGGATGTGGCAAGGAGATCATTTTTGTTTGTTTATGAAATGGACAAGACATTGAAGGTAAATTTTTTAGACGTTTGCTATAATATATATATATATTATCGTTTTCCAAGATCTGTTTAATATTTTTGACTGAATTGTAGATCCTCCATTTTGGGAAGGACAAGCAACATCTCTAATTATCAAACTATTAGAGAGCACTGGTGTTTTACGGTATATATAGAAACTTCCTTTTTATGTAGCTTTTGTGTTTTGTTTAATTAATTTATATTTTTATTGAAACATTCTCTTTGTAACAGGGAATATCTTTACTTTTAGAACCCAAATTGTTGTTGGGTTTGTATGGTCGAGACGAGACGAGAGCTTTAGGCTCCTTGGAATTTACAATCTAAGATTGCGAAAGGTTGAAGATCAACTTCATGTACGTGTAATGTTTGTGGATTATGAAAAGCGTGATAAGTTAGATTTTCGGTGCATAGGTACTAGACAATACATAATTTTTTGATTTACTGTTTACAAGCCTGTTCAAACGCCGTTCGCCTCAAATATTGATCCACCAAATGAGTTTTGTAAGCTTTTATCCTTATCCTACTTTTTTTCAACGAGATTTATATCTTCAATGCTAATGTTTTTTTCTGGCATACATTTTGTCAGATGGAAGCGCGGGGTATAGGCTAACAAGGAGAGATAATCCAGTTGTCCGAAGATTGTTTTAAAGCCGTGTTCAGGTGTGTTAAGATTGTCATCATTTTGTGGGTTTGTAATGCTAGATGTATATTTATATGCCAAGTTTGTTGCTTTAGAAGCTTCTTTATGGATATATATGGCAATCATGATGTGTTTATATAGAAGGTTGGCAAGTTGAGGACGATGTATACATATACGTATGAGTGTGAACAATATCTATGGATATTTATGGGTGTGTGCATATACACAGACACATATTTACATGTGTGTATGTGACATGCACACATGCATTCATAGGCGCACACACACATACACATATCTTCCAGTTGTAGCATGCATGGTTTCAATGGATTACATGTACACGTACACATACGCACATGTACATACATAATGAACATACATACATACATCTTTATGCATGTTTGTGTGTAACTCGCGATGTGCCTAGCTTCTAAAAAGAAAGGAAGGGTGATTTTACACATATTACTTTTGCCTTTGACTACATAAAAAATACTTCCTTGAAAATGTAAAATGCTTCCTGCTCGTAGAGCGACACTAGTTAATATAATTTCTAGCTTCCTGGAAACTTGAAAGGCATAAATTTGAAGGCAATAAGGGCACACAATGAATGATGAAAAATCAAATTCAATAATTAGTTAGGTGATATTAAACCTTTTAGCAAAAACATTAGAAAATAAATGTTTTCTAAAACCTTATTAATGAGATAGTTGAACGGCTACCCACGCACCTTTTCACTTCTAGCCATTCAACTGCCAATCCATTGCTCCTCTTGCTGCTTGCAAATCTCATCAGATAAACCAGCGTAGTCAGTCCCTTATTAGGCCACCAGCATGAAGAAGATCTTTTGCCTTTTCGTCTTTTTCATTTGCTCGAGTATTCCAACTGTCAATCCATCGCTCCTCTTGCTGCTTGCAAATTGAGTTCCTACGATTCCTTTAAAATTTGACAGACAATCAAGCACACATCGGCTAGTGGACAGTCCAGGGCTCTCGGCGACCCGCAGTCCTATAAAGCAACATGCAGTGCAGCCTACAAAACACGATCTCTACAACATCAAATAAACTAACACAGTCAGTCCCTTATTAGGCCGCCAGCATGAAGAAGATCTTTTTCCTTTCTTTTTCATTTGCTCGGGTATTCATTGTGTGCCCCTATTCATGCACATTTTTGATTCTTCCATGTTTTAAGAGTTTTACTATTTGGCGAGTATTTTTTGAGGTTGTAAGATCCCTGACCCCACTGCGCAACGAATTTGGGGGTGCTAGCAACGGAAGTAGCACTTCTTGCACAGGACAAGGTCCCACGGTCGGGGCCTCACCCACGGATATCCAGACAAGAGACTAATCCATCGGTTCTTCCAAAACCGAACTTGGAAAAACTTCCCTTGCCCGGAAAGCACAGGTGATTCCTCGAGGATAACTTTTCTCTAACGTAGTCAAAAGCCTGAACTAACTGAACTAATTTGACCGAACCCGTAAGTCCCATAATCAGATCAGGGGAAAAGATTGTACTTTCTCTACTGATGTCAAATACTTGGGATTTATAGTATCTAAGGATGGGATTTCTCCTGACCCTGCTAAAATCCAAGCAGTTGTAGATTGGCCAGAGCCCAAGAGTGGTATAGAATCTTTATACCCAAGTATGCTCAAATAGCATCCCCTTTGACTAACCTTCTCAAGAAGAGTACCCTATTTCATTGGACCGCTATGTGTCAGAGTGCTTTTAATAAGCTGAAGACGGCCTTAGTAACCAACAGCCTTAGTAACCAACCGTCCTTAAGTTGCCAGATTTTTCCATACCCTTTGAAGTAGTGATTGATGCCAGTGGTTTCACCCTAGGAGGTGCACTTATGTAGGAAGGTCATGCAGCAGAGTAGCCTATGAATCTAGAAAACTCAGAGCGCATGAGAGAAATTATGATGTCCATGACTTCGAGTTACTCTCAATAGTTTATGCTCTAAAGTTATGGAGACATTATCTCTTGGGACAAAGATTCACCTTGATGACAGATCACCAATGTCTGAAAAAGTGGATCTTCACCCAAAGGGATCTCAACATGCATCAAAGAAGGTGGATGCAGACCCTGCAGGAATTCAATTTTGAGATTAAGTACCGACCAGGGAAAGAAAATGTGGTAGCAGATGCACTCAGTAGGCAAGCCTGCTTGCTTGCAAATAACATTAGTGTAAAATCCCTTAATCATTGAAGCAAGAGAGAAGATCATGCAGGACAAATTCTTTGCCCCTATTGCTACCCTACTGGTGTAGGAAAGCAAGACTCCTCAAGAAATGAGTCGAGTTCTTGGGTATAAATTGGACAAAGGATGCATGTACTACAATAATCGGCTATGCATCCCCAATGATGAGGAAACAAAGGGAAAAATTCTGAGAGAAGCCCATGATAGCCCGATAGCTGGACATCTAGGGTTCATAAAGACCTACATGTCTGTAAAGAAGAGCTTCTTCTGGCCAGACTCAAAAGGAATGTACTCAATCATGTACGTCAGTGTTTAATATGTCAAAGAGTCAAGGTAAAAAGGGTTAAGATGCCAGGAAAGCTGATTCCCTTGGACATTCCACAAATGAAGTAGGAATGTGTCAGTATGGATTTTGTTACTGGATTATCGTCAGTGCAATCAGGTTACAACTCCATTTTTGTGGTAGTTGAAATATTAACCAAGGTTGCCCATCTGATTCCAGTAAAAGAAACCTACACTGCAGTGGATGTTCTAGAGTCTTCCTCAAGGAAATTTTCAAGTGTTGCATGGCTTACCCAGAAGGATAGTGAGCGACAGAGATCCTAAATTCACCTCAAGGTTTTCTTCGAAGTAGTGGAAACTTCCTTAGATCTCAGTACTACTTATCATCCTGAAACAGATGGCCAAGTAATTGAAGATATTCTTCGATCAAGTTGTGGCAGAGAACCCAAAAAGTGGTTAAGCTACTTGCATCTAGTTGAGTTTGCTTATAATGCCTCTTATCACCAAAGTATCGAGATGAGCCCATTCAAAGCTCTGTATGGACCCCGAATGAGAGGACATGAAAAAGATACCAATGTCCCACTCTCTCATAAACTGGCCACGCTTCCTCTCCGCAGCCCTCGAAGATCCCTAGATTCTGGCCCAGGTAGCCATGATGGTGTGAATAATATCACTGCAAATCCTGTAAAGACACTGAGAAACAAGAACGGGAGTACCATCAATGACCTCGATGCATCTAGCCTTCCAGATATTCCAGGTTGAGATGCTAGCAATAATCTCCCAAGAATTGTCTAACCTTTGTGCCGGAGGGACAAAGGTTTGAAAGTGGCAAATCCTGAAAACAACACTGCCCGAGCAACTCCTTGCCTAACCATAATGGCCAAGCTCCTGTCAGTCCCCTCGAATCTCAACTGAGGCCCAGACTGTGTCAACCAAATGATAGAACCAAAAGAAATGATAGCATCCCTTTTAATCCTACCAAAGAGGTGTGCAATCGCCGACCAAACCCTCTGTGCTTCCCCTCGAATCTCAACTGAGGCCCAGACTATGTCAACCAAATGATAGAACCAAAAGAAATGATAGCATCACTTTTAATCCTACCAAAGAGGTGTGCAATCGCCGACCAAACCCTCTGTGCTTCCCTGCATTCCCATAAACGATGGTAAACTGACCCCGAAGCTCTTGCACAGGGCTCCTGATTGGTTAAGATCTCCACCTTTTTGGTGTGAAATCTCTATTTTGTAAAAAAAAATCATACTTAATAGAAGTATTATTTTTGGGAAAAAAAAAGCTCTATACGGGAAAGATTGCCTCACACCATTAACTTCTGACCCATTGATCAGGGTTGAGATGTCCAGACAGATGCTTGATGATATGGAGCAGCAAATGATACATGCAATCCACAAAGATATTAAGGCTGCCCAAGCACAGACAAAAGCAGTATGTTGACAAGAAAAGAATGGAGAGAGTGTTTGAAGAATCAGATATGGTCTTCATTCGTTTATGACCCAAGAGAAGTTCTTTATCTCTAGGGAATTACAAATAGCTATCTCCTAGATACTGTGGGCCACACGCCGTTACTAAGAAAATAGGAGATCTAGCTTATGAAATTCTTTTACCACCCCATCTCAAGGTACATAATGTATTCCATGTCAGTTTACTTAAAAAGTATGTATCCCAGCCAGAGTCATGTGCTGGATGATGAAGAGTTGACTTCTCCGACACACAAGGCCAAATGGAACTCCAACCTGAAGCAATCCTAGATGATTGCGAGAAGTCTCTTAGGAACAGAGTCCTTAGAGAGTTCTTGGTCAAGTGCAAGTTCTACCCTTTAGAGGATGCCACTTGGGAAAAAGAAGATCAACTGGTGGTGAAACATTACCCCCACTTTTTGCGAGATGAGAACATCTCGCCTTTTTCAAGTGGGAGAGGATGTTAGGTTCCTCCTCATCCCCTAAAAGATGTATAAATTCTCCTCTCAGTCCCCTGTAATCATCCCCTATTTCAGAATGCAAGAAAACATTGTTTTCCTTTGTTTTTGGTCTAGAGAGAGAAAATATTCTAGAGAGAGATAATATAGTTTTGAGATATTTTTGGATATAAAGTTATCCCTTTTATTTAAGATGAACTCCCTTGAAACAGAAGTTCAAAAAGAGTTTTCTAATATGCATTAGAAATTAATTGAATATGTGCATTAGACACCTTAGCCTAAGGGTCCACATTTTCAAAAAATTAAGGATTAAAGTCCAAAGAGTGTTCTAAAGGGCCAATAGGGTTAATCCAAGTGTTGGAATAAGAAAAATGCAAGAATAAAAGAAAATCCCCCAAAAACGAGTAAATTCTCACATAAGATGAAGAGTTGACTAGTATAGGTACTTAATAGTAAAAAAATGAGGATTTATTAGTAAAAATTTAAAATTTTGACACCTCAGGAGCTCATGAAGGAGGCACCTAGAATCTCATCATTTTCCCTAATTTTTTAATCAAAAAATGAGATATTTCATCTCTCCTCTTTCAAACTAGATTAAAAAAGTGGGCCTAACTGGTCCAAAACTTATCCAAATTAGATCAAACTGAAGCTAGAAGCCTCTAGATCCCAGTTGGACTTGGTTAGTGGCCTCCCTCTCCTATAAATAGAACCCCATTCCTTTCTATTTTCATCTTAGTGTATTTACATGCTATTGTAATTTTCAGTTTAGTGTATTTCTATTATCCCTCTACCTTGCCTCTCCATTGTGAAGCTTTAGAGCTTTACTAATCCTCTTCTTCTCTTGGAGATTACCCTCTTCTTCTTGGTGGTCAAGCTTCTTCTTGAGGGCTTCACATCTCCCTAAAGAATCAAGCCAAAAACCAAGGGTAAGCCTAAAACAATGGTGTTTTACTCTCTTCTTGAATGGTAATCTTTTTTCCAACCTCTCTAATGCTTGGGAAGCTTTTTAATGCATGGTTTCTTCTTAAAATCATGCTTTTATTGATTTATGTTTTTTAAATGCATTAATGTTAATCTCTTATACTTAAAAGTAATGTTTTTGAATTGTAAATCTCTCTTTTTGAAAGAATACTCACCTATATGGCTAAATCCTTCTTGGAAGGATATATCTTAGTCCTAATCTCATTTTCTTACCCAAAACTCTAGCTAGAGATAGAGATTAATTATTTTTATGATTTTTGAGGATTAATTCATTTAAGCTTGTTTTATGTTAAGAAAATTCATATTTATTCATTTTAAGTTGAAAGACAGCTTATGCTAATACTCTTGTAATTATTTTCATATGGGAAGTGATAATTGGATATTTTTTCAAAATAAACAAGATGCTTAAATGTAATTATACTTATATTTATGCTTAGATTTATGCATGAAGAATTTTTATATTAAAAGAGGAAGTCTCACCATATTTTTATGTAACTATGTTTATGCATAATTTTAAGAATGCAAAAAGAGGAATCTTTATCATATTCTATGCATAAACATTTTAATGCTAAAAGAATGATTTTTGTTACATTTGTTTTTCATAGTATGTGCATGCATAAAAATCTAGATGCAAAAAGAAGAATTTTTACGATATTCTATGCACAAACATTTTAAATATTAAAAGAGGAATTTTTATCATATTTTAAAATAGGTATATTCATGGTATGTATATACATGGGTATTTTTATCAAAAGAGGAATTTCCATCGTATCTTTAAATAGGAAAATGCATAAATTAATTTTGTTATCAAAAGAGAATGTTTTATCATATTTCTACGTAGATAATTATGGCATGTTGATGCCTAGTTCAAATGGAGAAGAGAATAATTACGAATATTTTTATGTGAGGAATCGCCCACGCTTTCGGGGCGAGGAAAGTTTTTCCAGTCTCGATTTCGGAAGAACCACCGGACTAGTCCCTTGCCCGGACATCCGTGGGGCGAGGCCCCGAGTGGTAAGCTCTGCCCCGTGTGAGAGGTTGCTACTTCGGTTGTGCTAGCACTCGAGAGTTCAATGTGCAGAGGGGGGCAGGGGTCTCACAAGATGGGTGTATAGTGGCACGGGGGAAAAACCTCCTAAAGAGGGAAAAAGTGCCTCGGCTAGTCCTAGTGTGTTCGCACACATGATTACCAAATATGGCTATAATAATTGCTTGTGTTCATGATTCTTCAAATCTCTTTGCAGATATGGCCTCTTAATGCCTATTGCATAGATTAGAAGGTTGATTATGATCAGGTAGTAGTGGGACAAGACCGATATGACACCTTTCCCTTTCCATGCATGCATTCTTTTACGGGGTGTCACCATTGGTTTTCCCGTCGCCTCTATGCAATTGAAAGATGGTTCTTCCCTTTCTATGCATACTAAAATTACACTTACATCAATAGTTTTTAAATTTAGATTTTGTGCTTATCCTTCTTTTCTCTTTTCATAATCCTATCCCAATCCCGATTCTAGATCATGACTGGATAAGTATTCTGTTCCCTGGATTCTTTCTAGTTCTTAATGTGCTTATCTTGCTTGTGTTTTTTTCCCATTCTGACACCCTTCCATGATACAGCTTTAGCCTATATCCATTCACCAACCTTACAGGGCTTTCCATCTCATTTTGGGTTTTCCTGAATGAGGTTCCATTCTTGAGGAGAATAACAAAGCTGCATCTTCTTCCTCAAAGATTATAAATTTTCTATTCCTGTCCACTTGGAGCTTTCTTCTCTTCTAAACAGTTTCAGTTGTCCATGCACTATACAATCTCTTTTCATCTAATTTTAGGAGTTTCTCAATCCTGTGAATTTTTTATTCTTCCGAGGCTAAACTTTCTGCCACAACAATTCTAAGACTTCAGGTTAGGGATTCCATAGGTACAATTGCTTCCAACCCATACACCATGCTAAATGGTGTGAGTCCTATCGCATTCTTGTAGATTGTCCTAAATGCCCACAGTGCAAAGTGAAGTTTGGTGTCCCAATCTTTCATATTCTTATTCATTGTCTTAATCAAAATTCTTTTTAGGATCCTGTTCATGGATTATACTTGTCCATTGGCATGTGGGTAATAGACTGTTGATTTTTTGTGAATTACCATGTGCTTCTCTGTTAGCCTCTTAATCACTTCATTCACAAAATGGCTTCCTTGGTCACTCACAATCTCAATTGGATATCCAAATCTTGTCATAATTATTTTGTATAGAAATTTTGCTACTAATGATACCTTTTAGTCTTTTAGAGCTTTTGCTTCTACCCACTTTTGTGACCAACCAATATGTACTTGTTTCATGTTGAAATATACAAGTGAATAGGGTGTGTGCGGGAACAAGCCCTTGGCAAGAGGCTATAAAAGAGAATCTGTAAATGTGAGAGAACCTGTGAAAAGGTGAGAAGTATCTACTAGGAGAGAATAAAGGGTAGCATGAGGAGATTTAGGAGGTATGGAGATCTAGGAGAGGTGGAGAGAATCAAGCAAAAGAGGCGGAGTGAATCAAGGAGAAATCAGTGGGATTAGATGCTTGGTGTAAACTCTATAAATTGAGGCATTGGCCTAATGAGAATTTGCTAGTTTTTGATTACCCATGCCTACATTAAGCTATCAGTTAATTGCTCACTAATTATCATCTAATCTCTTTGTTAATGATGTTGATTCTAGCATTTGATCCACCATAGCTCATCACATTGCTGCAAATTTAACATGGTATCAGAGCCTAGCCTAGAATCCATCAAATTATGAGCCCATTATCTTGCTAATCACCTGGCTAATTTTTAGGGTTAGTAGATAATTAAGTTTTTACCTCTTTTTTCAATTAGCCTCTGTACCCCTAGTTGGTGGAGGATCTCTCTCTCCCTTCGTACATCAAAATAGCCCAAACCACTTTAGCCAAGCATAGCTATAACCCTTGCACTCTAGCCCATTCAAACAAAAGCTCAAACCGCCGGTGCACGCAACAGTTCTACGCGATTTTGCAGGTGCCTATTTTCTGAAGGAAAAATGAGTTCTCTGCTACTCTAGATGCAATGGGTCTAATTCCTCTTGGCCCTAGGGATTTTAAAGGGTTCTCTACAAGCTGGTGAAGATAGCTTTTGATTTGATCAAGTCTACAGTGAGATCCAAGCTCTGCATAAAATCTGTAGGTGACTCTGGTAGGTGACTCTTGTAAAACAGAGATTAAGCATTCAATGTTTGGTCAAATCTTGTGTTTCTTGGCTTAATCCTCTACTAGACTAATTGCTATTGATGGCCTTGAAAGGATTTGAGCTCATTTGAACTCTAAGGCCTTAGATCTAGACTCCCCGCATATTATGTTTTTTGCACACAAAACAGAGGATTAATTTGCTAATCACTAATTAATCAACACTAATCACTATTTTTTGGTGCAATTGAGGGTTCAAATTAACCATTAGGTATCTGATACAGATCCCTATAACTTTAGATTACAATTCGAAGATGGTTTGACACTCCAACGATTCCGTACAGATTTGTTACCCTTGGTTTAATGTAATTTTTGGTAAAATTATGCTGATAAATTTGCGGTAATCATCATCTTGCATTTAACCCACACACAAATTCAAGTTATTCATAGCCAGAGTTGCATTTGGGAATGTGCATGCTATATACATTATGTATTGGGCACATTACATCATTGTAAAAATGGGATCAGACACTGCCCTTGTCCAGAATAAGGTAAGAGGTAAGACCTCTAGCATAGATTTGGGTTTGCATTGCATAATGACACAAGATAAACATCAAAAGTCCAAAAGAACTCTCAACAATACATTAAAACATGTTGCTCACATGGAGCAAGAACTGACGGACAAGCTCATGGCCCTAGCCCCATGAAAGACGAAGAACATCTCTTTCCAAGAGGAAGATCAACACCGAGAAGAAGAGCTAGACAAAGCACTTTCAACAATACATTAAAACATGTTGCTCACATCATGGAGCAAGAACTGACGGACAAGCTCATGGCCCTAGCCCCATGAAAGAAGAAGAACATCTCTTTCCAAGAGGAAGATCAACACCGAGAAGAAGAGCTAGACAAAGCATTGAAGGAAGATATGGACGCATGAAGAGAAGCTACCACGATAAGAAGACTGAAGATAAGAGAAGATGTGAGGCTCCAAGAAGTGAGGAGCCATGTGAAAATCTCAGAGAGAGAGAGAGAGAGAGAGAGAGAGAGAGAGAGAGAGAGAGAGAGAGAAAACCCACAACCCAATGTAACCTGCGTCCCAACAGAGTAAAACCACCTCTGAGCCACCGATGATGTAGGCCATGTGGTAGATGTATGTGTGAGCACTTTAGTCAAGATCATGGGAACTTGTAGTAGCCTTGGACACATAGAGAGAGAGTGTGTCAACTATGAGTTTAGGGACTTGAGGCACTGGTCGCGGACTATCAAAGTAAGAAGGAAACTTGGTATAGGGTCTAGGTGTGCTAGGATTATTCACTTGAGGGGAGGTGTGCTAGGCACTGGTTGTGGACTATCAAGTAAGAGGGAAACTTGGTATAGGGTCTAAGTGTGCTAGGAGTATTCACTTGAGGGGAGGTGTTGAAATATACAAGTGAATAGGGTGTGTGCAGAACAAGACCTTGGCAAGATGCTATAAAAGAGAATCTGTAAATGTGAGAGAGCCTGTGAAAAGGTGAGAAGTATCTATTGGGAGAGAATAAAGGGTAGCATGAGGAGATTTAGGAGGTGTGGAGATATCCTGGGAGAGGTGGAGAGGTGGAGATATCCTGGGAGAGGTGGAGTGAATCAAGGATAAATTAGTGGGATTAGATGCTTGGATGTAAACTCTATAAATTGAGGCATTGGCTTAATGAGAATTTGCTGGTTTTTGATTACCCACGCCTACATTAAGCTATCAATTAATTACTCACTGATCACATCTTAATTACTCACTAATCACATCTTAATTATCATCTAATCTCTTTGTTAATGATGTTGATTCTAGCATTTGATCCACCATAGCTCATCACATTGCTGCAAATTTAACACTTTGAGCTACTGGCTTAAACGGTCTTACAAAGTCAAGACCCCATTTTTGGAATGGCTTGAGTTGTAGTATAGGGTTGTGAGACATTTTGTCCAAATCATTCGATTGCCCTAGCCTTTAGCAAATGTCACACTCTTTTGCAAATATGTGGGTATCTTTTAATGCCATTGGCCACCATAGTCCTGCTTGGAACACTTTCCTTCCTATGATTTCTCCGAAAAAGTGACCCCCACTAATTCCTTGATGTGCCTCTACCATCACAGCTTGTTGTTCATGTTCAAGAATGCATCTTCTCATAATCTGGTCTATGCCTATTTTGTACAAGCGTCTTGCCACCACCATGAATGGAGAGTCAGCTTTTCTCTCTAATCTCTTGACATATACTCTAGAAAAGACAAGTTAGAGAGAAATTAAAGCATTTCATCATACCAACTTGGTTTTTTCCCATCTATGATGAAGAGATGTGCATCTAAAAAATCATCCCTCCACCTTATCTGGAGCCTTTTTGGACTCCAATTTGGATAGGAAATCTAACACTGCATGTTTATTTCTTCCTGGGGTGTGCTTAATTGTGAACTCAAACTCTTGCAGGCAATAGCATCCATCTGGCTAGCTTGCCTGTAAGATTCCTCCCCAGCCTCTCAAGAGGTCCAGCATCTTCCCCTGTAATCAATTCCCTCTTCAGAAATATAAAAAATCTTGTCTCTACTTGTTTTGACATAGAGAGAGAAAATATTCTAGAGAGAGAATATTCAGATTTTGAATATTTTTCGATAGAAAAATTTCTCATAATATTAAAATGAATTCCCCTGAAACAGAAATTCAAAAAGAACTTTCCAATGGAAATGGGTATAAAGGACCTTAGCCTAAGGGTCTAGATTTTCAACACCATATTGGGGAATATGGGAATTTCCCACAAGTTTGGGACACGTGGTCAAAAGTTTGGATTAACCATAACTTTAACACCACTAATCCAAAATGAGCGCTTTATAGCTCTTTAGATTCCATTTTTCAAGCGCTTTCCAACGATAGGTCATATGATAGGGTTTTGAGAAACTTACAAACTTACAAACATGTTATCCATGTCCCCTTTTTTAAGTATTCAAAAATGGGAATTGGAAAATTCCCAAATTCACTAATATGGTGTTTTTCAGAAATTTTTGGATTATGGTCCAATTAAGGTTCCTGTGGGCCAATAGGATCAATCCATGTGTGGGGAGGAGATAAATCCAATTTGTAAAAGAAGATACCCAAAAATGAGTAAATGCTCACATAAGATGAAGAGTTGACTATGTACAAGGTTTATTAGTAAGAAACTATGAGTAATATCAAAAATATGAGATATTTTGGGTATAATCATTCCATTTTGACACATGTAAGGAAGGGGAGTCCCTTAAAGGAGGTGCATACTTCACATGCTTGAATAAGTTTTAAACTCGAAAATATTGTGATATTTGTATCTCTCCTCTCTCTTGAACCAAACCAAATCAAAATGGAACCAAACCGAATCAAAAAGGAACCAAACTAGGTCCAAATCTAGTCCAAATTCAACCAAACTGAAATCTAGAAAATTCTAGAGATCAGTTAGCTTTGGTTAGAGCTTCCCTCTCCTATAAATAGAACATGAATCCTTTGAAAAAAATAGGAGAATTTTACTATACTAGAGTTATGCTGAAATAATGCTAATTTCTACTATTCTCTAAAATTCTCTCCAAATTGAAGAAATTGGAGCTTCCCTCTTTCTTCAATCCCCATTGGTGGCTCCATCAACATACTTAACCAATTGATTGGGTGGGAGCCTCTACCGTGAATAAAGAATCAAGCAATTTGTAAGGTAATTGGTGAATTTTGATCTTTTCTATAATTTCTCAATGTTTCTCTCTTCTCAACCCCTCTCAAGCTTGAGAAGCTTAATTAAAATGGCTTTTAAATGCTATTGAAGTTAATTAATGAATGGTAGTGAAGAATTACATAATTTAATGAATGCTATTGAAGTTAATTGATTAATGATAGTAAAGAATTACATAAATTTTCATTTATGCTTAAATCTAATGGTTTTTTATGTAATTTCTCTCTCTCACTCAAGAAATAGTCATACTCATGACCCATTCTCAATCCAAATGAAGCTTTTCATAAAGCTTTTCCTTAATCCAAGATTACTCTATGCTTGAGGCCAAATTAATAGCTTTTTTCTATGCTTTTAGTTTATGTATTTCATGAATATTGATGATTCAATCCATTATTGGATTAATGATCCAACTAGGGATCATTCTAATCATTCCCTTAATGATAAGCTTTATCCTTCAAAATAAATTGAGATTTATCAGTCATAGTAGCGGAGCTATGGTAAAATTTTTATAAAAATTATACATAAAATAATTTCATTCAAAGCATGAAAAGAGAACTTCCTACCATATTCTAGGAATTATCATCCTAGATTAATTGAAAGAATTTTATTGTAATCATGGAGAAATTAATTTTTATGTTATGCATAATTGATGATTATTTTATTATAAAAGTGTTACTTTTATCATATTTGGATTTCATGCATAGAGGTATGCATAAAAGATTATTATTTTAATATAAAAGTGTTTCTTTTATCATATTTGGATTTCATGCATAGAGGTATGCATAAAAGATTATTATTTTAATATAAAAGTGATACTTTTATCATATTTGGATTTCATGCATAAAGGTATGCATAAAAGTTGATTGTTTTATTATAAAAGTGTTACTTTTATCATATTTGGATTTCATGCAGAGAGGTATGCATAAAAGTTGATTATTTTATTATAAAAGTGTTACTTTTATCTTATTTGGATTTCATGCATAGAGGTATGCATAAAAGTTGATTATTTTATTATAAAAGTGTTACTTTTATCATATTTGGATTTCATGCATAGAGGTATGCATAAAAGTTGATTATTTTATTATAAAAGTGTTACTTTTATCATATTTGAATTTCATGCATAGAGGTATGCATAAAAGTTGATTATTTTATTATAAAAGTGTTACTTTTATCATATTTGAATTTCATGCATAAAAGTTGATTATTTTATTATAAAAGTGTTACTTTTATCATATTTGAATTTCATGCATAGAGGTATGCATAAAAGTTGATTATTTTATTATAAAAGTGATACTTTTATCTTATTTGAATTTCATGCATAGAGGTATGCATAAAAGTTGATTATTTTATTATAAAAGTGTTGCTTTTATCATATTTGAATTTCATGCATAGAGGTATGCATAAAAGTTGATTATTTTAATTATAAAAGTGTTACTTTTATCTTATTTGAATTTCATGCATAGAGGTATGCATAAAAGTTGATTATTTTATTATAAAAGAGTTACTTTTATCTTATTTGAATTTCATGCATAGAGGTATGCATAAAAGTTGATTATTTTATTATAAAAGTGTTACTTTTATCATATTTGAATTTCATGCATAGAAGTATGCATAAAAGTTTATTATTTTGATTATAAAAGTGTTACTTTTATCTTATTTGAATTTCATGCATAGAGGTATGCATAAAAGTTGATTATTTTATTATAAAAGTGTTACTTTTATTATATTTGAATTTCATGCATAGAGGTATGCATAAAAGTTGATTATTTTATTATAAAAGTGTTACTTTTATCATATTTGAATTTCATGCATAGAGGTATACATAAAAGTTGATTATTTTATTGTAAAAGTGCTACTTTTATCATATTGGATTTCATGCATAGAGGTATGCATAAAAGATATTCTTTTTATACTAAAAGTGTGATTTTCATCATAAATGGATTTTATGCATAACTTAGATGCATAAGAGAAATTCTTTTATTCTAAAAGTGTAATTCCTACCAAATTGAATTTATGCATAAGAAGATGCATAAAAGATTGATTTTTAATTCAAAGTGTCATTCTCATCTAAATTGAATTTATGCATAGAAAGATGCATAAAAGAATGGAATTTCAATTCAAAAGTGTTATTCTTATCCAAATTGAATTTATGCATAGGAAGATGCATAAAAGATGGATTTTTAATTCAAAAGTGTCAATTCTCATCTAAATTGAATTTATGCATAGGAAGATGCATAAAAGATGGATTTTTAATTCAAAAGTGTCAATTCTCATCTAAATTGAGTTTATGCATAGGAAGATGCATAAAAGATTGAATTTTAATTCAAAAGTGTCATTTTCATTTAAAATGAATTTATGCATAGGAAGATGCATAAAAGATTGATTTTTATTTCGAAAGTGTTAGTCTGCTTAAATGGAATTTATGCATAAATAAATGTGTAAAGAAATCTTATATCAAATACAAGAATTCTCTTGTATTCTATAAATAGATATGGGAAGTGATAGGATGTGATAAGAGGTGTATGAGATGTGATAAGATGTGTATGGGAAGTGATAGGATGTGATAAGAGGTGTATGAGATGTGATAAGATGTGATAAGATGCATATGAGATGTGATAGGATGTGATAAGATGTGTATGAGATGTGATAGGATGTGATAAGAGGTGTATGAGATATGATAAGATGTGATAAGATGCATATGAGATGATTTAGGATGTGATAAGATGAGTTAAGATGTGATAAGATGTGTATGGAATGAGGTAAGAAGTGTATGTGATGGGATACGATGTATATGGGTTGTGATAGGGCAAGAATGGATGTAGATACGGATGTGGATGTATGTATGAATGAGGATGTGAAAATGGATGTATGCATGTAGATGTGGATGTATGCATGTGAAAGTGAAAGTGGATGTGGATGTATGGGTGTAGATACAGATATGGATGTATGTATGTGGATGTGGACGTATGAATGAGGATGTGAAAAATGATGTATGCATGTAGATGTGGATGTATGGATGTGAATGTGGATGTGGATGTGGATGTATGGATGTGGATGTGGATGTGTATGTATGAATACGGATATGGATTGGATGTATGATGGATGTATGATGTGGATGTACGAACATGGATATGTATGTAGAATAATGAATGTGAATGTGTATGTGAAATAATGTGTCGTCAACATGAGTGAATGGATGAGAATGAATACACATATGAATGGAATGTGGAATGAGTAATGTGGACTGAGGAGGGATAATGTGAAAAGACGAGAGTTCGATATAGAAACTGTATTTTGTGAACTGTTTGTAAATGATTATTTTATGTCAAAAATGCTGGGGAAGCATTTTGACCGTCTTATGGATTAAGGTCATGGAGACCTAACTGATAAAGTTGCAACGGCTGACGGAGAGTCAATGGAGGAGGTCTCGCGTAGCAAGGTTGACCGATTGACCAGCCTCGGTTCGATTTAAATGGTGAGCTTCCGGTACGGTGGATGAGGGACCAAGGAAGCGGCCTATGAGTGAAGGATCCTAGAGGGTGCTGACCATATGGTGCTCGGGCTCTGGGTCGCCGAAGATACCCACACGTGCATCGTGGAAGATATTCGAACAAGGAGTAAGAGTTTGTTTTCTGAAACCGAGCATGGATCTGGTTGATTGACCTTGCTAGTCCTCAAAACGGATGAGTCCATGGCTCTCGTATATGGATCTGTTGATTGATCTTGCTGATCTTCAACGAGGATTCCATCTTGATTTTTATATGTGAAAATATTACCGGGTACTATGAGCTAGGGACTATTGAAAAGGCCCCTAAGTGAACAGGTGGTGAGCGTTCTGGTTGCCAATGATGCCATAAGTACACCGATGAATGAATGATTAGAAATATGGATTCAACCAGAGATTTCGAGGCATCAGTGACAAAATGGTTTCATTAAAGGATTATTTTTAAGTTAGTTGATGCTGAGAAAAAGGCAATTTCATATTAGGTGTGTAAGTGGTGTGACTAGTTTCATGTTTGCATGAACTTCTGGCTAGGGGGCCTAGGAACTCTTTTCCTTGGTACCCAAGACAAAACCTAACCAAATTCCTAATTGGATCCCATCACTACAGTGGTTGGGCAGTTGGCTAACCCATGGGACTGGATGGGGTTAGACTAGACTGATGGATCCGTAAATCAAGACTCAATTTCTGTTATTACGATAGATGAAGTAAATCCCGGATAGTAATTGTTCTATGGATAGGAATCAACGGCTGTGCCTCTTGATGGGGAAAAAAACATTGATCCCAATGATCCAAGTGCAAGTTTCTTCCTTGATCTGACCGAGTATCTGTATAGGTGCAGTCGGATCAGTTTCATCAGTAATGGTCTTGACTACGTTAGAGTAAAAAAGTTATCCTGGAGGAATCACCCGTGCTTTCCGGATCTAGTACCCCGAATCCGTTGCGCGGTGGGAATAGGGATCTCACAGTTGGTATCAGAGCAAATTGGCTAATAAAGATCAAATGAGAAGCCAAATATGTCAAAAATTTATCAAGTAGCACAAAAAGGTTGTAATTGTGTGATATAATTCATACAAATTGATATTCAAACTAATTTCGTAAATTAGTAATTGGGTCTTCAAATGGAATTACCGCAATTATATGGAACCCTGACTTGCTTGAGACTTAGACATGATGGTATTTACCTTATAATTCCAAGTATCATGACTAACTGTATATACCGAGAGGGTATAATTGCAGCTCTTTACCGGCAGTATATACGAGTAAATCTAAGACTTGAAATTATAAGCATTAATGCTAGCCAGTTGATGAATTCGAATGTGGTTGATATGATTTTTAATTCTGTTTGGGAACTGATGAATTGATTTGGATTCTGATTGAAAAATGATGATCCTTGAAAATGGGTTGAAATGTAATAAGCTGAGCGAAACCACAATGTGGATGATTGGGATGAGTCCCTGTGATGATAAATGATGATAATGATTTCAGCAAATCACTATGAGATTAGTGGATTGTGCTGTCAAATTGCTACTGTTAATACTTGACACGGTAGATCAAGTTAAGGGATGACAAATTGAGAACTTACTTAACTGAAATTCCCGTGGAGGAATGTTCAGAAGGAAATTTTTCGGTCTAATGGACCATTATCGTGTTAAAGATATGAATGATATGATCTGAATGAATTGTTATTTAATGTTGAGTTCTATATAAGGGATATTTATCCCCGTATTCTATTGGGTTGACCAGAATATAAGGAACCCCAGAATAAATTGAATCTTAAGAAAAAGAGTTGTCCTCTACTTTGCGAGATGAGGACATCTTGCACTTTTTAAGTGGAGTAGAATGTAAGATTCCTCCCCCAGTCTTCGAGGTATACAGGAGTAAGAACCTCCCTTTCTCATCTTATATTTTCCCTCTCAAAAATAAAAGAATGATTCTATTTAAAAAGGAAGACCCTTTCCCCAGAATACTTCTCAGGAGCCCCACCTGTTTCAAGGATTCAGAACGATGAGTTCAGAAATGAGAACCGATGTTTTGGATGCCAAGGTTTTGGTCATCAGCTAAAAGACTGCCCGACTCCTGCCATGACAAGGGCACAGGGAAGTCAAGAACCCAAATTCAGAGACCAATTCCTTCATACCAATCTAATCAAGGTCCGTCTCGGACAAGATTGCTTAACTCCATTAACTAGGTCCGACCCATTGAGTAGGGTCGAGATGACCAGTCAAATGCTTGACGACATGGAGCAATAGATGCAGGCAATTCATAAAGATATAAAAGCTGCCCAGGATCGACAGAAACAGTATACAGATAAGAAGAGGACAGTCAAAGAATTCAAAGAAGCAGATATAGTCTTCATTCGAGTACGGCCCAAAAGAAGTTCTTTATCTCTTGGGGAGTATAAGTAGTTATCCCCCAGATATTGTGGCCATATCTGAATTCAATGAAAGTAGGTGACTTAGCCTACGAGCTTCTTTTACCTCCTCATCTCAAAGTTCATAATGTATCTCATGTAAGCCTTCTATAGAAATATGTGCCAAACCCAAATCATGGAAAGACAGTAAAACTTCAGTGGCAAGATATCGTTGGCTTCTAAGTTATGCTAGCTCCTTTCTTTATATAAGTCGTAACTTTTACTTGTCGCTCACAGTAATCTTACTTCCATCGATCTCCTTTCTTTCTTAATCTCCTTCATGGCTTGGCAGCAGGAATTGGTTTTATCCATGATGATTTCTCACCTTCAAGACGCAAGCGAGTCTGTGAAGAAGGATTTTATAGAACTGTATGAGCGCTCACTTTTTCCTCACTTGGGAACTTCTGTAGCTCAGACCAAATGGCGGACCTGTCGAGATATAACTAGGGTAACACCGTGGGGGTGACAACACTTCTGTAATAATGTCCACTTGGCTATCGTTATTGAAGCTTTGGGTTTGGGTCCCCGATACTACTGCGTGATGAGATCAAGGCATGGTGGATTTTCTGAGCGGGTCTTCTTACTAGCGTACTTTCTTCCTCACCAGAAGATATGCCTTTATCCCGTTTTCGGCTTACCTCTTAGAGGTCCTTTTGTTAGATCACCTCATACCACTGAGGTAGGTGCTACAATAACCAGCCAAATTATTCCCATAGATGAGTTACCTTATACGTGTGCAGCTTGTGAGTGTTGCTTTTGTGACCATATGATGGATGGGCTTATGGAATTGTAAAACGTTCTTCTATCTTTATTGTATATGTTCCAAGAGTGAATAAAGTTGAAATCTTTGTTCTTATCTTGAGTCTTGCTCTCTTTGAGACTTTTCTTGGTGGTTAATCTTAATTAAATTTTCTCTCAGTCTCATATTCGTGCATCTTGCGAAATTACCCCCAGTTTGCGAGATGAGGACATCTCGTGTTTTTCAAGTGGGAGAGAATGTAAAATTCCTCCCCAGCCTCTCAACAGGTCTAGCATGTTCCCCTGTAATCAATTCCCTCTTCAGAAATATAAAAGATCTTGTCTCTACCTGTTTTGACATAGAGAGAGAAAATATTCTAGAGAGAGAATATTCAGATTTTGAATATTTTTAGATAGAAAAATTTCTCATAATATTAAAATGAATTCCCCTGAAACAGAAATTCAAAAAGAACTTTCCAATGTGCAATTGGAATTAATTGGAAATGGGTATAAAGGACCTTAGCCTAAGGGTCTAGATCTTCAAAAATTTTTGGATTATGGTCCAATTAAGGTTCCTGTGGGCCAATAGGATCAATCCATGTGTGGGGAGGATATAAATCCAATTTGTAAAAGAAGATACCCAAAAATGAGTAAATGCTCACATAAGATGAAGAGTTAACTATATACAAGGTTTATTAGTAACAAACTATGAGTAATATCAAAAATATGAGATATTTTGGGTATAATCATTCCATTTTGACACATATGTAAGGAAGGGGAGTCCCTTAAAGGAGGTGCATACTTCACATGCTTGAATGAGTTTTAAACTCAAATATTGTGATATTTTTATTTCTCCTCTCTCTTGAACCAAACCAAATCAAAATGAATCAAAAAGGAACCAAACTAGGTCCAAATCTAGTCCAAATTCAACCAAACTGAAATCTAGAAAATTCTAGAAATCAGTTAGCTTTGGTTAGAGCTTCCCTCTCCTATACATAGAACATGAATCCTTTGAAAAAAATAGGAGAATTTTACTATACTAGAGTTATGCTGAAATAATGCTAATTTCTACTATTCTCTAAAATTCTCTCCAAATTGAAGAAATTGGAGCTTCCCTCTTTCTTCAATCCCTATTGGCGGCTCCATCAACATACTTAACCAATTGATTGGTTGGGGGCCTCTACCGTGAATAAAGAATCAAGCAATTTATTGATCTTTTCTATAATTTCTCAATGTTTCTCTCTTCTCAACCCCTCTCAAGCTTGAGAAGCTTAATTGGAATGGCTTTTGAATGCTATTGAAGTTAATTAATGAATGGTAGTGAAGAATTACATAATTTGATGAATGCTATTGAAGTTAATTGATTAATGATAGTAAAGAATTACATAAATTTTCATTTATGCTTAAATCTAATGGTTTTTTATGTAATTTCTCTCTCTCACTCAAGAAATGGTCATACTCATGACCCATTCTCAATCCAAATGAAGCTTTTCATAAAGCTTTTCCTTAATCTAAGATTAATCTATACTTGAGGCAAAATTAATGGCTTTTTTCTATGCTTTTAGTTTATGTATTTCATGAATATTGATGATTCAATCCATTATTGGGTTAATGATCCAACTAGGGATCATTCTAATCATTCTCTTAATGATAAGCTTTATCCTTCAAAATAAATTGAGATTTATCAGTCATAGTAGCGGAGCTATGGTAAAATTTTTATAAAAATTATACATAAAATAATTTCATTCAAAGCATGAAAAGAGAACTTCCTACCATATTCTAGGAATTATCATCCTAGATTAATTAAAAGACTTTTATTGTAATCATGGAGCAATTGATTTTTATGTTATGCATAATTGATGATTATTTTATTGTAAAAGTGTTACTTTTATCATATTTGGATTTCATGCATAGAGGTATGCATAAAAGATTATTATTTTAATATAAAAGTGTTTCTTTTATCATATTTGGATTTCATGCATAGAGGTATGCATAAAAGATTATTATTTTAATATAAAAGTGTTACTTTTATCATATTTGGATTTCATGCATAGAGGTATGCATAAAAGCTGATTATTTTATTATGAAAGTGTTACTTTTATCATATTTGGATTTCATGCATAGAGGTATGCATAAAAGTTGATTGTTTTATTATGAAAGTGTTACTTTTATCTTATTTGACTTTCATGCATAGAGGTATGCATAAAAGTTGATTATTTTATTATAAAAGTGTTACTTTTATCATATTTGAATTTCATGCATAGAGGTATGCATAAAAGTTGATTATTTTATTATAAAAGTGATACTTTTATCTTATTTGAATTTCATGCATAGAGGTTTGCATAAAAGTTGATTATTTTATTATAAAAGTGTTGCTTTTATCATATTTGAATTTCATGCAGAGGTATGCATAAAAGTTGATTATTTTGATTATAAAAGTGTTACTTTTATCTTATTTGAATTTCATGCATAGAGGTATGCATAAAAGTTGATTATTTTATTATAAAAGTGTTACTTTTATCATATTTGAATTTCATGCATAGAGGTATGCATAAAAGTTGATTATTTTATTATAAAAGTGTTACTTTTATCTTATTTGAATTTCATGCATAGAGGTATGCATAAAAGTTGATTATTTTATTATAAAAGTGTTGCTTTTATCATATTTGAATTTCATGCATAGAGGTATGCATAAAAGTTGATTATTTTATTGTAAAAGTGCTACTTTTATCATATTGGATTTCATGCATAGAGGTATGCATAAAAGATATTCTTTTTATACTAAAAGTATGATTTTCATCATAAATGGATTTTATGCATAACTTAGATGCATAAGAGAAATTCTTTTATTCTAAAAGTGTAATTCCTACCAAATTGAATTTATGCATAAGAAGATGCATAAAAGATTGATTTTTAATTCAAAGTGTCATTCTCATCTAAATTGAATTTATGCATAGGAAGATGCATAAAAGAATGGAATTTCAATTCAAAAGTGTTATTCTCATCCAAATTGAATTTATGCATAGGAAGATGCATAAAAGATGGATTTTTAATTCAAAAGTGTCAATTCTCATCTAAATTGAATTTATGCATAGGAAGATGCATAAAAGATGGATTTTTAATTCAAAAGTATTAATTCTCATCTAAATTGAGTTTATGCATAGGAAGATGCATAAAAGATTGAATTTTAATTCAAAAGTGTCATTTTCATTTAAAATGAATTTATGCATAGGAAGATGCATAAAAGATTGATTTTTATTTCGAAAGTGTTAGTCTCCTTAAATGGAATTTATGCATAAATAAATGTGTAGAGAAATCTTATATCAAATATAAGAATTCTCTTGTATTCTATAAATAGATATGAGAAGTGATAGGATGTGATAAGAGGTGTATGAGATGTGATAAGATGTGATAAGAGGTGTATGAGATGTGATAAGATGTGATAAGATGTGTATGGAAAGTGATAGGATGTGATAAGAGGTATATGAGATGTGATAAGATGTGATAAGATGTGATAAGATGCATATGAGATGTGATAGGATGTGATAAGATGTGTATGAGATGTGATAGGATGTGATAAGAGGTGTATGAGATGTGATAAGATGTGATAAGATGCATATGAGATGAGTTAGGATGTGATAAGATGAGTCAAGATGTGATAAGATGTGTATGGGATGAGGTAAGAAGTGTATGTGATGGGATAAGATGTATATGGGTTGTGATAGGGCAAGAATGGATGTAGATACGGATGTGGATGTATGTATGAATGAGGATGTGAAAATGGATGTATGCATGTAGATGTGGATGTATGCATGTGAAAGTGGAAGTGGATGTGGATGTATGGGTGTAGATATGGATATGGATGTATGTATGTGGATGTGGACGTATGAATGAGGATGTGAAAAATGATGTATGCATGTAGATGTGGATGTATGGATGTGGATGTGGATGTGGATGTGGATGTATGGACGTGGATGTGGATGTGTATGTATGAATGCGGATATGGATTGGATGTATGATGGATGTATGATGTGGATGTACGAACATGGATGTGTATGTAGAATAATGAATGTGAATGTGTATGTGAAATAATGTGTCGTCGACATGAGTGAATGGATGAGAATGAGTACACATATGAATGGAATGTGGAATGAGTAATATTAATAGGATTTCAATAGCTCCAAAAGTTCTTCCTTAAATTCCTGACTTAGTTTTACACTAACTTTGACTGTCCTAGGCTCTTTTTCATATCCTAGGTTTATTTCTTCCAATTCATCTTCTTGTACTCGGATGTTGTGTCTCTTAATTTTCTCTTCTTCCTACTTAAGAATGAATAGAAACTTTTCCTACTCTGCCTGTACCTCTATTATCTTGTCTCCCCATCCTTCTCTTTTTCGTTTCCCTCATTCATTAGCAGTTCTGGTTGAGTGGTGAGAACTTTTGGATCATAACTTTGAATAATAATCTCTATATCCACTTCAAGGAGTGACAGTAGGTACAGATTCTCTCTCAAGATCTATTCTTCTTCACCATCTTCTACTCCTTCCAAGTAGTTTAGTCCTTCTATATGCAATGGTCAGCTGACTACACTTATCTTGTCCTTTCTGGAAACCAAGATGTGGACCTTCTTTTTTCCTTTTCGGGTCGTGATCATGTCAGTCTCCCAATTATGTTTGATGTTTCCACTCATGATTGAGCGCGACAGTATTCCCAACAACATGGGATATGCTCTCGAGATCTCAATCATCTTTAGAACTATGAACACATTACATTTTGCCACTTCAATCTACTCTCCTCTGATAATTTTGACTGGTCGGACTCTCCTTTGATATGTCATCCTAATCATGGAGCAAGCTGTATTTTTGTGATTCCTAGTTTCTTTGCTATACTATCTAATATTATGTTGACTCTAAATCCTCTATCTATGATAACTTGTGACACCGTTTGCCCTCTTATTATTTTCTTGATTTCTAATTTCTTTGCCAGACTATCTAATATTATGTTGACTCTAGATCCTCTCAGTCCTGAACTATTTCTATATTTCTACACTCCATATCCAGATTCTCTATTTCTTAAATGGGCACTTGCACCAACTTTTCATTTAGCACTATGGCCTGAAGTAACTTTTGCCTATAGTTGGGTACCAAATTTAGCATTTGATCTAGTGTTATATTCAGCTTCATTTTACTGAAATCCTCCCATATATCATATTCTTCTTTAGGGTTGCTACTCCTTACTTCCTGACTTGGCATAATTTGGCTTCTATTCATCTTTCCTTCTTTCTTATTGGCTTCTATTTATGTTTCCTGACCTTCCCCTGTCAATTCTTTTATTTAGATTTGCTCAAGATTCTATCCTGATTCCTTTTGCAAGGTGAATTTTCTACTCTGGATTGTTGTAGGCTCTAGTTGGCACTCCTACATCCCTTCATAAGTCATCTGCATATTGTCTAGTGGCTTTTGCCAATGTCTTGTCTCTTACTACTGATGTTAATCCAATTCTAGGATTAACAAGAGCTACCGTCATTATCTTACACCAACAAGTCATGGTAGATACACCAAAGGGTCATACATTCAAGATATCAGGCAATAGTGTCCAAAGCTACAACTTGGACAGGCGTCCGTAATGGTGTGATGGAGTATTTATGGCCATTCCCACTTCAAGAGCATGTGGTAGCAAGTTACGATGAAGTCCTAAGTGATGTGCTTCATGGATATATTATGAAAGTAGTCATTGTAATAGCATTAGGCCTCTTATGAGCCTAAAGTGCTCGGCCGGCCATAGTTTAAGTGAGTGTGAACACTTATGGCCATGTATATAAGTGAATTTCTCTCATAATACAAGATACTCTCCCATTGTGCAATTGAGTCTTGCTCTTGCTAATCTCTCTCCCTAATGCATGCTAGTGAGTGTGTGTGAGTGAAGTGAGGTGAGAGGAGGGACGAGGACCCATAGTGCAACGCGGTGGTGTGACAACGCTCATGGGAAACATGGTGGAATTGCTTCTCAAGGAGTTGTAGAGCTTGGAGACCTCAAGGGTTACGAGTTTGGCCATTGGAAAGATCTTCACGACGACAGTTGCGGTTCACCAGGTAATCTCTTTTTGGATGTGTTTCAAGGAGGGTTAGGGTGAGCCTTATCATTTTTGGTGCCGCTCTCCGGGGAGCCATCCCTTAGCTTTTTCCATCGTTTTGTCTCTAATCTATGCATAACCCATTGCCCATTATCTTGATTAGTGGTTTTCCATGAAAAAGATGTGGATTTGATTTGTGTGAGATTTGTAAGAATAGCTCTCTTTTTTGTTTTTGAAAAGAATGCTTTTTGCTTAATTTTTAGAATAATTTATCGTTTTTGTGGTTTTTCATGTTCTTAGGGCTTGCACATAATTTGTATTAGGCTTAGTTTGCATCCATTGCATCAAACAATGCAAGAGAATGCATTTCTTAGTGAATGTTAGCTCTCTTTAGTTTAAACATAGATCTAAGATCATTAATTTTAGTTTAATTGTGTGTTTTTTGTTAAAATTGTTTAGATTAGAGTGTTAGCAAGCATTAGGAGTAGCTTAATCTTTCAAAAAATTCTTCCAACCATAAAAAACCCTTGAATTTGACTAATTTCTCTTAATGGACTGGTTTTTGTCATTAAGAGTGATTAATCTTGTTCAAAGAGGCTAAAAATTTAGAAAATGTATTAATTGGGGTCTAAATTGATCATATAAGTAGTCGAAATTGGGATTTTTGAGTGTTTTGAGAGCATCTAGATACATCAAAACACCTAATCACATCAATTGTTTGATCAATGGAGAAATTTGACTCTCTTTGCTTAATTTTACCTTAAAGAGGAGACTATAATTAGGAGTCTAATTAATCTCATAATTTAGATTAATTTACACAAGTGTTGATGCACAAAGATTAATTTACACGTGTTGATGCACAAAGATTAATTTTTCCTTGCTCTATCCAATGGTGTGCTCAATTGTGTGAATTAAGTAGGGATTAGTGGTTAATTAGAGTCCTTGATTAGTGTAAAAGAGGAAAAGATTAGTGAAAGAATTAATCATGGATTAATCCTTAATCACCTTTTTATGCTCATGAGTTGTCAATATGAAGGGTGTAAGGTGTGTCATTAAAGAGTTGACTTTTTTGATTCCACTTACCTTTTTTGGAAAAATGCCCATATCCCTTTCATTCTAAATTCAAAAAATATTCCTCCCAAAAAGGGAAATTCGTATTTCTCACTACAAAAAAAAAACCCACGTGAACGAAAATCTCATATGAACGAAAAAATGACGTGAATGGAAATCCAACAAAAACAAATCACGTCATGACTTTTACGTCTACAAATTCACGTCTGCTATTTCATGTCATGACTTTCATGTCTGCTATTTCACGTCATGACTTTCACGTTTGCTCTTTCACGTCATGACATTCACGTCTGGTCTTTCATGCCTCAGTGTTTCATGTCTTAGTAGTTCACGTGGAGAAAAAAAAATGAGGTCAAAATTTCCAAATTCAAGGAGTTCCTTTCAAGGCTTAATGACCTATACTTTCACGATTTAAGTCTCATCATGGATTAAGCCATATCACACAATAGCCACTATATATTTGTTAAGCTTATTGTTTACTATTCTTTTGGCTAAATTAATATAGCAGCTGCTCAATGTGAGTACGAATCCATACTTATGTACTGGAGAACATTTGCACCAATGCCTCACCACCATTAACAACTTCTAGGTACATCTCTGGATGGGGGGGTTATAGTGGGCGAAAGCCTTGTCAATGGTACAACCCATCACCTAGAATTTTCCTTCAAATTACAAACCTTTCCAAACGATGCCACCATCTTCACAAATCAATGATCTTCAATCCTTAGTGAAGATATCTATATCAGCCTTGCAAGTTGACGTAATTCTTTCAATCCTCACAACAAGTCACTACTTCAACACACAGCAGTTCAATAAGAGTCTATATGACTCAATTCTTGTACTTCATAAAAATCTGCTTCTAAGAGCACTTAAATATACATAAAAACATAAAAAGCACATGGGCAGAAGAAGACAGGATCAGGTCATACTCAACAACATTTGACAAGAATCCTGCCACACAAAGGGACATCAAGCCAATTACTTCAAATGATAAATGTCGCTTCAATGAATCAAATGAGGAACTGAGAATCACCATCACATTCTGATGATTAAGTCTACGTTCCTCTGGATCCTTCTCTCTCTTCTCTCCCATTATTAACATCTCTTAGTGTCCCCACTAACAAAAATCACATGTAACCTTGCCGATGATTGCCAAAAACAAAGTGAGCCAAAAAAAAAACCAGCTCCTCACACAAATATAAAAATGTAATCATTTGCAAAAACACCCCACCCTGTTAGGAATTCCCAATATACCATTAACCACTTCATTCCTTAACTAGCTTTTCTTATTCCTTCCAGAGGAACACAGACCATTGAACGTCATTCAACATCAAAGCCATCAACAACAAAGCTTGTTCATTCTCCCCACACAAAAGTCTTCAACACGATCACGAGGACGTGATCGTCATGATGAGAGGAAGGGGGGAATGTTAATCCAATTCTAGGATTAACAAGAACTACCACCATTATCTTACATTAAGGAGTCACGATAGATACACCAAAGGGTCATACATTCAAGATATCAAGCAATAGTGTCCAAAGCTACAACTTGGACGGGCGCCCGTAATGGTGTGGCGGAGTATTTATGGCGATTCCCGCTTCAAGAGAGTGTGGTAGCAAGTTAGGATGAAGTCCTAAGTGATGTACTTCATGGATATATTATGAGCGTAGTCATTGTAATAGCATTAGGCCTTTTATGAGCCTAAAGTGCCCGGCCGGCCATAGTTTAAGTGAGTGTGAACACTTATGGCCATGTATATAAGTGAATTTCTCTCATAATATAAGATACTCTCCCATTGTGCAATTGTCTTACTCTTGCTAATCTCCCGAATGCTAGTGAGTGTGTGTGGAGTGAAGTGAGGTGAGAGGAGGGACGAGGACAGTGTGACAACGCTCGTGGGAGACGCGGTAGAATTGCTTCTCAAGGAGTTGTAGAGCTTGGAAACCTCGAGCGTTACGAGCTCGGCGTCCAAGCTATACTGCCTCTGCAATAGCAAAATGCCATGAGGTGATCTCACCACCTCTATGCCCAAGAAATACCGCAGCTCACCCAAATCCTTCATCTCAAACTTCTACTTCAAAAGCATCCTGACATCATGTATGTTTGCATCACTATCACCAGTCATTATCAAGTCATCTCCACATAGATGACTAATAGCATGATCCCTCTATCTATATTTTTCACATATAGTGAAAAATCTGCAATTGGATATCTGAAATCCAATGGTAACAAGATACTCCCCGATCTTGTTTGACGATGCTCTGGGTACCTACTTCAAGCCATACAAGGCTTTACGTAACCTGCACACAAAATCTAGATGTGCATCACTCTCATAACCTAGTGGCTGTATCATGTACACTTCTTCTTGTTGCAAATCACCATGCAAGAAAGTATTTTTTACATCCATTTGATGTAAAGACCAACCCTTCACTGTCTGCAGCCATAGCAATGACAGCTCTCACGGTTGCCATTCTTACAACCAGGCTGAATGTCTCCTCATAGTCTATGCCATAAGTCTGCGCATAGCCCTTGGCAACCAATCTTGCCTTGTACCTGCTCATTGAACCATCAACATTGTGCTTGACTTTATACACCCACTTACATCCAATTACCTTATTTTCCTTTGGCAAAAGCACTAACTCCCATGTTGCATTTGCATCTAATGCTGCCATCTCCTCATCCATGGCATCTTCCCATTTCTTATTTCCAATTACCTACTCAAAGCAAGCGGTCTCAACCTCCTGTATTGCTTTTACCATCATGTAAGCATAATGATGGGCTGTATATCCATCATATCTTAATGTGTCAACATGGTATTCAACCCTCGTAGACCTACGTACACCTGGATCACCGCCAGGTGTCCTCAAAACAGCCTTGGTTCTCCTTACACTAAGAGTAACCACAGACGGAATGCCAAGCTCCTCATCAAGGCTCTACTCAGAGCCACTAGAGTAACCATCCACATATGAGTGACCTGCTGATAGATCTCAGGAATAAAAGGTTGATCTATCTTTCCTTCCCTTTCTGTGATACATGTGTACCTGCATCATTCCTCCAACCTACCTGACCATGGGCTAACATTGGATCCACTACTTGAGGACTCCCCAGGTCCACTCAGCACCTGTGATTGCTGCTCTACATGTGGTGCAACATCAGCACTTCTTACATCTGCATCTTCTGTTGCCTTCACTACTGGCGCATACCAGCTACTCATCTCATCGAAGACAACATCTTTGCTTACTTGCATCTCACTAGTGGTAAGATTATAGCATCTATAACCTTTTTTCTCCATAGCATAACCAATAAAGATGCATTTCTCTGCCTTTGGATCCAACTTTGTTCTCACTTCATCAGGAACATGTACATATTCAATACACCCAAACACTTTCAAGTGAGACACATCCGATCTTATGCCTATAAACTTATGTTCAAGCTGCTATTGCTTCTACCCAAAAATAATGTGGCATATTCTTTTCAGCCATCAAGGCACGTGCCACTTCTGTAATGTGAAGAAATCACTGAACTCATTGGAGAAGTATTCTCCCCCACTATCTGATCTTAGGCATTTTATTTGCATGCCTTTTTCCTTCTCGACCAAGGCTTTAAATCTCTGAAAGTAAGAAAACACCTCATGTTATGATAGAGGAAGCAGTTCATGATTTGGGTTTGGAAGTGACAGGTAAATCCATATTCAGTGTGATGGCCAACAATTCAAAAGTTACGTGGTTGGGTGTGATATGGAGATGAATGTCTTTGGTCAAAAGGTAGTAATTTATGTGCATGTCATGTCAGCGCACGGGTTGGGGCATATCCCATCATCTTGGCAAGGCCTTGGCTTATTGCAATGAGATCTAGAAAAGACTGGTACAGAGGATGTATTGATTTCTTTGTTGACAAGCCCAAAGGAAAAAGGATAAGATATGATCGAAAAACAGGTAAGATTCTAGAGATTAGAGAGAAGTTGGAGGCAGAAAGAGGAGCTAATTCAGCTTCTTTTAAAAGTTATGATGACCACTCCACTGGTTCCTTTGATGGAACTGATGGGGAATCAAAAGTGAATCAGAGTTTGTTGGAGTTGGAAGCAGATATTTGTGGTGTGCACATGATTTTACCATATAACAAAGTCGAGTGGTGCTCAAACTGTGAAGCCCAATGTTCCAAAGGATGAGCTTATGTAGATGCTTGCATAAGATTTGACCAATGAGGAAAAATAGCAATATGGAGAAGTCCTTGATAGGTACCCTAAGCTATTTGCTAAAAGGACTATACTCAGATGAGGGGTACATCTGGTTTTGTCCATGAGATCAAATTGAAGGAAGGAGCTAAGCCAATAGCTCAAAAATTAAGGAGATTAGGGACAATACAGAGGTAGATTTTGGAGACAGAGGTCATAAAGTTGCTACAAGTTGGTTTTATATATCCAGTTGTTGATGATGCTGAGTGGGTGTCTCCTATTGTTATTGTTCCTAAGAAGGGTAATAAGTGGAGAATCTACGTGGACTACAAACATTGAATGCTGCTACTACGAAGAGACATCATTACCCACTTCTCTTTCATGATAAAATTCTGGATCATGGAAGGGCATGAAAGGTATTCAATCTGTGATGGTCTTAGTGGATATTATCAAATTAGAATAGCTCTTGAGGACTAGAAGAAGACCAACTTTATTACTCCATGGGGTGTGTTTTGATACAGAGTGATGCCTTTTGGATTGCTCAATGCCTATGCCAGTTTTCAAAGGTGGGTGGATAAGATCCTTGCCCCTTACTTAGGAACTTTTGTCAGAATATTCATGGATGATTTCTGTGTATACAGTGATAGGCTATTACATGTAGATAGGCTGGACATTGTCTTTAGACATCTTGATGATGATGGAGCCCAACTTAGCCTAGCAAAATGCAAGATAGCAAGGACTAGGGTAGTGCTCTTGGGACATGAGGTGAGAGAATGGAATAGCCCCATACCCTTCAAAGGTAGAGAGTTTAGTGAAAATGGAAGCCCCAAGATAACCAAAGAGTTAATGAGCTTTGTTCAAAAGCTCAGGTATCTATCTAGATTTTTCTGTATGCTGGCTGAGTATGTTTACCCTTTGTAAAAATCTAGTCAGAAAGATCCATTCAAGTGGAGTCAGGTAGAAGAGGATGCTTTTGAGAGTCTCAAAGATAAGTTGTCTACCCTGCCATCAATGATGCCCCTAGATTGGAACCAACCCTTCTATTTGAGCCTCAGTGTTGGGAAACATGCAGTGGGAGCAATACCAATGCATAAAGGAACCAAGTAATCATATATGAGACCTATTTTTTATATCAACAGGGCAAAGGGAGCGATTAAAAAGGCTTGGCATGAGGTGGAGCTATTGGTTTGGACACTTGTATATGCCACAAAAGATTGAAGCCTTGTCTAATTTATAGACCTTTTGTTGTTCTCACCTCCTATAATATTTTACCTCATGTAATGAAACATCCTAGTGACAACCCAATTGTACAAAAGTGGATCATGACATTGCAAGAATTCAGCATAAGCTTTATTAAGGAAGATAGTGTCAGGTCCCATATGGCAGACATGCTAACCTATAAAGAAGTACATGTTAAACCCAAATCCATTAAGGATATTGAAAAGCAAGTGGTTCTTGATCATAGGTTGCATAAAGAATTGTTGGATATAGATGGCACTCTATTCTTTGATGGGGCTTTTAAAAGGAGTCTTGGTAAAGGGGGTGCTGGGTTTGTTTTGGTAGGCAAACAAGGTCAAGAGCTATGGTCTGGTAGCCAAGAGATACATGTTAAAAGCAATAATAAGGCTAAGTATTGTAGCCTCAGTTTGGGTCTTGAAGAGTATAGACAGAGGAAGGTGAAAGGACTAGTTATAAAGAGTGATACTCTACTTGTTATAAGGTAGGTACAAGGTATAAGGCAGGGTGATTCTTTACTTGTTATAAGGCAAGTACAAGGTACTTGAAAGGTAAATAAAGATGAGATGAAAACCTGGTTCGTTAAGTTGAGGAATCTCCTTAGTTGTTTCCAAGCCTTTTAGATCTGGCATGTGTCCAAGGAGGACAACATGAGAGCACATAAGTTAGCAGAGCAGGTTTTCTCCAAGGATTTACATGCTCTGACAGTCCAAAGTCCATTGTACAAAGGCAGAGAATCCCTTTCTGAGGAAGAGCACGTCCTTTTGATAGGTTTTGCAAGAGGATTGGATGTTTCAAAAAGGAGAACAATTGTCAGAAGAGCTATGAGGTATGTATTGATTGGTGACATATTGTATCATAAGGGAACAGATGGTGTTTTGAGAAGGGTTTTATGTCAGGATGAAGTTCAAGATTGTTTGAAAGCTTGCCATGAAGAAGGATGTAGAGGCCACTATGGGGTTGACATTACAAAAAGAAAGGTATTAACATCAAAGCTTATGTGGCCAAGTATGAACAAAGATGTCTAGCATTGGTGTAAGAGTTTTCATGGATGTCAAGCTTTTTAAAAAAAGGTGCTAGTTCCTGAACCCATGCATCACATTATGAGATATGGGGACTTTGAGAAATGGGAGATAGATGTTATAGGTCCACTTCCAAGAGCTAGAAGTAGAAAATATTATATCATCACTGCAGTGGACTACCTGACAATGTGGCTTGAAGCTAGAGCAACCAGCAGTGCCATAGCAAATTTGGTTTGAAAGTTTGTATTTGAGATGATTTGATGTAGATTTGGTGTTCCTTTGGAGTTGGTCAGTGACCAAGGAAGGAAGTTCATAACTTTTGTAGTCAAGAATCTAACCAAGAAATTGATTATTAAGCATAGGTTTACCACACCATACGATCCCTAGTGTAATGGGCTAGTTGAAAGCTTTAATGGAGTTTGTAGAAACTATTGTTCAAATACACAATAGAGAGCGCATAAAAAGAAACAAGAAAGTGGAGAGAGTGTGTGAAGAGGCTACAGTGAAAAGACAACCTACAAACGAATAGTTTTCAAAGTCCCAAGAAATGAAATTCAATGTAGCACATGTGAAATTAAACAAGCCAAAGTAGAGGATGCACCCTAGACTAGAGAATCAAATAGGAGGTTATTTCCCTATGATTTCTATGTAGTGACTCTGTTAGAGACATGACTTAGTCCAGTTGTGTTCAATTGTTGCTATTGTCAGTCAACTGAGTACTGATTTGTGTGTGTTTGGGAAAGAAATGTAGTTTGTGGTAGTAGGTTTATAGCAGTTTGAATAGTTGTAGAGGTCTACCTGTGAAGGATCCCCAAGATTTTGTGTTATCTCCTGTTATGTCTGAACCCATGTCTCAGGGGTGTTGAGACAAATTCAATCTTTGTTTTTGTGAAGAGAGCCGAGAGTTGAAAGTTTGAATGTGTTATGATTAATGAGAATTTGTGATATAGAGCTTGGTTTGCCTTATTTTGATTGACTTTATTGAGATAAAATGACTATTAGTGTATGCCTAACATCCTAAGAGTTAGAGCTATCTCATAGCTGAAACAATCATCCTCTGTTGAGAGAGTACATTCAGAAAGGGTCAAAAGGGTGTCAACTACAGTCATTTGTGCATCAAGCGGATCAGCTAGTGAGGTAGAAGGCTTGTTATAAACCTTTTGGATTCAAGGGAAGTAGTTTTGAGTTGAGTCTGATAGTCAAAAGCCTAACAAAAGTCGACAATCAGATGATTGTGTTTGTAGACTGATTGGTCATTCAAGATCTCACCTGAGTTTATTATAATTAGCTAAATGTCTTTAGGGTTGAACTCTTGTGTGGTTTGAGTGTTCAGAAGATCTAGAGGTGTTAAGAGGACTCAAAGCTAAGTAAGTTTGATCCCAACTATCAATCGTCAGCTAGTCAAAATTAGTTCAATCAAACCAGTATGCTGACGATCAACAAAGAGTCTTTGGTGTCATATCTCTATGAGATTACAGTAGCCTAAAGATTAGGGAGAGTCGACAGATAAGTAAAGAAACCATATCTAATTCAAATAAGGCATCTTAGCTAGTTGGTTCTATCTCAGTTAATCGAATTAGTATCCATTAAGACCATTTGAATTGATGTCAACAAAAGATCCACAGAGCATAAGAAAAGTGTTCATCATGGATTTGGGATTGAGAGATTGAGGTTGTCTAGACCTAGAGGACAATAACCGAGCTAGGCAAAAACTCATTTCGGATCGGACTCTCTGCTAATCTTTCGAATCAGCTTACAAACAATTACGTGAGACTAGTGTTCGCAGGGTGTCAAAGCAAAGGAGCACTACCAGGTTCAAAGAAGTTTTGGATCCAGTATTTAAAGTTGCTTGATGTTGGAAGACATTCTGGGAGTCAAGCGAAGAAATTTCTGACTAGGATCGACAACAACATATGTGTAGACTACACTCAAATTTGATTAGTTCTATCAACGGGGGAAAATCCAAGTCAACTACTTGTAAAAGGAAGTCAACTGAGACATTTAGGCTAAAGATCATAGGCCTTGGTAGTTTGATCTGTGACCTAGGAAGATAATTAGAGGTAACAGCCAAGCTACTTTGAAGAGTGTAGAGATGTTCATTCGTGTCAACAACCAAAGGTCAAAGGATTGATTCCTAGTTAATTAGTATCTTTTAAGCTAAGATCCTAGTGTCCCCAAGTTTTGATCCTTATACTTTTTCTTCTTGTGTGCTTGCTAGTAGTGTAGTAGAGGCCATCACCGAACAACCTCACAACGTGCACACTTCCTCTTATCCCGACTAGCTCTACATTAAAAGTTTTAATTAAGAGAACATATATGTCATACACACAAACACAATTCAAGCTTTCTATGCAAAACTGATCCCTTACCTTCCTACTCTCCTTTCCTTGCATGCCAGTTCCTCAACAAGATCACCAGGAGTGTCACCGTCCAGTCAAGACTCAACACTTCAGTGGTTCCAAACCACCTAGTCAACTCTTGAAGAGCAACGACTATCTCTATTGTGCCCAATGCGATAAGCCAATGCATAGCATTGGGATTTGGTCTTCTCATATGCAAGGAAGTTAACTAAGATTATGTGCAGATTAGTTCTTCATTCATCCATGCCTCTCAATAGTAGCGAACAGAAAACGGACGTTCATGCAACATAGAGCAACAAGAAAGAGAGAACTATGCAACACAAAGTAGCAACAAGAGTGATGGCCAACCTCGAAGACATTCTCTTTTGAACATTGTCATACACGCATCCATACACCTATAGGGGTAGAATGTCCCTTCCTCCATACGTCCATATACGGGTACTACCCGTTTTCAAGAAGCTATTTATGAACTTTGTTCAGAACCAAAAACACCGACTCATGATCCTGGAGGGAGAAACCTTGGTGGTGGCAACATGGGCTGATCAGCCGCCAATAGGCTATTCTTTAGGAGTTACTAAAGAGTTATTAACAAGTAAGGATTTTCTTTTATAGGAGTTAGGACCTACACAGGTATTTGGACATGCACCCCCAAGGTTCTTCCTTGAAGAGGATCGATCATCTCTGCACAGCCTTAAGATCGGACAAAATCAGGTCAGGTTAGTGAAAGATGCCAAGGGATCCCTCCGAGCAAGGGCAACATCCATCCACTTGTTGATGCACAAGCCCAAAGAGGTGACCTTTTACAACGAGCGAAGCGAGCGAAATCCATGGGACCCATTCAAGAATAAGGCGAGGCCAAGGGCCAGCGGAACCAGCTCCCCATCATAGAGCAGGATGTCTTGGCTACCTTGGCACCAGGCGTCATTGAGGTCAAGGTTGGAAGCCATATTGAATGGTCTCGCGCACTAAAAGGGACAAAGAAGAAAACCCTATAGCAAATAGGCCTGTTGCAACTCCTAAAGCCAAAAGGCAAACAAAGTTAGGCTAGCTGCCAAGGCACGCGAACGTGGTGGTAATGGCTTGAAATGAAAGCATAAACTGTATTCGGGACCTCTTCAGGTTTCCCAACTGCGCGCATGCCATGGATCCCGTTGAGGAGGGAAAGTGCCACAAAAACTAACCTCGTACGATGAATGTCGATTCTTGTGACGAAGAAGTCAAGAAGGTAGTGTGGGCAAGGTTGGAGTTCCCCCTGTCCTTAAGATCTCTTCAAGAGAAAAGGTTTCCGTCAAAAATGCTAAGTTAGAATTAACCCCGGCCAAACACTCTATAAAAGACTTCCACATTCAAAAAGTGTTGTAATGAACCGTACCAGCAAGCAGCCACTGGCAACAAGAAAAGAGTACTTTTGCAACTGCATTTAAGGACATATGTAGCCTGCAAAATAGAAATATAGCCTACAAAAAGCTGGAAAGGAAGGTCTGTACACAACACACGGAGGAAGAAGATTAGAGCTTGACATGAGAGGTGCATGTCATGTTATGGATGGATTGCGAGGCCAGCGAGATGGACATGGTGCAGTAGGAAGAGGACCTGGCGTGGTGCTTGAAGACGTTGAGGATGTTTACACGACCCGACACCTGGGCGGTGGTGGAGATTGGGAAGCTGCCCGCGGCCAGGTCTGAAAAGAGGTGCGGTTCCGTGAGCAGGCTGCTGCTGGCATTAAGCCTCAGCGTGGTGGTCAGCCTCTCAGTGCCCCTAGCGCCGATGTTACCAGCCGGTATGGGGGCCTCCCCGACCTGCAATTGCCGGTAATACATGTAGGAGGTGCTGTTGATGTAGCGGAAGCTGGCGTGGTTGGGGTTGTAGACGGAGACATCGACGTCTAGCGTGAGGTTCACGTCGATGTTGGCAAGGTCGGAGGTGTTAAAGCTGGGGATGCTATCCAGGACTACATTGTTGATGGTAATGACCGGCTGCTTGGCTTTGAAGATGGCGAGGGCGAGGATGAGGATGAGGACGCCCAGAAGCACAATGAGGCCCGCGAGGGCACCGCAGCAGGCGATTGCGAGCTTGCGCCGCTTGTAGAGAGGGACGTCCTCCTTCACCTCCACGTCGGGCGGGGGAACGGCAGCAAACTCCACCACGCTCTCTCCTGCTGGTGGGTTGGGGCTCTTCTTGTGCAGGCCCATTTCCGCCATGATCAGCGATGGTTAAAAGCATAGGGGTTTCAAATGAGAGCTAGCAAAGGAGAGGAAGTTGAAACGAGAACTCATAAAAAAGGATCCGACTCTCGGCACTGGAGCACCGTTTACCGACATGATGAGGCTGCATCTCTGTAACACTAGCAGTAGGCAGTAGCGTCATCGCTCAAAGACCCGCATTAAAGCCCACAGCCGGAAACGCTTACTACTCCTTTAATGCGACTGCCACTCGTCAAACCAAACCCTGGCCGGCCTCGTCCTCACCCATGTGTCGCTTTCCTATTCGGTATTGTAGACCCACGTATGTCCTTTTTAATCATTTGTCAAAATTGAACAGTAACGCGAGTAACGCGTTTGCGCTTGAATGCATTGTTTGACAAATCGCGTCAGCGTAAGCTGCTGATGTATATTCTCATTCTAAGGAGAACTTATTGGTTAATGCCTATTCACTCACTATTCACTAAAAAATATAACTCTCGATTCAAAAAGAGGACGACAAAAAGAAAACCATAGATATTTTTTATTTTTCAAGACAAAAATTCCTATGGATTCACATTTGAGAAAAACATAATAAAAATGTCATTTATTGATATTTCAAGTGATTACAATACCAATATTTTTTTTTTGTAATAAAGGAACATATTCTAGCTTGTGGATGTTCTCCTCATTGTCACTATCATCAACTTCGATATCAATTGGAATGTCTTTATCTTTTTCAATTTCTTTACCCGGTCTATGTGTTTGCTCTTCCTCCATTATTTCAATTGTTTGCTTATTTGTTTTATAAGAATTCTCTACTATTTCATCTTCATTAAAAGCATACCTCAAATCGTCAACTTCATTCTCATTTCTTTTCTATCTGTTCATAAACCAATCTAATCTTGGATGTGAAGCATCAAAATTTTGTTTATTAATAAAAATATCATAGATATCTTTCATTGTTGTGTTGGATGGGTATACCATTGTCCTCCATAAAGCATCAACTTTTTGAAGCTCCATTCCTCTTCCTTGATATGGTGTTATCCAATTAGAAGACGGGTAGTACTTTCCTGTCTTGATCATTTTATGAATGGTGGTGCAAAAATTATTGCCTAAAGGATGCTTTAAATAGAACTTCCAAAACATCAATGCTCTATCAAAAATGTTTGTTGGAGTAAGACAAACTTTGTTCTTCAAATCATCTGCACCATATTGCATGTAAATTTCTATTCCCTTTGAAATATCTTCAGCACTAATATTATGCGACACATTTTTGTAATGAGGCTTATCAATATCTTTCATACAATAGCCTATCATACCATGAAATGTGTGCATGTTCTTCTGCCTTAATGCTCTACACATTACAATGCCACCAATGGGATTATTCTTATCCCAACCAAGATACTTTTTTATGAGCTTATTAACTGCAATTATTGACTTTGCATGAATTCTAATGACCATTTGATAATGTAAATGGAAAACTGTGCCTCCTCTTTCCAATGAGCAACTACCAGCAAGGCATTCCTTAGTGATAAAATCATGAAGATTATTTAGTAATGCTTCATCAATGTCACTACCACCTATTGATATTGTCACACTTAGCTCAAGCACTTTCAAGTTGACATTGGATTGATCTAACATTGCATCTTCATTAGATAACTTCTTTGGTCTTCCACGATTTTTCTTAGGTTCTATGCTTGAAACTTCATGGCCTTCATTAGTTGAATTTATAAATTTTCCAGTCGTTGATTCTCTTGCTCTTTTTTTCATTTTTGACATTTCACTACATAATAAAAAAGAAAAAATAGGTTAATAATTCAGAATACATATAGTCAAATTAGTTGATAATAAAATTGTGGAAAGAAACATTAATGTATTTGATTGCCTAATTTTAAGAAAATTATATTCATGAAAGATAGGATTATCAAATGGATTAATAAAATTACCTCATATAATCAATTCAGATGTGGCCGGATCTGATTGCAAAAGTGAAGGATGGTGGACAGTTTGCCTATTTAATTTAATTGTAAAGAAATAAAACGCGTCAACACACTGTATATATATCAAGGGAGTCTTTTTTTTATTTTTGTTTGCAACTGTGATATAAATTTTAAGCCTAAATTAAATTTTAGAGCGCTAAATTGGATGCCGTCGGGCCTAGCCACTGGATGGAGATCTAGATCGAAAAGAAAGGCAAACAAATGAGAACCGACCCTATGTAGAGTGAGCTTGGCAGGTGGGGGTGTTGTTCTTCGTTCTGGACCAGCGAAGAAAAGCGAACGCGAGATCAGCAGCGATGTTCGTATTTTCTCGTGTGCTGCGGATGCAATCTGCAGAAGAATCCGAAGGACAGAAGGGGTTACCCAGCGACAACGAGATCAATTTAAAAAAAACGATTAATTACCCAGCAATTAGTTCTAATCTGGGCCTCAAATGAGTATGGATTTAATAAAATAAACAGTGAAATCAATTTTAAAAAAAACACGATAAATTACCCAGCGAGAATGCAGTACGATGAAGCCCAGCGAAGAAAAGCGAATGCGAGATCAGCAGCGATGTTCGTATTTTCTCGTGTGCTGTGGATGCAATCTGCAGAAGAATCCGAAGGACAGAAGGGGTTACCCAGCGACAGCGAGATCAATTTAAAAAAAACACGATTAATTACCCAGCGATTAGTTCTAATCTGGGACTCAAATGAGTATGGATTTAATAAAATAAACAGCGAAATCAATTTTAAAAAAAACACGATAAATTACCCAGCGCGACAGGAGAGCGAATGCAGCACGATGAAGCTCCTAAGCGAGATCAAATAGGGGGCCACAATTTAAATCGGCGGACTGGTTGAAGCCTGCTTTCGAAGGCTGGGCCTCTTTCTCTCTCTCTCACAAAAGCTTCCGCCGAACCACCCCACAACCACCACCCTTACTAACGGAAAGGAAACGACGTTTAAGATCAATTTATGTTGGACAAAATGCGCGAAAGGCTTTAAAACCTTATAATAACCTTGGAAAAATAAAAAAGCTATACCTAGAGTAATTAATGAATATGAATTTTTACTCATTGTGGCCCCCTATTCACTCACTCTACTGTTCTGAAAAAATTATAACTCTACTTTAAAAAAGAGGACAACAAAAAGAAAACTATAGATATTTTTTATTTTTCATGACAAAAATTGCTATAGATTGACATTTGAAAAAAACATAATAGAAATGTCATTTATTGATCTTTCATGTTATTACAATACCAATTTTTCTTTTTTGGCATAAAGGAATATATTCTAGCTTGTGAATGTTCTCCTCATTGTCACTGAGGCTTATCAAGATCTTTCATACAATAGCCTATCATACCATGAAATGTGTGCATGTTCTTCTACCTTAATGCTCTACACATTACAATCCCACCAATGGGATCCCATCTAAGATACTTTTTAATGAGTTTATTAACTACAATTATTGACTTCGCGCATGAATCTAATGACCATTTGATAGTGTAAATGGAAAATTGTGCCTCCTCTTTCCAATGAGCAACTACCAGCAAGGCATTCTTTAGTGATAAAATCATGAAGATTATTTAGTAATGCTTCTTTCAAGTTGACATTTGATTGATCTAACATTGCATCGTCATTAGATAACTTCTTTGGTCTTCCATGATTTTTCTTAGATTCTATGCTTGAAACATCATGGCTTTCATTACTTGAATTTATAAATTTTCCAGTCATTGATTCTCTTGCTCTTTTTTTCATTTTTGACATTTCACTACATAATTTAAAAAATAATAATTCAGAATACATATAGTCAAATTAGTGATAATACGATTGTGGAAAGAAACATTAACATTTTTATTTGACGTAATAATAGGGGATTACCAAATTTAGAAAATCGACACAGACAGGCCTCAATTCTTCTTGGAGACGGATCCAAGTATACGGTAAGGAGGCAGCAATAGCCCGTGCAGTTGCAATTATTGAGAACAGCACATACTTCGACAAGTGCTGAACGTATTGATAACAGCACATACTTCGACGTGTGCTGAATGAATCAACAACAAAACTGCCTGCAAAATAGAAAACACCTCTGTAAGATTCCTCCCCAGCCTCTCAAGATGTCCAGCATCTTTCCCTGTAATCAAATCCCCTCTTCAGAAATATAAAAGATCTTGTTTCTGCCTGTTTTGACCTAGAGAGAGAAAATATTCTAGAGAGAGATTATTTAGATTTTAAATATTTTTGGATGAAAAAATATTTCTTATTAAAATAAGTTCCCCCGAAACAGAAGTTCAAAAAGATTTTGAGAAGGTGCATTAGAAATCAAGTATAATCTGTTCAAGAGGCCTTATCCTAGGGGTGCAGATTTTCGAAAAAATTTAAATTAAGGTCTTGAAAGGGCCAATCAGATTCATCCAAATGTGTGGAGAAGATAAATAGAAGAAATAAAGAAAATCCCCCCCCAAAAATGAGTGAATACTCACATAAGATGAAGAGTGGACTAAGGACCAAAGGAATTCTAAAAAAATAGATTTTTGACACCTCAAAATGGGAATTCCCCCCCTCATGAATGAGGCGCCTACTTCACATGTGTAATGGAATTTTAAATCATCCAAAATTGAGATATTTCATCTCTCCTCTCTCCTAATTCAAGTCTAGTTCCAAAAAGTAAGTTAAACTGACTAAAAAATGGTCAAAAATTGACCAAACTGATCTGGAAAATTCTATGCACTGTTACTCTACTCCACCCACCAAGAGTCAAGAACTATGAATTTCTTAATAATTCATTAAGTTTTGACCATTCCCTCTTCTAAAGAATTGGTGGCCACTCTTGTTACAAACAAGAGTAGATCCCTCAAACCATCAAGCCGAAGGAAAGCTCCCAGAATTCTTGTAAGTTAGTAATTTTGCCTTTTCTTTATTCTTTTAATGGTTTTTCTAATCTTGTTTTGTTTAAATTGAAAACTCTGATGCTATGTCTTGCTGGGAAGGCTTTCCCCCTCTCTCATTCTTAAAATCAGCCCTTCTTTATCCTAGTTAAGTGATCTAATAGTGGGAATTAAACTTTTCATATTGTTTCTCTTTTAAAAGTGAATTTGATTAGTTTAGAGTGCTTAAAACCAATTGGAGATAATTTTTGAGTAATTTTAAGTTAGGAAAATTTGAAAAATGATCAGCCAATTGTGTATTCTAAAAGTGTAATTTTGATTTTATGCATAGAAAGATGCATAAAGAAATTTATTTTTATTTTAAAAGAGTTATTTTCATCAATTTTGATTTTATGCATAAAGAATTTATTTTTATTTCAAATGAGTTATTCTCATCAATTTTGATTTTATGCATAAATAAATGCATAAAGAATTTATTTTTATTTTAAAAGAGTTATTCTCATCAATTTTTATTTTATGCATAAATAAATGCATAAAGAATTTATTTTTATTTCAAAAGAGTTATTCTCATCAATTTTGATTTTATGCATAAATAGGTGCATAAAGAATTTATTTTTATTATTTTGATTTTATGCATAAATAGGTGCATAAAGAATTCCCAAATATGCTCTCCAAATGTAAGGAAGTCCATTATTCTAAAAGAGTTATTCTCATCAATTTTGATTTTATGCATAGAATGATGCATAAAGAAATTTATTTTTATTTCTAAAGAGTTATTCTCATGAAAATTGAATTTATGCATAGAAAGATGCATAAAAGATTTATTTTTATTCCGAAAGTGTTATTCTCCTTAAAATTTAAATTATGCATAAATAGATGTGTAAAGAATCTTTATATAAAAAAAATAAAGATTCTCTTGCATTCTAAGAATGGATGTGATGAGATGGGATGTGAATCAGATAGATGAGAATGAATAGAGAATAGATGTGATGAAAATTGAAGTAATGAGAATGAGAGGTAAATAGATGTGATGAGATGGGATGCGAATGAGATAGATGGGAATGAATGGATGGATGGATGTGGATGTATGTGAAGAATAGAAGTGGATGTATGTTAAAGAATGGATGTGGATGGGTGTATGTGAAAGGATAGATGTGGATGTGTATGTGATAAGTATGGATGTGGATGTATGTGAAAGGATAGATGTGGATGTGTATGTGAAAGGATAGATGTGGATGTATGTGTAAGGATAGATGTGGATGTATGTGTAAGGATAGATGTGGATGTGTATGTGAAAGGATAGATGTGGATGTATGTGTAAGGATAGATGTGGATGTATGTGAAAGGATAGATGTGGATGTGTATGTGATAAGTATGGATGTGGATGTATGAGAATAATAGAAGTGGATGTATGTTAAACAATGGATGTGGATGAGTGTATGTGAAAGGTTAGATGTGAATGTGTATGTGATAAATATGGATGTGGATGTATGTGAAAGGATAGATGTGGATGTGTATGTGATAAGTATGGATGTGGATGTATGTGAAAGGATAGATGTGGATGTGTATGTGATAATTATGGATGTGGATGTATGTGAAAGGATAGATGTGGATGTGTATGTGATAAGTATGGATGTGGATGTATGTGGGAGAATATATGTGGATGTAAATGTGATGGATGTGAACGAGAATTGAAGCGATTAGATGTGAAGTAAATTGGATAGATATGAATGATAAGGGATGTGAATGAATGATATAGGATGTGAATGAATTGTTAAAATATACAAGTGAATATGGTGTGTGCGGGAATAAGCCCTTGGTTAGAGGCTATAAAAGAGGATGTGTAAATGTGAAAGAACCTGTGAAAAGGTGAGAAGAATCTACTGGGGGTAGCATGAGAAGATTTAGAAAGTGTGGAGATATTCTAGGAGATATTCTGGGAAAAGTGAAGAGGTGGAGAGAATCAAGCAAGAGGTGGAGATATTTTGGGAGAAATCAGTGGGATTTGATGCTTGGATGTAAACTCTATAAATTGAGGCATTGGCCTAATGAGAATTTGCTGGTTTTTGAGTATCCATGCCTACATTAATCTATTTGTTAATTACCCACTAATTATATCTTAATTATTTATTAATTACCCACTAATTATGTCTTAATTATTTATTAATTACCCACTAATTATGTCATAATTATTTATTAATTACCCACTAATTACGTCTTAATTATTTACTAATCACTTTATTAATGATGTTGATTCTAGTGTTTGATCTACCATAGCTCATCACAATGTCCTAATTTCAACATGGTATCAGAGCCATGCCTAGAATCCATCATTTTGTGAGCTCATTATCTTGCTAATTATTTTGCTAATTAGGATTAGTAGAAAATTATAATTTTTCCTCTTTTTTCAACTCACCTCTGCACCCCCAGCCAGTGGAGGAGCTCCCTCTCCTTGCACACATAAAATTAGGCCAAACCCTTCTAGCACATGATAGCTATCTCTCATTGCTCTTCAAGCTCATCAAGAAAGAAGCGCAAACCGCCAAACGGAGCTGGGAGAAATCGTATTTTTAGCAAGCACCGTTTTTCTGAGCTGATTTTGATATTTCTACTTCCACAAATCAAATGTGTCTAATTCCTCTTAGCCCCGGGGGTTTTCAAGCATGCTCTACAAGCTGGTGAAGACAGAATTCATTTTCATCAAGTCTACAGTGAGATCCAAGATCTTCATCAAATCTGCAGGTGACTTTGGTAAAATAGAGATTAAGCTTTCAATATTTGGTCAAATCTTGTGTTTCTTGGCTTAATCCTTTACTAGACTCATTGCTATTGATGGCTTTGAAAGCATTTGAGCTCATTTGAAGTCTAAGGCACCAGATCTGGACTCCCCGCATACTCTATTTTCTACACACAAAATAGTGGATTAATTTACTAATCAATGATTAATCAGTACTAATCACTGTATTCTGGTGCAATTGAGGGTTCAAATTAACCATTAGGTATCTGATACAGAACTTCAAATTGCAATTCGGAGTTGGTTTGATACTCCAACCATCCCGTACAAATTGGTTACCCTTGATTTAATGTAATTTCTAGTGATTTTATGCTGATAAATTTGTTGTAATCATCTCTTAAACACCAGATTGAGTTGTAAAAGGGTAGACACTGCCCTTGAATCTTGAAATTGGATCAAGAGGTAAGACCCCCTTCACATCATCATGAGTACAGCACAAGAAATAGCCAAATTTAATGGGAAGCAATTTTACACATGGCAGACAAAAACCATGTATTTGCTCATGAGGAAAAATCTGTGGGGACCAGTTGAGGGAAGAGATGAATGCCCAGAGAGAGGGAAAAATGAGTGGAAGAGGAGGAATGAAAAAGCATAGGGACTTATTGCACTCGCTTTAAATGATGAAATCATTCATCACATCACACGGATACAATGGGCAAAAGATGCATGGGATGAACTCAATAAATTATTTGGCACACAAGCAAAAAATTCAAAGATAAATCTGTTAATGCAATTCTATAAATTGGATATGAAGGAAAGTGAACCTTTAATCACACACTTGAACAAATATAAAAGCATTAAGCAATAGCTGGCAGCTATTGGCAAAAAGATAGAAGATGATGAGGCACTAGCAGTGCTTCTGAAGAGTGTGGACAAAGGTGAATATGAAAACATTGTAGTAACACTAAAGAATGTACCTGAATTGAAGCTACATGAGATAGAAGCAGCTCTACTAGAGCAAGAGAGCAGAGGCAAAGAGAAGAAATGGCTCGACTCAACACAGCAGGAGAAGAAAAAGCATTCTTCACCCGAGGAGGATTCTCTCGAGGACGAGGACGAGGAAGCGGCAGAGTAGGAGGAAGGACCTTCACTTGCCACAAATGTGAAAATTTGTGCCTGGATTGCCACTTAGTCCGGATCCTCACGGCATGTTCCAACCACCTTCTTCTGGTACCTCCTCTATTGTGATGTCCCCCCTGAGATGAACTTGATGGGACAATCGTGGGCATATCGTGGATCGAAAGCCATTTTCCTGTTGCTTACCTAGGTGCCAGTCCTCTCATCGGTCCTCCGGAACTGCACGTCGATGGGCCATGCCTCTGAGCCAGGACACATGGCAAGAGACTGCTATAGCAAACCCAATGGAGAAGGAACGACATCGGCAAACTTCATGGAGGCTCCAAAGGAAGTGGAGTCGGATCATCTTTTCTGAGAGAGAGAGAGAGAGAGAGAGAGACCCCACAACCCAATGTAACCTGCCCCAACAAAGTAAAACCACCTCTGAGCCACCGATGATGTAGGCCACGTAGTAGATGTATGTGTGAGCACTTTAGTCAAGGTCACGGGCAATTATAGTAGCCTTGGACACATAGAGAGAGTGTCAAGGACTATGGAGTTTAGGGACTTGAGGCACTCGTCGTCGCGGGCTATCAAGTAAGAGGGAAACTTGGTATAGGGTCCACGTGTGCTAGAGAGTATTCACTTGAGGGGAGGTGTTAAAATATACAAGTGAATAGGGTGTGTGCGGGAACAAGCCCTTGGTTAGAGGTTGTAAAAGAGGATGTGTAAATGTGAAAGAACCTGTGAAAAGGTGAGAAGAATCTACTGGGAGAGAAGGGTAGCATGAGAAGATTTAGGAAGTGTGGAGATATTCTGGGAGATATTCTGGGAAAAGTGAAGAGGTGGAGAGAATCAAGCAAGAGGTGGAGATATTCTGGGAGTGAATCAAGGAGAAATCAGTGGGATTTGATGCTTGGATGTAAACTCTATAAATTGAGGCATTGGCCTAATGAGAATTTGCTAGTTTTTGAGTACTATCCATGCCTACATTAATCTATTTGTTAATTATCCACTAATTACGTCTTAATTATTTACTAATCACTTTGTTAATGATGTTGATTCTAGTGTTTGATTATCTACTAATTACGTCTTAATTATTTACTAATCACTTTATTAATGATGTTGATTCTAGTGTTTGATCCACCATAGCTCATCAACAATGCCCTAATTTTAGCATGAATGTGATAGCATGTGAATCGGGATGTGAATGAATGATATAGGATGTGAATGAATGATAAGGGATGTAAATGGATGTGATGTGATGTGAATCGGGATGTGAATGAATGATAGGGGATGTGAATGGATGTGATGTGATGTGAATTGGAATGTGAATGAAAGAGAAGGGACATGAATGAATGTGTTAGCATGTGAATCAGGATGTGAATGAATGAGATGTGATGTGAAATGAATGTGATAAGATGCGATGTAAACTGGATAGATGTTAATGTATGTGAAGTGATGAGATGTATGGGTAGATGCACGTGGGTGAGATCTGATGAGGAAAAATGAGGAAATAAGTGATGAGATAGAAAAAGATATGATTAGATGAGAATGGGAATGCTTATGAAATAATGTGGATTGATGTGCATGGATGTTTGAATGATGTGGATTGACATGTGGATTGATGTGGATGGATGTATGGAAGATATGGATGGATGTGTGGATAATGTGGATTGATGTGGATGATGTGGATTGGTGTGTGTATGACGAGTGAATGATGTGGATTGATGTGGATGGATGTATGGATGAGGTGGATTGATGTGTGGATAATGTGGATTGAAGTGCATGGATGTTTGAATGATATGGATTTTGGTGGATTGATGTGTGGATAATGTGGATTGAAGTGCATGGATGTTTGAATGATATGGATTGATGTGTGGATTGATGTGGATAATGTGGATTGAAGTGGATGACGAGTGAATGAGGTGGATTGATGTGTGGATAATGTGGATTGAAGTGCATGGATGTTTGAATGATATGGATTGACGTGTGGATTGATGTGGATGGATGTATGGATGATGTGGATTGATGTGTGGATGATGCGATTGGATGTGAATTGATGTAGGAATGATGTGATGTAATAGGGATCGATGATGAAAATAAAATTGTGGTAAGATGAAAAAAAAAAGATGGGGTCTAATGTGAAAGGATGCGGAGTAATGAGAAAAGACGGAAATATTATTGGAACTGTAATTGTTTGTTAAATCTATTTTTAAATGACTGTTTTATGTCAAGAATGTTGGGGAAGCATTTTGACCGTCTTGTGAATGAGGTCGTGGAGACCTATCTGTTAAAGTTGCCAACTGGTGAGACGGAGAGTCATCGAAGACGTCTCGCGTAGCAAGGTCGGTCGAGGTCTTGACCAGCCTCGGTTTGATTAAATGGTGAGCTTCTGATACAGTGGATGAGGGACCAAGGAAGCGGCCTATGAGTGAAGCGCTAGGTGACCTGCAAAGGATCCTAGAGGGTGCTGACCATACGGTGCTCGGGCTCTGGGTCGCCGAAGATACCCACAAGTACGTCGGGGAAGATATTGGAACAAGGAGTAAGAGTTGTTTTCTGAATTATTCGGGCATGGATCTGGTTGATTGATCTTGCTGGTCCTCAACAGATGAGTCCATGGCTCTTTTATATGGATCTGTTGGTTGATCTTGCTGATCTTCAACGGGGATTCCATCTGGATATTTTTATGTGATTATATTGTCGGGTACTATGAGCTAGGAACTATTGAAAAGGCCCTTGAGTAAACAGGTGGTGAGCGTTCTGGTTGCCAATGATGCCATAGGTACACCGATGAAGGAAGGAATTGGAAATTAGGATTCAACTGGATAATTAGAGGATTATGAGCAGTAACACTATGGTTTCATTAAATGACTTGAATCCGTGAAAAAGGCAAGTTCATATTGGGTGTATAAGTGGTGTGACTAGTTTTATGTTTGCATGAATATCCGGCTAGGAGGCCTGGGAACTCTTTTCCCTGGTACCTGGGACAAAACCTAACCAAAATTCCTAATTGGATCCCATCACTACAGTAGTTGGGCGGTTGGCTAACCCATGGAACTGGATGGGATTAGGTTGGACTGATGGATCCCCGTAAATCGAGAGTCAATTTCTGTATAGTACGATAGATGAGGTAAATCCTGGATAAAAATTGTTCTATGGAAAAGAATCAACGGCTGTGCTTCTCAATGAGGAAAAAAGCGTTGGTCTCTATGATCCAGGCGGTGGTCGATGGGCTGCATTCTTGATACGCGGATGGTGACTGTGTCTATGCAATGTAACTGCCCTCGTTGTATATGCAATATGTAACTGCCCTCGTTGTATATGCAATGTAACTGCCCTCGTTGTATATGCAATATGTAACTGCCCTCGTTGTATTCTTGATACGCGGATGGATTTCGTGGGTCCCATTAGCCCAGCTACCCAACACACCCAAGCTCGGTATATCAAAGCTACAAATGGACTAATGCACAAAATGGGTTGAAGCTTAAGCCACAATGTTAAGGCTTTCTTATGTAATTCTTAGACCTTAGTCAAAGGGCTTGGGGGTTAGTTACGTGTGGATGTACCCTTTGGGATCTGAACCGAGTAGTTATTACCCTGACAGTTGCATCTAGGGATTAGATGGATGGAACGTTGATTCTGATTGCTAATGAATGATGGAGAAGTTCTGCTATGTCTTTGCGCAGTGTTTTATTATGTCTTTCTTGATGTTTGTGCAATCATTTTACTTTTGTGATGAATCAGAGTCTGCGCTCTGATGTGCTCTGAGTGGTGTTGAGTGATGTATTATTTATTAATGCCTTGTACAGAACCTTTTAGAGGGCCATGTACACATTGGCGATCATGCGGGTTTGAATGCCCTGAGTTCTGGGAGGATACGACTTATTCAGAGGACCGCTAGCCTTGGATGTCTGTAGATAATTCAGGGAATTCAAGAAGATATTATACAAGGTCAAGGGCCAGAGATGCTGACGCTGCTTTAACAGGCAGAAATGATGATGAAGAAGGTGATGATTATGATTCAGACTATGAAGTTCCTCCGGGAACAAGTGTAGCATTGGAAACTGTTTTGGAAGAAGATGTAGAGGAGGAAACATTGGATCAAGAAGCAGAGGAGATTGATGATGAGGAAGAAGTATGTGATCAGTTTGTGGATGCTGTTCAAGGAGAAGGGATTCCGACAAGTTCGGTACAATCTGAATTTGATTTGGATATTCCAATTTTAAATAATGATTCAAATGATAATGCAAAAGTAGGAAGTGTTGAGGATGCTCAAAATCCACCAGTATTATCAAGCACTTTCAGGACATTTCTTGGGGGAACCTTGTTGAATGGAGTTATTAGGGGAAGCAGTAGGACAAGGTTGCAGTTTGAACCATTACCAGTCTTAGCAAGGAGGCTAGTTAGAGGGGCAGCAATGAATCCTCAAAATCCACCAGCACAGAACCCAAAGGTGAGATCAGCAAAGTTCAGGGGAAAACCCAAGGAGGACCCTAACTGCCATGTAGCCCAATTCCAAACAAGGTGGGAGGCTAGTGGCTATGACACACTTTATGGGGGTGAGGTGAAGAAGAGGCAGTTTGCTGCTACCTTAGAAGGCTCAGCAATGGATTGGTTTAGCCAGTATGGTTTGGGACATTTTGGAAACTTTGATGCCTTGAGAGATAGTTTTCTTGCCAAGTTCAGAAGGGAGAAAACAGCCAATGACATCATAAATAAAATTAAAGATCTTCAACAAAAAGAAATGCTAGTAGAGGACTATGCTCAGAAGTTCAGTGTTCTCTCTCCGAAGATTGGAAGGAGCAGATAGACTTTCCAATGAAATGTTAGCTTCTTGTTTCCTGAATGGATTAAGGAAGACAATCAGATCAGCAGTGGCTAATGTAGACATTGCTGCAGGTTTTGATGCTTTGGTGCAAGCAGTAGTAAGAGTAGAAAAGAGGTTGGGTGTTACTAGGAAGAAACAAAAGAAAAAGAGGTCTGATTCAGACCTGGAATCTGACTCTGATGGAGACACAGACTCAGAGAGCTCTGATGATAATTCAGAATATAATAGTGACTTAGATTCAGATGATGAATTAATTAGACAGAAAAGGAAAAAGAAGAAGAAATCTTCAAAGTCCAAAGATAAGGGCAAAAAGAAGAAGAAAGGATTGGATGATGAACAACTGTTAAAGAGGCTTAAAGCATTGATGTATGCCTCAGTATCAAATGATAGACCAGTGTGTCAGATATGCTTAAAGGAAGGACATTTAGCAACCAATTGCTAGAACCCAAATTTCAAAGGAAGAGTTCCCCTCGGTGTACAAAGGTCAAAGCAGCAGCAGAATAAAACTTCATCTAATCAAGTTTTCCCTGCTCAAGCTAGAGGACCAAATAGACAGTTCAGATCACAGCCTAGACAAACATGGCAATCAGATTTTAGAGGAGAATTGAAGTGCACTTATTGTGACAAAGAGGGTCATAGACAGGGTCCAGCTTGTGAGTTATGGTGCAAGCATAGGATAGAGAGGGGTATCCCAATTGTAAGGTACCTTGTAGCAAATCAAAATCAGAGAGGAAAGATGCAGCAAAACCAACAAATAACACAGTTAAATGCAGTGACAGTGATAGAGGACCAGTTTTAGAGTAACTCTGATATGGTTGAGAATGTTGCTTGTGATTGTTCTGGATGTGTAGTCCATGCAAATGATAAGGATGGGAAACAACAGGTTCCTGCCTTGGCAGTGACAAGAGCTGCAAAGTTGAATAAAGGTCCAATTCAATGGGCAGATCAGGAGAAAGTTAGAAGCAAGGTTCAAAGGAAGTTGGACAAGAAGAAGCCAGCTTTGGAAGAACTAATGTTAGAACAAATTGAAGGGGTTTGTGAAGAACAAGAACAGGACAAAAGAGAAGAGGAAATTTCTAAGGTTGACTCACTCTATGAAGCTCTGTTACATTCAGAAATTCAGATTTCTCTTGACCAATTGCTGACATTAGTACCAAGGTTCAGAGATTTGCTGTTTCAAAGAATTCTTCAGAGAAAAGGTGTTGATTCACCTCAAAGTAAATTTTTAATGAGTAATATTGTTCAGGTGGAAGATGTTGATTTCAAAGTTCCTACCATATCAGTCAAATATCAAGGCCAGCCCCATACATGGAGTTCTTTTGGATGGTGGATCAGGAGTTAATATACTTCCTGAGTCAGTTTATATTCAATTTGGGAGCCAAAAGTTGCATCCAGCACCTTTTCAGGTAAAAATGGCTGATCAGAGGAGATTACAACATTTAGGTTTGCTAAAAAACTGGAGATCTTCATTGCAGGATTGAAGTTTATGGTCAACTTTGTAGTACTCAGGATGCAATCAGGGAACTTGGCTTACCCAATGCTCCTTGGAAGACCCTGGTTTAGGCAGGCTAAGTTACAGCAAGATTGGGGAGCTAATATGGTGATCTTGAAACAGGGGAACCAAAAACAGACTTTACCCATGACATCTACTATATTTATGCCAAAGGAGCAAAGAGCTTTGTGGGCACAAGGCATACACCTGGCAGATGAAGTAGAAGATGATGAAGAAGAGGAATATTTGAAGGCCAATCCAGTAGTTGTCCCAGTGTTTGATATAAATGTGATGACTATTTTGGGAGATTATGAGGATTGTTTTGCTGTAGCTGCAGAAGAAGAGAGAGACCAACAATTACAGGATATTCAAACAGGGACTGAGATGACTAAGGAACAGTTCAGAGTTCTACAGGAATCAGAGCTGTCACAGTCAAAGGAGATGCAGAATGATCTATCAACAGATCAGGCTATTGCAAGCAAAGATATGAAAACAGTATGAAGAAATCAGCTAGAGTTATGGAGGATGATTTGAATGAATGGAATTTGGGAACAGAGAATGACCCTAAAGTTGTCAAAGTTAGTGTTCATGTGGAAGGAGAATTCAAAGACAATCTTTTAGAATTATTAATGGAATACAAGGATATTTTTGCATGGGAATATTCAGATATGAAGGGGATTGATCCTCCATTTTATTCCCATAGGATTAATTTGAAGCAAGATGCTAAGCCTGTTATCCACCACAGAGGTATAGAATGAATCCCAATTATGCAAAGCAGGTTAAAGATGAAATTGACAAGCTGCTCAGGGTGGGATTCATTAAGCCTGTACATGAAGCAACATGGCTATCTCCAATTGTAGTAGTCCCCAAGAAAAATGGAAGAATCAGAGTTTGTTTGGATTATAGAAAGCTCAATGCAGCCACAATCACAGATCCTTTTCCATTTTTACCTTTTGCAAATACTCTGCTAGATTCAGTTGTAGGGCATCAAATGTATAGTTTTCTGGATGGGTTCTCAGGATATAATCAAATCAGGATGCACCCTGATGATGAGCACAAAACAGCCTTCATTACAGAGTGGGGAGCATTTGTGTTCACAATAATGAGCTTTGGATTAAAAAATGGACCACCAGCTTTCTCAGAGGTGGCAAGTAGAGTGTTTGAGCCCTATTTGTCTTCTTTTATGAGAGTATTTATGGATGATTTCTGTGTGTTTGGATCCAAAGAGATGCATTTGGAGCACTTGAGGAAAGGTTTTGAGAGATGCAGAAAGTATGGTATGTCATTGAATCCGTACAAATGTGCAATTGCAGTTAAAAGAGGAGTTTTGTTGGGCCACATAATTTCAGAGGAAGGTATACAGGTGGCTCCAAGAAAAATTCAGAGCATCATAAAGTCCAAGAGCCCAGTGAATCTGAAGGAAACATCTAGGTTTGTGGGTCAGATCAAGTGGCACAGCAGACATTTAAGATATTTGTCAAATGTATGTGCACCCTTGTCACATTTAACCAAGAAAGGAGTAGAATTTAGCTGGTCAGAGGCCCAAGAAAAGGCATTTCAGACTTTAAAGAAGATGATGGTGGTAGCTCCAATTTTACAGCCTCTTGATTGGTCTTTACCATTCCATGTATTTGTTGATGCTTCAGATATTGCAGTAGGAGCTATTCTTATGCAGGCAAAAATCAAAAATTGGTTCAGACCTGTCTACTATGTAAGTAGAATGCTTACTTCAGCTGCTGAGAGGAATTACTCAGTTACAGAGAGAGAGAAGCTTTGGGCATGGTGTTCTCTTTACAAAAATTTTGACATTATCTCTTGGCTAACAAAGTCTTCTTCCATGTTGACCATCAAGCTCTATTATTTCTTGTGAAGAAACCATAGTTGACAGGAAGGTTAGCAAGATGGATGTTGTTGTTGCAAGAATTTGACTTTGTGATAGTACATACTCCAGGGAATCAGCATGCTGTGGGCAGATTATTTAAGCAGACTTGAAAGTAAAGAAGATGCTGCAGGAGTTAATGATTTTTCCTAGACTCTGATCTGTTTGTTGTTCATCAGAGCTGGAGCTCTGACTCCTTTTATGATCAAATGTTGCTGTTTCTCACACTGATGGATTGTTACCAGAAGAGATGAGTGTGGACTAGAAAAGGAAGTTTGTGCTGAAAAGCAAACCATTTTTAGTCATTGCTGGAGCATTGTATAGAAAGGGGATAGATCAGATAATAAGAAGATTTGTTCCTGATTTTGAACAAGCAGTAGTGGTACAAGAGGCACATGCAGGGTTGTCTGGAGGTCATTTCTCAGGGGAAATAACAGGCAAGAAGATTTTACAATCAGGTTTATGGTGGCCAACAGTTTTGAAGGATGCTCACACATATGCCAAGGAATGTTTGGTTTGTCAGCAAGTGGGCCAACCCAATTCTAAAGATAGGATGTCAGACCACCCTGTGCTACCTTTAGATCCATTTCAGAAATGGGGATTAGATTTTGTGGGTCCTATTAAACCAAAAAGCAAGACAGGTAAGAGTTATGTTCTGGTGGCTACAGATTACTGTACTAAATGGGTGGAAGCAGTGGCTCTCTCAGAGATAATAAAGCAGCTAGTGTGGCCAAATTCTTGTATAGTAACATCATGACAAGGTTTGGATGTCCCATTGAGCTTGTCAGTGATCAGGGAACACACTTCTTGAATGATGTTATCAGAGAGCTGACTCAAACCCATATGATTTTGCATAAGAAGCCCTATCATCCTCAGGCAAATGGACAGGCTGAGAGTTCAAACAAAATCCTGCTTAAAATCATCAAGAAGATTGTTCAGGACAACAAGTCTGATTGGGATATGAAATTGGACTCAGCTTTATGGTCATTTCGAACAGCTTTTAAAGTAACCATTGGAATGACTCCTTTTAGGCTTGTTTATGGGTTAGAAGCAGTAGTACCCATGGAGTTTGTGGTGCCTAGCTTGAGAGTTGCTGCAGAAAGCAGACTCCCACTCAGAGAATCTCTGATCTATAGACAGCACAATCTGAATCAGTTGGAGGAAGACAAAGCAATGAGTGCTTATGTTTCAGAGATTATTCAAAAAAGGAGGCAAGCTTGGGTAAATAGGAATGTCAAGTTCAAAGTCTTCAAAGTGGGAGATTGGGTTATGCTTTACAATTCCAAGCCAGGGAAGTTGAGGCTCAGGTACATTGGGCCCTACAGAATTGAAAAAGACTTAAGGCAAGGAACTTTCATGCTTTCAGATTCCTTTGGAACATTGGTACCAAAGGGGGTAAATGGGTTTAGACTTAAGCCATTTGTGGGCACTCCCCCTGTAGTCAGAGTACATGTTCAGATCAGGGCAGAGTAAAAGATCGGAGAACAGAGGAAATTCAGAGCTTGTATGTGGATCAGAGTCCGCTTGGATTTTTAAATTTGAACGGTGGGGAATACATTTCGCACGAGTTGGCTGTCAATTGGTTTGATTTAACTTTTTGTCCGACATTATTTGCGGTAATGGCTGACGTGATGCATGAGAATCCCTATAAACTCGCACCAGTGAGGGGACGGCATGCACGAATTCATCTTGCCCGTTCTAGTAGTGTATGGAAGGGAAGATTGCGAGAAGTGTTTCAGAGGCGCCCATTCCAGAAGCCTCATTGTGCTGTGTACTGTGTGCCTCATTCTCCTTCTCTTTGTTCTCCTTATTTCCCTGCTCACATGCCCCGTAGTTCTACCACTAGGCCGGACCTTCTTGCTCTGAATACAGTTAGGCAGAGGTTTGCCATGGTGAAGGGTAAGTAATCTATGCAGCAAGGGCAACCTAAGGCGGAGACCACATCAGTTCGACGGTCCCTGCTGCTGCGAGAGCATTCAGCGCCAAGCAAAAGCAGTGTTTTAGCGCGGATTCTAAAGAGACGGAGCAACAGGAGGAGACTTCTATGAAGGATATTTCTACTGCTGTGGGTAGCCTGATGGAGAACTTTGCACCTTTTAAATACAGCATGGATTTGGAGAATAACGCAAACATTCAATGGCTTACTTCAATTGGGTTGATCGGGTATGCAAAGTTAGCCTGGGCTGAGTGGCAAGACAATATATATGCTCCCACATAGCTAGCTTTGCTGAGAAAGACAGAGGGAGTACTCAAAGGAGGTACAAGGATAACCCTAGCTCTCATTTCTTAGGTATTTGAATTACCTTTTAACCCAGGTTTGGAAGCTTTGAATTTAGTTTCTGATGAGGATATGGAAAGAGATCAGAGAAAGAATTAGGCAGTTTGTTTTTAAGCCTTATCAAAACCTCAAAGGCGTTGTGAACACAATGGAGCAAGAGGTGAATTTGAAGCGGATTGCTCAACTGGAAGCTAAGGTGGTACAGCTTGTAGCTGAAAGATCCAAATTTCAGAGCAAGGTGAATGAAACAGCGGATATGCTGGAATATAAGATGCCGAGTGGTTTTGCTCTGAAAAGCACAATCAGACCAGAGGAGTCTCATATGATGGGGATAGAAATTCCAAGTTCTAATCCTTTTAAGCTTGTTAAGTTGAAATCATCTGTAGGGAAGCTAAAGAAGATTAGAGCCCTTTTTCAGACACATGAAGAAGGAGTAGGTGCTGCTGAAGGACAAACATCTGGAGCTATTCAGACAAAGAGCTCTGATGAGCATGTGGGCTTACTGATGGGTATGGATAAAGCTTTACCAGATGATGAAGACCCTGAGGCGGTGATCAACATTGCAAAGGAAGTTCAAATGGATGTGGAAGCACAGCAAGAGCAGGTCTTAGAGATTCAGACTGACCAACTGGGTCATGCTTAGTGATGCTCGGAATGTTTCCACAGTGTTTTTCAACACTACTACTAAAAAAAAAAACAGACAAACATTAGGCATTTTCTTTTTTAGGAAAATTTTATTTTGTTCTAGACACTCTCTTTACATGATTAGAGGTCTACCTACAGAACTCAAATTTTGCTGATCAGGGATTGATGGGTTCAGGTCAAATTTTTGGGAAAAATTTAGCCACCAGGCTGTGCCAAGTGTTAAGGCTTTCTTATGTAATTCTTAGACCTTAGTCAAAGGGCTTGGGGGTTAGTTACGTGTGGATTTACCCTTTTGGATCTGAACCGAGTAGTTATTACCCTGACAGTTGCATCTAGGGATTAGATGGATAGAACGTTGATTCTGATCGCTAATGAATGAAGGAGAAGTTCTGCTATGTCTTTGTGCATATGTCTTTGGGCAGTGTTTTATTATGTCTTTCTTGATGTTTGTGCAATCATTTTGCTGTTGTGATGAATCAGAGTATGCGCTCTGATGTGCTCTGAGTGGTGTTGAGTGATGTATTATTTATTAATGCCTTGTACAGAACCTTTTAGAGGGCTATGTACACACAAGAAAATCCAATGCAAGGTCCATAGCTAAATTTCTTAACGAGTGTGTGATCACTTGCTTTGGGTGTCCTCTTGAGCTTGTCAGTGATAATCATTACCCACTTCATAAATGATGTAATACAATTCTTGCTCTATAGGCATTCCTGGTCACGCACATTAAATCTTCACCCTATTACCCCCAAGCCAATGGCCAAGCAGAAAGCACTAACAAATCCTTATGCACTAAAGAGAATGTGGGGGAGAGAGAGAGAGCTTGATTTCCTTGCAAGAAAACACACACACACACACAAGAGAGAGTAATGGTGGGCGAATTTTCTTCTATCTTCTTCTCTTCTCTACAACCATATATCTGAAAGATAAGATTACATATATCTGAAAGATAAGATTACATACATAAAGGGAAGTACTCTGCTACGAGAATAACATAAAGGGAATGTACTCTCCTAAAATAACATACAATGGTCAGCCCAGAGTGTGAGTCTTACTATATGAGCTAGCATTATAACTATGCCATAACTTTAGTACTCCAAAGTGGCTAGCACATTGCCTATCATCCACACTGGTGGCATATCAACCATAATCTCACTTGAGAAATTTGAGAAAGAATGTGAAAATATCCATCAAGAAAACTTGGATAATTCTTATTCAGAAAAGAGAATCTGGAATCCCTGGAGGATCGAGGAGGATCTAATGAGTAAACGGAAGTTTAGAATTAATTCTCATTAATGAAGCTTAAGGAATAAAAATACAATACGTAAATGCTCTTTCTGAGTTTTTACTATTAAATTATGATAAGTTTTTTTTTTCCTTTTTAAACCTTCAACAACACTCTGTGATACATAGATTCAATGGGATCGAGAAAAAGTACCTTTAACTAGGCCAAGCAATTGACATAAACTTAGAAAAGTCCTATCAATATCGAAAGTAGAAAACGGTACTAAAAGTGGATGTGATAAGATGTGATGTGGATCTGAATGAATGTAAATGAATGTGATGGGATGTAAATGGATGCGATGTGATTATATGAGATGTGAATGTGATGTGATAAGAGGAGATGTGAATGTGATGTGATAAGATGTGAATGTGATGAGATGAGATGTGAATGTGATAAGAGGAGATGTGAATGTGATGTGATAAGATGTGAATGTGATGAGATGAGATGTGAATGTGATAAGAGGAGATGTAAATGTGATGTGATAAGATGTGAATGTGATGTGATAAGATGTGAATGTGATATGATGAGATGTGAGTGGACGTGATGAGATGTGATGTGATGTAAATGGATGTGATAGATGTGCATGTGAATGAATGGATGAATGTGGATAGATGTGAATATGAATGAATGAATGTGGATAGATGTGAATATGAATGAATGAATGGATGTGGATGTAAATGGATGTGAAAGATGTGCATGTGAATGAATGGATGAATGTGGATAGATGTGAATATGAATGAATGAATGTGGATAGATGTGAATATGAATGAATGAATGGATGTGGATGAATGTGATGAGATGTGAATAGATGTGGTGTGATATGGATAGATGTGAATGTGATGTAATGTGGATGGAACGAGATGTGATAAGATGAGGATGGATGTGACGAGATGTGAATGAATGTGGGATGTGAATGGGTGTGATGGATATGAGTGGGTGTAATGAGATGTGAATGGTTGTGATGAGATGTGAGTAGATATGAATGGATGCGATGAGATGTGAATGTGATGTGATGATATCTGAATGGATGTGGTGAGATGTGAATGTGACGTAATGAGATGTGAATGGATGTGATGTGAAGTGATGTAAATAGATGTGAACGTGATATGATGATATGTAGATGTGATGTGGATCTGAATGAATGTAGATGGATGTGATGATATGTGGATGTGATGTGGATCTGAATGAATGTAGATGGATGTGATGTGATATGAATGGATGAGATGTGATGTGGATAGATGTGACGTGATGTGATGAGGATAGATGTGATGAGATGTAATATGATGTGATTGGATGAGAATGGATGAAGGACGATGGAAATACATATGACTGGATGTGGAATATGCAATGTGAATTGATGTAAAAGAATGTGGAATAACGAGAAATGATGTAGAACAATGTGGAAAGATGAGAGTTTGTTAGAAACTATATTTATGAAACCGGTTTTTAAATGACTGTTTTATGTCAAGAATGCTGGGGAAGCATTTTGACCTTCTTGTGAATGAGGTCGTGGAGACCTAAGTGGAGATCTAAGTGATAAAGTTGCAACAGCTAACAGAGAGTCAACGGAGGATGTCTCGCATAGCAAGGTCGGCTGAGGTCTTGACCAGCCTCGGTTCGATTTAAGCTTCCGGTACGGTGGATGAGGGACCAAGGAAGCGCCTATGAGTGAAGCGCTAGGTGACCTGCGAAAGAGCTTAGAGGGTGTTGACCAATACTATGGTTTCATTAAAAGATTGTTTTAAAGACAACAGAATCTATGAAATAGGCAATTTCATATTGGGTGTGTAAGTTGTGTGACTATCTTAAAGTTGCTTGAAGCACCGGCTAGGGTGCCTGGGAACTCTTTTCCCTGGTACCCGGGGCAAAACATAACAAAATTCCTAAATGGATCCTATCACTACAATGGTTGGCCCATGGGATTGGATGGGGTTAGGCTGGACTGATGGATCCCTAAAATAAGACTTAATTATGTTAAGTTACCATAGTTGAAGTAAATCTCGGATAGTCCTTGTTCTATGGAAACAAATCAACCGCTGTGCCTCTTGATGAGGAAAAAAGTGTTGGTCTCTATGATCCAAGCACAAGTCTCTTCCTTGATCTGACCATGTGACTTACGGGTTCAGTCGGATCAGTTTGGTTAGTTAAGGCTGTTGATTACATTAGAATAGATTTTTCCCGATGGAATCGCGTATGTCTACTGGGTGAGGGAAGTTTTTCTGGATTCGATTTTGAAAGAACCGAGGGATTAGTCTCTTGTCCGGATATCTGTGGGTGGGCGAGGCCCCGAGTGGGAGACTCTACCCTGTGCAAGAAGTAGTTTGGTAAAGTGTAAGATCCCTATAGAGTCCCAGACATAAGTTTTTATTCTTAATTCTCAACTGGCTCCTCTGTTAAGGGTCAAAAGTACCCCACCGGATAACATAAGAAGATGGTTTACTTACTGCAACTTCAAGGAAGTCAACACAATTGTTTTTCCATATGAATCAAGGTAAATATACATATTTTTTTATTTTATTTAAAATTTTGATTGATTAAATGTCTTGTTTTTAACTTTGGCTTTTAATGTTTCAGCAATCATTGGAACCTTGTCTGTTTGGAGCTAGACAAGTAGATTATCTGGACTATGAATTCCATACCAAGCATACACCCTGAATTGAGACTGTGAGTCTTGCTCATTTATATTACTTTAGATTACCAAGTCCTTCTGCAATTTCTGGTGTCTGATTAAATTTGTATGCCTTGACAGTTGTATTAAGAGAATGCTTGTAGCCATTGGCCCTATTTGCCTTGTTGAAGGCATTTTTGACTCTGCAATCAAGGAAATATCTGTGCCATATCAAATAGATGGCTATTCGTGTGGCTCGAGAACTATTATACATGCAGAGTACCTACTAGACAGCCTGTTTTAACTTAACCCTACATGGACCAAGGTAATAAAACTTGTTGATCATTTCTACCTCAGCAAATCATAAATTTATGCTCTACTAAACTTGATGATTTTTTTCCCTTTCACTGCAGTCAACTATTGAAAGATACGACAACATCTTTGTGGAGCGCTATTATAGAGTGACGATGATACGGATGATCTTAAGATGTGCCGAGGAGAAGGCCCCACAGAACACACCTACTTTCCCATATGAGGTTGAGGTTCTCGTCGACAATGGACCTGTTCAGCCAGAGTGTTATATGCACATTATGTGTACATATACTAGGAGGCTAACCCACATTAGGCTTGTGAGCATGGGAACAAGCTCTAGTGGAGCATGGGTCAGGACTAACCTTAAGGGTGAAGGTTAGGGTCAGGCATCTAAGGGTCACACATGGGAAATGGAGAATTAAAAGTCACTTGAGGGCCCTCATATATAATAGGGGCATGGGGCACACTCAAGGGAGGCTTGGAGGCTTAGGCTATGGTCTCTTGTGTAGAGAATCATATCTACTAACCTACCATTTCACACTATAGCTACATGCTACTGGATTGGAGTTATACCTCTTGATGGTATGGGACATTAAGGTAAAGGTATGATGTATTTCATTATAATTCATATGTGCATCCCTTAGGCTCGGGGGTGGTCGGGTGGATGAGTTTATGCCTGATTTATGCATGTTTATGCATAACAATTATCTAGAGAGATCTTAGGGTTTGAACAGTGGTATCAGAGCAATCTCTAGTTAATTGTTGTTATTTTTCTTTTTTATTATAATTTTTAGTTTTTTTAAGTAAATTTTAATATTTACTAATAAAAATGTTATTTTGTTGATTTGGGTTGATGATTTGCACGTGGATTGTCGATATGGCGATTGGAACACGTGTTACTACTATTCAATGGACGAATCGACGTTGCGAGGGAGTTCCGTGATGCTATTTTTCTTAATTTTTTATGGTTTAAAATAAGCATTAATGGAATTTTTTGCAAAAATACCACATATTTTATTATGGATATTTTTGGTAGAATGGATTCCCTAAATTTAGAGAATTTTTAGGAATTTTTTCCTAATTTTTAAAAATTTTTTGAGCATTTTTATGGTTAAAAATATATTTTTATACATTTTTGAAGGTTTTTCCACGGGTATGCGATCAAATTTCTGTCGATTTTTTGCTGAAATGCAGTAGGGGGCAGCATGTTGATGCATGAAATGCTCTCCTGTGTGCGTGGGACCCTCTTCGCCTCTCTCAAACCTGATTTTTCTTGTCTATTTTCCTACCATTGGTGTGAACTCCTTTTAAAAGGAATTTTTTTAATTAAACATTAATCATAATTAATATTTAATTATGATTAAGTAAATTTTTAATTAAAGATTAATCCTCCTCTTTGTTAATAGAGAAGGAGGGGGAGGAAAGTGAGTTGAATGTGGAGAAGGAGAGGAGAGAGGACTCATGCGCGAAGGGGGGGGGGGATGCAGTCCCTGCTGGGTGAAAATCGCCCCCCCGCCCCCCCCCAAAAAAATCATAAGCTTTTGAATAAAGCTTATTAAGGTTGTTTTTTTAATGAGTTTTTTTATTTACAAAAAAGATTTTGAAATCTTTTTCAAAAAAGCTTGGAGAAAAAGCCTAAAAAAGGGAGGAAATTTAAAATTCGAGAAAAGAAAATTCTCTGAAAATTTATGGGAATTTTTTCTTGGTCTGTTCCTTTCAATATTAGCGGGGAGAGAACATTTTGTATAGGGTATATGCACATGAGGCTGAGGCCAAGAGTGGCAGATTTTGTCAAGTTTGTGCTCTATTTTTTCCAGGCTGCCATTTGGTCCTCAATGGCTCTGCAGAACTTGGAATCTCTGATCAGTTTTGCACAAAAATAGGTTTGAGCCAAGTGACTTTTATTTTATGTATGATCAAAGGGCTTGTGAAGTGCATCCCAATAAGTTTCATCCAGGCAAAGAGAGAGTGCCGCTATACACTAAGGCCTTTGCCATTATCCATCTACCTATTGACATACATAATACTTTGTTGATAGATGATACCGAGAAGGGGATATTTAATCCAGAGCACATTTGTATATCACCCCTACCTTTTGAGGGAGATGTAGATGATAGGTTTTTGGAACAGACAGTAATTCCTTATATAGAAGGCTTGTACGATTTTTCTGGCACAGTTCCAAAATATATAAAAAACAATCCATTTAATTTAAGTAACTTCTCATAAATCAAAGTGATGACTCGTATACATTGCAAGCTTTCTTTCATTGCTAATATAAAAAAGATGTACAATGTCTTGCAATCAAAAGTGTTGATAATATAAAAAAGTACATTGTCTTGTATCAAAAGTACATGGGTAATTGAAGTTACATAGGAATGATAATTACTTTATTCTGCAAATCTTTGCAAATAATTATCTTTTCTCTTCTCTACAGCACCTTTCTTCCATTGTGAAAGAAAGAAAACTCTGATGGCATCTCATGTATGCATTCATCTATGATTTCTTTCCTCAAATGTTGTAGACTGCATAGCTCCCGCATTGAAATGATTGTGAGCAAGGTTGAGTCTGCATCATATACTTCAATATCTACCACGTTGCTGCCCTCTAAACTGGCCACTTCCTGATTCATGGAACTAGCTCCCCTTTGATGTAACGAGACCGTTTGTACCAATATGACATGATGAATGTTTGTGTCGCTATCATGTACTTAACATTTACTGTCTTTGATGCAATCTGGCAATGGATCTCTTCATGCACTTTCCTGTCACAACTCTTGTCAAGTAAAGTTGCCAAGAATGTAGAACCTAGATTTTTGTAAATGAGCATAGTCTTTGCAATTTTAATCTGATAGACATTGAAAAGCTCCACAAAAATAGTTATTGGCAGGTAGAGCACAATTTTCACTATCCGTGTGGGGCTACTCCCTCGTAGTGATCACTGCGCGTCTTTGTAAAGCTTACTCTTGACAGATTGTGTAATGCATGAATCAAGAATTGGCCAATCTATGTGGTTCTAATCTACTTGGAGAGGAAGCTTTTCCAAGCGTCCATGGTGGGTATTGTCTTTGTCGAGCAAATAGTAAAAGTGGTCATTAAAAAAAATACCTGCATCTGAAGGCTTCTTTTACTCCTCCCCTCATACTGCAATTGCCCAATGTGTGCATGTACCACAGTCATGATCCAAATGATGCACTCAATTGGTTTTGCCACTCTTCATATGATGAGGGATACACATCTACATACACAAACAATTGAACCCGAGAATGAGAACAATAATTCAATGATTAATGGTATTAATACTGATAACAATAATGAATTGCTTTGAGGTTCAGAGGATTATAATTTATTTTATGTGGTTGTAAAGGATGATTGATCCTTTCTTCTAAGTACAAGCTCGTTGTGCATGTAGACATGTTGCACAAGCACCTCCTTTATAGTTATCCTTCCGCTGTCTATCTTGAAGTCTTTGATTCTACCCTTCCATGACGTTATAAAAATGTTCTTGCTGGTTGTATGTTTTCGCCTTCTTGGTTGCATAAGCACCCAAGTTCCATAACGTTATAAAAATTGTTCTTGCTGCTTGTATGTTTTCGCCTTCTTGGTTGCATAAGCACCCAGGTTCCCTTGGTAATTGAACTTGTGTCCATTGGTTCTGTTCATTGACTGTGTTGGAGATAAGTACAAAAAACACTGCTGATCTAGGTCTCCTTGGCCTTTGAAGTGTTTCGTCAATGTCCTCCGATGCAAGGTATGACCGACATGATATGAACTGATGGTTTGTAGTCATTGTTTAAAAAATATAACAGAACTGAAAGATTAGAGTAGAACGATGAAGGAAAGCAGTGTGTAGCTAGGAGAATGAAGAGAGCAAAACGAGAAGAATAATGCATATGAAGGTATTTCACTTTAAAATTTTCCTCCTCGACAAGAAAAGACAAGATATCGAGGATGAAAAATTCTCCATTTGTACTTGGGCAGGCGTCTTCAATGCAATTTATGTCTGATTCTCCAAAAAGTTATTTATTTAAGATGAATATGATTGTTTTTGGAATATACATGAAAACTTTTTAAGATTTTTAAATGAATATAGCTAATTTTCAACGTTACGTTGCTTGCTTGCTCATTGGTTGGCAGCTATTTTCTCTCTCTTCTAAAAAGCCCTCCAAATGACCTCCGAAATGTTCTAATGCCTCTTGGTGGCTACTCCATCGTTTGGGACAACAAAAATCTACCTAGTGCGATCCTTCTTCATTTGATGCCCACTTGGTGCCTCTGCTCCACCGCTCTGGAACCCTCGTTGGAGGTTTTTCCCTTTCTAGTGCTAACCTTCTTCTCCTCAATCTCAAACACCCTCTTCTTTATCTGTCCTGAGGTGGCCTATTCCTGAGACCTTCCGGAGGGCTTCAAGCTTGCAGATTTCCTTGAGGTGTTTTCCTTTGAGCTCTCCTCCTTTTCCTTCTCTGCCCTTGGTTAAGCCTTTCCTTTAAACAGTGTCTATAGACACAACCGGATTTTTGTCTTTGTGTTGGGCCCGGTGAGCTTTTTTATCACCTTAAGGTTGATGTGGTAGAGCACCTCTTAAAGATTTTGAACTTTGTGTTTCTATCCATTTAGAGATTTCTTCTTTTATGCAAAATCTTGGTTTTCCATGCACTATGCAGTCTCTTTTCATCCAGTTGAAGGAGTTTCTTGATCCTATGCACTTCTGACTCTTTTGAAGAGAGTCTTTCTATGCACTTGTGACTCTTTTGGAGAGAGTTTCTTGATCCTATGCACTTCTGACTCTTTTGAAGGAGTTTCTTGATCCTATGCACTTCTAACTCTTTCTACCACAAGTATCCTGAGGCTTTTTTTGAGGAACTCCATGGGCACTATTGCTTCTAGTCCATACACCATGCAGAATGGTATAAGTCCTATTGCATTCTTGTAAGCCGTTTTGAATGCCCATAATGTAAAATGCAACTTTGTGTCCTGGACTATCCTGTTTTCATTTACCGTCTCTTAACCAAAATTCCTTTCAGGATTTTGTTTATGGATTCCACCTAATCATTAGCCTATGGGTAGTAGACTATCAATTTCTTGTGTATAATCATGTGCTACTTTGTCAGCTTCTTGATCACTTCATTGAGGAAGTGGTTCCCTTGGTCGCTGACTATCTCGATTGGGCATCTGAATCTAGTCATGACAATTTCGTACAGAAACTTTGCCACTGACGATGGCTTATAGTCTTTCAAAGCTTTAGCTTCTACCCACTTTGTGTAGTAATCTATAGCCACCAGTATATACTTGTTACCCATTCTCTGAGTTTCTATCTTGAATGGACCTACAAAATCCAGACCCCATTTTTGGAATGGCTTGAGTGGTAGAATCCGGGTGTGAGGCATTCTGTCTGAGTCATTTGGTTGCCCTGGCACATGCCACAATCCTTTACAAACTTGTGGGAATTTGTAAATGCTATTGGCCACAGTCTTGCTTCGAACACTCTTTTTCCCGTGATCTCTCTGGAAAATTGGCCTCCACTAATCCCTTGATGTGCCTCTACCAGCACAGCTTCTATTCATGCTCTGAGTAGACACACCTTCTCAAGATCTGGTCTATGCCGATCTTGTACAATTGTCCTGCCAACTACCATGAACAACTTGCTCCTGAGAGTCAGCTTTTTCCTCTGATCTCTAGACATGTGCTCCAGAAAGGACAAGTCACAAAGGAACTATAGCATCTCATCATACCAACTTGGTCTCTCTCCATCTATGATGAAGAGGTGAGCATCTGGGAAGTCATCCTCCACCCCATCTGGAGTTTCTCATGACTCCAATCTAAAAAGGAAATCTGCCAATTCGTTTTTGTTTGCTGGGGTGTGCTTGATGAATAACTCAAACTCCTATAGAGAAACAACATCCATCTGGCTAATTTTCCTGATAAATCTAGCTCTTGTTCATCACCAGATATAAGAGTGCTTTGTGGTCCACATGAAATTCAAAAACATTATCCAATAGATAATGCCTAAATTTTTTATTGAATAGATCATCCCCAGTGATTCCTTTTCTATGGTGGAATAATTCTTCTATCTTTGACAATCTTCTTCTTGCATAGTATACCGGTCGAAACCAACCTTCACGTGACTCCTACATCAAAGCACTTCCTATGGCAAGTCAAAAGCATCAAGGAACACATGGAACTCCAGATCAAAATTTGGCTATACTGAAGAAATGGTGCTAATTCCAATATCCATTTCAGATTTTGGAATGCTTTTTGATAGGCTCTTGACAAAACATATCCTACATCCTTCATGGTCAGACTGTACTACAGGGATATTGCCACATTTTTCAGGAACCTCATGAACTTGCTATGCCATTTAATCAATCCTACAAATCTGGCTAGCTCCTTGGCATTCTTGGGTGGCTGCTATAGTTTCACTATGATCTTGACTTTTGCTGGATCCACTGTTAGTTCTTCATCCATCAACACCTCAAGATGAATGACCAGGACAGTCCTCGTCGTGATCTCAATCATCTTCAAGACTATACATGGTATAGTAAACATACATCCTACCACCTCTCAGATGACCCACTCTCAAAGTTTCAATCTCATCAGATGTTGCGAATGGGCATGATGTTGCGAATGGGCATGATGTCCTACCCAAACCCGCTCTTTTTTACATAGGGGACCCCTTGTGCACTATGCAAAAAAGAGCTAGTGGCAACACATCGTCATGCCCATCCAGTGATCTGATGGGGTGAAACTTTACAAGTGGGGGGGATAGCATTCCCATGGACTACTCACAAAGTTTCACCCCCATCAAACATTGTATGGGTGTCATGTCCCACCCAAACCTACTCTTTTTTGCATAGGGGACCCGTTGTGCATACAAAAAAGAGCGGGTGGCAACACACCATCACACCCAAACCTACTCTTTTTTGCATAGGGGACCCGTTGTGCATACAAAAAAGAGCGGGTGGCAACACACCATCACACCCATCCGGCATTCGACATCCAATATGGGTGAAACTTTGCGAGTAAAGGGGTAGCATCCCAATGGATCCTACTCTTTTTTGCATAGGGGACCCGTTGTGCACTATACAAAAAAGAGCGGGTGGCAACACACCATCACACCCATCCGGCATCCGGCATCCAATATGGGTGAAACTTTGCAAGTAAAGGGGTAGCATCCCAATGGATCCACTCACAAAGTTTGACCCCCATCGGACATAGTACGGACGTGAGGACACTGCAAAAAAGAGCGAGTGGCAACACATTGTCACGCCCATCCAGAGCCCAATGGGGGTGAAACTTGTCGAATGGGGGGGTAGTAGCCCCATGGACCCACTCATAAAGTTTCACCCCCATCGAAAAATAGATGGACGTGATGTCCCACCCAAACCTATGCATTTTTGCATAGGAAACCCCTTAGGCACTATGCCAAAAAGAGAGGGTGGCAACAAATCATCACGCCCACCCAATTTCCATTCCTGCCCCTTGTCAATCTTGTGGGAGTGGTTGCATGTACCTTTTTCATTAAATATTTGATGGTTTTGCCATCTTTATTCAGTTGTTCTTTGCACTCTTCGATGAGTGCCTCTAGTTCTTCCACCTGAACCTGTTGTGCTTCTTCATCATTCATTTTCTCTTCAAATTTCTTTGTGGCCTCCCATGCATGTTCCCTCAGCTCATTTGTGGGGATTCTTCTACTACTTTATTTCCTTCTCCTTTCAGGACTACAAACTTCCTTTTCCATACCCCCATCTCTTACCAGCTCAGCATTTTCTTTTTGTAGTTCTTCAGGCTCCCTTCTTCCTCTGCTACCTCTTGCTTCTTTTTCAACTCTACTCGAGGAGGCTAGGAAATCCAAAACCTTTTTGGAAAATCGTCTCGATTTTGTGGCCGAATTCAGTTGCCTTGATCCTTCTTCTGATGTGGAATTATCTATTTGAAGTAGGTGTGGATGCTTCCATCACTAATTTCAATTTTTCAACATATGCCCCCCACACCCTCCTTGTCTTTCAATGCATGTGTCTCCCACTGTTCCATTCTCTCAGCCTCCATGTAAGATTCCTCCCTCCAGCTTTTGAGGTGTGCAGGTGTAAGAACCTTCCCTTTTGATCTTGTAATTATTTCCTTCTCTGAAATAAAAGAAAGATCCTATTTTACCCTATTTTACCCTAGAGAGAAAGAGAGGTAGTTCAAAATTGAGATAATTTTGGCCTAGAGAGAGAGAGTGGTAGTTTAAAATTGAGATATTTTTGGATATAAAAATCCTCCTAATGTCTAAAATGGTTTCCCCTGAAACAAAAATTCAAAAAGAACTTTCCAATGTGCAATTGGAATTAATTGAAAATAGGTGGGAAAACCTCTTGGAAATTGCACTACGGCATTTCCAAGTAGCTGCCTCCTCATCCCTATCTTCCTACGCATGCCGGTAGCTACCTACGCATGTCGGTAGCAACCTACGCATGTCGGTAGCTATCTATGGAAGCTGGTAGCAACGTGTGCATGCCAATAGCAACCTATGGAAGCCGGTAGATTCCTTCGCATTCTAGTAGCTTCATACGCATACTGGTAGCTTCCTATGCATGCCGGTAGCTTCCTATGCATAAGAGTTTTAAGTATTTGTGTTTTTTCTTGGGATAGATGGAAAATAACTTGAGGCATGATGTTACACGTGAAGAAGGAGTCAATATCCTAACAATATTTGTACGTATATACTAGCCTCAAATTCTATCTTATCTTTTAATTAAAGAAGGTTATCTTAAATAACAGCTTTCTAAAATGTTCAATTTTTGTATGTCTATAGCTTGAAGCAGTGGACCGCTCCCCTATGCAAGATGAATATGATTTTGCATTACAACGAGGTTTGCAAGCTCTATTTGATAGGGTGCAAGAGGAAGGATATATTGTTATTAGTGGAGGAGATGCTTGGCAAGCATGGAAAGTAAGTAAATTCTTAAACCCTTAACCTCTTAGTTTTTGCAAAACTAATTCTCACTTGTGTTAGTTTTATTGCGTTTCAGGATCATGTAACTAGAAATAGTGGTGCAAATGCCCATGCCGGTAGGAATGGAAATGTGAGAAGTGAGTGCTACATGGGCTGTATATAGCCTTTGGATCCAATCCTAGATGACATCACTGATGATGTAGATGAGCTATATGCTTCTCCTAAAGATTCTCCCATGACTCATTTGATGTAGGGATGCCCCTTGACATATGGATGGACATGTGGAGTAATTCTACACACTTTGATTTTAGCTTAGGCTAACATTTCATCCTATGCACATTTGTTTTATGGCTAAGGGACAAGTTGGGCTTATATTTCTAACACTCCCTTAAGCCAAACTTGACACTCTTGTAAAAGTTTTGAGCCTAACAACATCCTCCCTTGATATATTAGAGTCTCAACCATACACAATAACAAGGTTTGAGTACTCTTTACAGACATCAAGGGAAAGAAAACAACTAAGGCTTTTTAACCATATAAGAGTGGGATGCCAACCTTTTTACAAAGCATAGGAATCATCATCATCTCCAGGTCTAACAATACCGGAGACTTCTACAAAGTGATTTTCTTAAACAATGTTGATCTTTTATTTCTTATTGTCCTTGAGATAGCATGTTTGTGATGGATGATTTATCTTTCCACAGTGCACACAAGGGTTGTTGGTGAATCAATCCTTTGTTTGGTGATTAGTCCTTTGTTTGGTGATTAGTCCTCCCACAGGTTACACATTTCTTCTTGTTGTTTGATGGTGGAGATGGCATAGGCATATTCTTGGAAGTCTTTGATTTGTTTTTTTTCTTCTTCCTGCAAAGATTTTATCACACTTTCCAAAGAAGGAATAGGTTCCTTCTCTTTAAGCACAGTGACAAGTTGATCAAATTTTGAAGGCATAGTCTTCAAGCATCTTCATTAGGTATAGGAGATTGGACATACACAAGTTGAGTCATAAGACTCTTTAACCTATTGATGAGTGAAGCTACTCCTTCATTTGCTTCTATTGTGAGTCCACAGAGTTGCATTTTAAGACTAATCTTAGAATGCTTTGCTTTAGCACCAAATATTTTCTACAGGCCAGTATCATCTATATAATGTATACGTTATCATCTAATGTTGTTATTATGATCCCTAAAGCTTGTTTATCCTTTGCTTACAAAGAAACGGTGGTAGTTCTAATGACAACTCTTTCTTCATGTCCTTCTGCTTGTGGTTGGACTAAGCTCCATAAGTTCTTTCTCGTTAAATGGCCCTTGACCTTTGTTTGCCAGGTGTGAAACGCTATGCCATTGAACCTATCTAGACACTTAGAATTAGAAGCCATAATAGATGTGGATGCCATATGTTGCGTGACGAGTGAAGATCAATGCAAGGATGCAACAAAAAGATACTTAGGGCTCTTGTAAAGAGTTCCAAGTTGTAGATGAGTGTGGATGCCATATGTTGCGTGACGAGTGAAGATCAATGCAAGGATGCAACAAAAAGATACTTAGGGCTCTTGTAAAGAGTTCCAAGTTGTAGATGAGTGTGGGAGTGGGTTTGACAATAATCCCACATGGGAACTTTTGGGAGTTTTAGAGTTTTTGTATAAAAAGTGGCTCATTTGAGAGCTTATGGACACATTGGGCAAACTCATGTTTGAGCTCTCTTGAGACTAGCTCTCCCTCTTTTCCCATAGAGGTGCAAGCTCTTCTCTCTCCCCATCTACATTGTTGTAAGTTCTATTTTTGTTAATTCAATGCAATGAGTTGATATTTATCTCTCTTCTCATGTCAATTCTCTAGTGTGCATATTTCTTATTGATAGCTTCAAGGTTTGTGTGCATGCTAGGGAAATGAGTATTTGAGAATGAAGAATGCTTTGATCTTGTGTATGCAATAGCTAAGCTTTCTTCTTGTTTGGATGCATGGATGAGTGGGATGATGAGTGAGTGGGCAATAGCAAGATTGAGCTTGTGTGTGTGTTAAGTCTATGTCAATAGTAGTAGTATTCTTAGCATTCTCTCCATCAAATGGATAAGCTTTTGTGCACCGGTACGGGTTGAATCCCTAGCTCCGAAAGGGATGCAAATCCCATTGGATTGAGCTACATGTGGATCATACTACTCTTGCTACAAGTGAGAGAGTTTTCCGTCTCTCCATTGGTGCCGCTGCCGGGGAGAAGACTCAAATCCGGTTGAGAGTGTGTGGAAACCACCACTATTTCCTCTTTTGGTTGCAAAACCATTGAGTGATTAGGTTAAGTTCGGGTGTGCGATCCCGGTGTGAGTGGATAATGTTAGGATAAGTAAAAAACCATTGAGCGGTTGAGGTTTCTCTCGCATTGTTTTGTATGTTTTATTGCTTTTATGCTTTTTCAAGTACCGTTCATTAAGCTTATCTTCATTGTTTTTTGTCATTTCATGCACATTCCCCCATTATTGTGCAAATTCCTCATGCTTTTTGAAGCACTTGATGGGCACGCGGATGAATCATGTGGTCCTTAGTAGATGGTGGGGTAGGTTTGAGTTTAATGATTAGTTCATGGAGATTACTTGTATAACCTCTCTCTCTCTCTCCCAAAACGTAAATCAATAATCTTTGAAGTAGCCATTATAAAGTTTTTCTTTTTCTTTTGAAAAAAAAAAAGAAGGTGGCTTTTGACTGGCCGGCGGTTGCACTACCTGCGGGAGAGGTGAGGAAGGGCGACCGCGTGTGGTGCGAAGAAGCTGGAGGTGTGGCTGAAGGCGTTGCAGAAGGCGGGCTGTGGGAGGCATGAAGCTGGAGGCGGCTGGCAGTGAAGTGGGCTGCAGCTCGCGAAGGCAGCGTAGGCAGAAGGTGTGGAAGAGAAGGCGTGTGAGCCTGTCGACGGTGAAGGAAGAGGTGGCCGTGTAGCAGCTGCGAAGGCGGCTGTAGAGTAAGCCTGCGTGGGTGGCTTGAGAGGCCGCGTGGAGGCAAGAAGGCGTGGAAGAGAAGGCGTGTGAGCCTGTCGACGGTGAAGGAAGAGGTGGCCGTGTAGCATCAGCGAAGGCGGCTGTAGAGTAAGCCTGCGTGGCTGGCTTGAGAGGTCGCATGGAGGCGGAAGGCATGGAAGAGAAGGCGTGTGAGCCGCTGCAAGAAGAAGCGGTGAGGCGCAGCAGTAAAAGGCCGTCGAAGAGGTGGAGGCGACCGGCAAGAAGACAGTGGTGGCCGGGCGCCACAGCTTAAAGCAACGCAGGCGAAAGCGGTGGAGTAGCAGACGAAGACGGTTGCGAAAGCGGTGGAGAGCTGCAGTGGCAAAGCGTTGAAGACGAGAGAACGTGCGGCAGCGAGAAATCCGGAGGCGGCGGATAAGGTTAGTGATTTTTTCTTTTTTTTCTTTTTTTCTTTTTTATTTATTTATCTTATTTATTTTTGTTAATTTCCTTGTTAATTGCATTTTGTTTTAAAAAATAAAAATTAAAAAAATAAAAAAAAATATATATATATAATTTTTTTTTAAAAAAGAAAGAAAAAAAAAACAATTTTTGTGTTTTTGTAAGAATCCATATTCTTTACATATTCTGTAATTTTTCATTTTTTAAAAAACTTTTGTAATTTTTTTGTGCATAATTAGAGTAACTTGCATTTTTTTAAGAATTTCTGTAATTTTGTGCATAGTTAGTATTTTTGTGTAATTAGTAAGAAAAAAAATAAAAAAAATAAAAAAAATAAAAAAAAAAGAGAAGAAAAGAAAAGAACAGAAATAGAAATAGAAAAAAATTCTGTAAATTATGTATTGTTTAGGAATCCAAATTTTTTGCATATTCTGTAACTTTTTATTTCTTAAATTTCTGTGATTTTGTGCATAATTAGAGTACTTGCATTTTTTTTAAAATTTTTGTAATTTTGTGATAATTAGTATTTTTTTAGCGTAATTAAAATTTTTGTGTAATTTAGAAAAAAGAAAAAAAAAAGAAGAGTAAAAAAAATAAATAATAAATAAAATCATTTAAAAAAATCAAAAAATAGGATAGGTATTTATACACATATTCATTTTAGTTGCATTTAGTGGTTAGGAAGGGTTTAAAATATATATATATATATATATATATATATATAATAAAAGAAACAAAAATAAAAAAGAAAAAAACAAAAAACAAAAAAAAACCTTATGCACTTGCGGTCGGGACGTCTTATAGACTCTGCCATAGGGCCTAGGGCACCTTCTAGAGTATCTACGCAGGAAAGTGGAACCCAATCAGTAGGAAATTTGGCAGATATTGCTGAAACCTTTTTCGAATCCCAATCTGATACCCTTTCTAGAACAACTAGCTCATTGTCCATGGACAATCTAGGGCCGTCAAATAGTCATCCCTTAGCCCCAAATAGAACACCCTCAAGATCTTTTAATCCATTTGAAGCCGACACCATGGGGTTAACACTCAATGTGAGACTCCAATATGTCTACACGAATGCTCAAGGAGCTGAGATCTTTAGGGATCCACAACAACGGTATCTTGTTAAGATCGCAGACATTTTCTCAGAACTTGATAGAGCACCTCTAGTCAATGACCAGGGTAACATGTACATGGGTGGAGATGGTGTTCTACGAAGTCACCTACCATCCAGAGAATGTAGACAAATTAGGGGAGCTCTCTAAAACCGAGTTCTTAGACTTATCGAAGCTTTCCAAAGCAAGGGAGTCTAGAGATGACTGGCTCATTGAGCCGGACATGCCAGGACCATCCAATGCCCAGTCCTCAAAGCCATCCATAGATGATTTACTTCTTGTAGATCTAAATTTGGAAAGGGATAGGAAAGGCAAGAGCAAAATGGGTCAGGGGGCTGAGAACCAATGGGAGTTTGTACGACGAATTCCAGTTTGACAAAGGTCTTACAGGATGACCCACTTCAAGAGGTCTATAAGGACTCTTTAGAGGGATATTATGCCACAACAAGATTGCCAGAGCTAGATCTTCCTCTAGCACTGGTGGTGGTAGAGTTGAGAAGCTTGCAGGACACATGAACCGAATCGTTGATAAATGGGCCAATGAATACCGAACCTTAGATTGGAAGGAGATTCGGGAGCTCACGTGGAAAGGACAACCATTATTCATGGAAGTGTTCTCAACAAATACAGCTAAACCAGGAGAGACAGCCTTTCTTGGAGAAACTGTTGCTCCTCCCCTACGAGAGTTCACTAGAGAGGGACCCTCAACATCAAAGTGGACCACTGCAAGTAGCCCAACTCTAGCACCAAGATATTATCCTACACCAAAAGTGCAACCACCACAGATCACACCACAATAACATTTCTCTCACTATAACAATCGAAGGGTAGGGGAGCCAACTCGGCCTCCCATAAATGCACCTCCTGAAATGCAGGTAGGAAGATCTTTGGAGGGGGTTGGTGAGGCAAGTAATAGGGGACCCACACCAATTTGGGATGCATGTGGCCCATCTTACCAAAGAGAGGAACAATTCCCACTCAGAATGAGAGGCCGTAGGCCCTATGATGAGTATTCAAGACAAGTAAGGCCATCAACTCTTCACAAACAGGTAAAGAAGTATGAAGGGTCGGGAGATCCATACGACCATGTAGCAGCATTTAGGCAAGCAGTTTGAGCTAAGCACCCTTTTAGGGGAAGGTAGAGAACCTTGGGACGCACTTATAGCTCAGAGGAATTGAACCAATTGCTTTTGTGGAGAGAGAACAAAGCTCTGCAGAGCAGGCACCGTGAACGATTTGGGGGAAACAGCCGTGCTGCCGGGTCAAACAACAACAAAATCAAATAATTGAAGTGATGGCGACCTTTGCCCTTAGTAGAGGGCGATTCCTTGTGAAGAAATTGCGCTACTATATTGCATGTAGAAGGAGGTGGAAGCCCTTTAATGCAGCTAGGTGCTGTTTTGGAAAAGCCTATTTTGGCTCCACTAATGGTGGGTGATTAATAACTTAATAAATATGCTAATTAACTAATAAATTAACTTAATGGGCCTTGGGAATGTAATTAGATCTGATACCATGAAAGAAATCAAGGTGGGAAGAGATTTGAGCCATTCATAATATGAAAAATAACTGCATTGCTTCATTTACCAATGTGGGTGCTACATGGGCTATATATAGCCTTTGGATCCAATCTTGGATGACATCACTGATGATGTAGATGAGCTAGATGCTTCTCCTAAAGATGCTCCATGACTCCTTTGATTTAGGGATGCCCCTTGACATATGGATGGACATGTGGAGTAATGCTACACACTTTGATTTTAGCTTAGGCTAACATTTCATCCTATGCACATTTGTTTTATGGCTAAGGGACAAGTTGGGCTTATATTTCTAACAAATTTTAGGTTGGCTTTGAATATTATATAAGAGTTTACTGATGCTTCATGCTCCAAATGTAATATTCACAAGTCTAAATTAGTCAGTTTGTTTGAAGACAATGACTTTCATGACTTGGAGAGATGGGGGTGTGAGGTGGTGAGGAGAGGTCAGATTGTTAGATATTTAGAGGTTCCATTTGGGGTGGATGTGACCAACAAGCAGCTTACAGATTGGGCGTTAGACAGATTATTTTGTGAAACTAAAGAAATGGGAGGGTATCATGGTCCCCTTTCATGATAGGGTGGCAATATGTGACACAGTACATTGGATGCCTATATAATGTTGATAAGGGGCACTGGCAGAAGATAATCAGACTTGCTAGAGATTTTGTGTGGAGGAATGTTGGGTCCAACAAAAGGGCTTTGGCCTGGGACAGAATTAGGCTCCCTAAGACTAAAGGTGGGTTAGGCATTCTTCATCTTCCTTCCCATACTATTACCAGGTTGGTTGTGCTTCTGCCCAAATGCCTTCATGAGAACGAAATCTTGTAAAAAATGCTAAGGGAACTTGTAGATTGTTCAAATGTCTATCTTGATGGAGTATGGCAAAGTCTCATCTAGAAAGATAAAGTGTTCTCTCATGCTCCTCTCAAAATAACAGGGTCCCCATGGTTTAGGACGTTGTGTACTAAATGGAAAGAGGTATTGGAACTCATGGTCTGGGATGGCTATGGTAGAGTATCAGGGAACTCTTTAATGTGTTTAGGGATCTGGTGGACTCATAAGTTCAATCCCCCTTTAGCCCTACAGGACCCCAAAATAGCCAAAATATTGAACAATTAGGGTTTAAGGACATTTAAGGATTGCTGGGATGAAGTATTAATGGGATGAAGGAGCCTGAGCAACTAGAAATGGATCTTGCTTTATCTAATAGGGAAGCACAATTGTTCAGACATGTGTTGGAGGAGGCGCAAAAATGCTCGACACCCACAACAGTGGATGAATCTTGCTGGATTTTGGATTGGATCTAGTTTAATGGATCTAAGCTCGACAGAGGCACAACCAAAATTTTGTATAATGCTTTGAGAGTAAGTGAGGACAATGTCATTTACTATTAACGGAATCTAGAAAGTGAGTTGGAACTCCAATTGTTAGAGAAGGAAGTGGAAGGCAAGATGGGAGATGAAAATACCCACTAAATCTCAAGTTTTTCTATGGAGAGTGTGTATGGGAGCTCTATCGATTGGTTCTAAATTGGTTCACAAGAATTTCACAAGTGGATGCTGCCCTAGATGTAGGATTGCCTTAGAAGATGGGAAGCATACATTTTGGGAGTGCCCTGCTATTAGAGGAGCCTAGGTTAAGATTGGGAAATGGGTCCAGAGCTATTTAGGAGTGCAAGGTCAGTGGGGGGACTGGTTGATTGGAAGATGGGCAACAAATGGTAAACATGTTAATTTGATCTTTAATATTATCAGATTCTATTGCTTATTATGAGAGATCTAGAACTCCAGAAATTGCATTGTGTTTTAGAAAGCTTGTGATACAGGAATTGATGCTAGTGGATTGATGCATAAATGTATATGTATGTGTTGGTCTATATGCTTGGTTAATAAGTTGAGTGGGATTAAACTATTTCAGTTCAATCAAACTCTGCAATCTGCAATCATTTGATCCTTCTCCTCTAGGGGTCATTTGTCATTTGCAAGCATAATGGGATGTGCCTAATGATGTGGTGTTATTGTTTGTAAGGTCTCAGAAAGCAGAAGGTGAATGCTAAGCAAGTCAGATATGGACCTAAAACAAAGAGATGGTACAAGAAGGTCAATCAAACAAGTTACATCTTTGTTTCCTTTATTGAGAATCTAGTAGGGACTACACCAACAATCAAGATCTAGTTTCAAAAAGAGGGGATGAAGGGTGATGTACTAGAAAAACAAGCTCCTAGGGGCTAATCAACTGAAGCTTTGGTTGAACCTTGCATTTTTTTTGGGTACCAGTTGTCTTGGGATGAATCTTATTTTGTCTCTGAGGATGATAGATGCGATTTAGTGTGTAGCTTGCTTAATGGAGTTGATATATCTGTTGTTGATGGTGGCTTACTCTAGGGTTGGAAAGATGCAATGAAAAGTTTGTCTATTCATCTTTGATGTGAAATGGTTCAAGGTGATATATAGAGGCGCTCAAGCAACCATGAAGAAACATCCAAATGGGTTTTTTCAAATTGATTCCACCAAGTTTTGGAATGATTAGAAAGATACTTTCATACTACCTCAACACTGTCAAGAGGTTAGTAACCCAACCAATAACTGATAAATCTTGATGTATTATAATGAAAGTGTAACCCCTTTCCTTTGTGATTTTAGATTGTGTTTCATGCCAATCGAATTGATCCAAAGTGGTGGTATGTTATACAAGTTTTTCCTCATTCAAAACATATCTTTCAAGATCAAGATGTTGATGCCAAATCTCTAGATAAGGTGTAAGTACTACCTCAAATCAACTCGTTGGGAAGAAGACGATGATGATGAAAATGAAGAAAACAATTTAGAGGAGGCCGATCAAGATGTTGATGCCAAATCTCTAGATAAGGTGTAAGTACTACCTCAAATCAACTCGTTGGGAAGAAGACGATGATGATGAAAATGAAGAAAACAATTTAGAGGAGGCCGATCAAGATGTTGATGCCAAATCTCTAGATAAGGTGTAAGTACTACCTCAAATCAACTCGTTGGAAGAAGACGATGATGAAAATGAAGAAAACAATTTAGAGGAGGCCGATCAAGAGCATGAGGAACATCAATCCAAAGAAGATGATAAGTCACATATCAATCATGATAATGTTTTATTGGATAATGATAGTGATATTGATATATATGGAACCCCATCTTTTCATTGAGCTTCCATTAAGTATAAACACTGATGAAGCAACACAAATGGATCTATTATAAGATGGGATAGATTCATGATCTTAACATTGTTTTGGTAATTATGAGGTAATTATTTCCATTCAAAAGTTTTCAACTATCTTTGTTTTTTTTTCAAACATGGCTTTAAGGGTTTTGATGGATGTTTTTTTAAAACTGTCATCATTTTTTGTACGTATGTAACATGTATAATATAATTTCAATCGTCAACGGCTCTCTGGAATTTTAAATCATAGTATAGTAGCAAAATTTCAGCATAGTAGCAAAATTTCGCTACTATAACCGCTGCTCAGCCACAGTGAAATTTGAGCAACAAAATTTTACTACTATTGTCGCTGCTACTAGGTAGCAAAATTTTGCTACTAAGCAACAACAAAATTCCCTAATATCCCAAAGGCCTAAATGCTGCTAGAACGTTGCTAGAAAACATTGTTATACCCCGATGTGTTGGTGTCTGCACATTGGATAATTCCAAAAAATGGAAACAAGATGGATAAGAGAAGAGAAGTGACATCTCACTGAATCTGATGATATTGATGATATTCTCTTCATGGAATCTCAATGTTTCAGGTATTATCCAAATACATTTCTCCTACAAATGTGAGGACCAAGTGGACAACGACAATGGAGAACTTGGATCCTGGGGAATTCACTCACAAGAAAGGGGGGCGTCACCTGCATGCATGAATCTCAATAAAATACCCTATATATGATGCTATTAAGATGATAACACCCCCTTATTTAAGCTTATAAGGATACCTTAAAAAATGATTGTTATGGCTCACCCTAACCCTCCTTGAAACACATCCAAAAAGAGATTACCTGGTGAACCACAACTGTCGTGAGGATCTTTCCAATGGCCGAGCTCGTAACCCTTGAGGTCTCCAAGCTCTACAACTCCTTGGGAAGCAATTCTTCCACGTCTCCCTGCTGTGAGCATCGTCACACCACTGCGTTACACTACGGGTCCTCGTCCCTCCTCTCACCTCACTTCACTCACACACACTCACTACTAGCAAGCATTAGGGAGAGAGATTAGCAAGATCAAGACTCAATTGCACAATGGGAGAGTATATTATATTATGAGAGATTCACTTATATACATGGCCATAATTATTCACACTTACTTAAACTGTGGCCGACCGGGCACTTTAGGCTCATAAGAGGCCTAATGCTATTACAATGACTACTCTCATAATATATCCATGAAGTACATCACTTAGGACTTCATCCTAACTTGTTACCACATGCTCTTGAAGCAAGAATTGCCATAAATACTATGTCACACCATTATGGGTGCCCGTCCAAGTTGTAGCTTTGGACACTATTGCTTCATATCTTGAATGTATGACCCTTTGAATGTATGACCCTTTGGTGTATCTACCGTGACTCTTGATGTAAGATACTGGAGATAGATCTTGTTAATCCTAGAATTAGATTAACACCACTCTTGATGGCGATTGCGTCCGCATGATCGCATTGAAGACCTTTGTGTGGGGAGAATGAACAAGATTTGTTGATGGCTTTGATATTGAATGACGTTCAATGGTCTTTGTTCCTCCAGAAGGAATAAGAAAGCTAATTAATGAATGAAGAGGTTAGTGGCATATTGGGAATTCCTAACGGGGTGGGGGGTGGGGTATTTTGTGAATGATTGCATTTTTAAATTTGTGCGAGCCCTTTTTTTTTTCTTTTTTTTCCTTTTGCTGGCTCAATTTGTTTTTGGCAATCATCGGCCAGGTTACATGTGATTTTTGTTAGTGGGGACACTAAGAGATGTTAATAATGGTAGAGAAGAGAGGGAAGGATTGGGGAGGAATGTAGACTTGATCATTCAACGAGATGGTGATTCTTAGTTCCTCATTTGATTTATTGAAGCGACATTCATCATTTGAAGTAATTGGCTTTTGATGATATCCCTTTGTGTGGCAGGATTCTTGTCAAATGTTGTTGAGATGGATATGTTCCTGTCTTCTTCTGCCCATATGATTTTTATGTTTTTATGTATATTCAAGTGCTCTTATGAAGCACACTTACATGAAGTACAAGAATTGGGTCATACAGACTCTTATTGAACTGCTCTATGTTGAAGTAGTCACTTGTTGGTGAGGATTGAAAGGATTACATCAACTTGCGAGGCTAATATAGGTATCTTCACTAAGGATTGAAGATCATTGATTTGTGAAGATGGTGGCTTCGTTTGGAGAGGTTTGTAATTTGAAGGAAAATTCTAGACGATGGGTTATATCATTGACCAGTCTTTCGCCCACCATGGCCCCCCATCCAAAGTACCTGGAAGTTGTCAATGGTGAGGCTTTGGTGCAAATGTTCTCCAGTGCATGAGTATGGATACGTACTCATGGAGCATTTTCTACATTAATTGAGCAATAGAATAGTAAGCAACAAGCTTAACAATTATATAGTGGCTATTGCGTGATATGGCTTAATCCGTGAAATGGGGCTTAAATCGTGAAAGTGCAGGTTCTTAAGCCATGAGATGGAACTCCATGAATTGTAATTTCGTGACATGGAATTCCATGAATTTGTAGGTTTTGACCTCATGAAGTTGTAGGTTTTGACCTTGATAGTTTTTTTTAAAATTGGTTAGCTAGGTCATGACTTTTGCGAGCAACCGTTTCTTATGCACTTATTTCTCACATCCAGAGGGGTGACAAAGAGCATTGTTATTTTGTTCTTGATGCGCTCATAAGTCTCCATTGCAGATGTGGGTATTGATTTTAGAATTTGTTGCTCAGATGTTGTCGAGGCAGTAGGAAAGACTTTTGATTGATTGGTTGAATACACAAGCTCTTGTTTTGGTGCTGAATGCACGAGAGTTGTTGAGTGATTTTCTTGTCGTTGCTTGGGCCTCCATTCTTGTCGAAATTTAGGTGAAGTTGTTGGGGTAGAAGTTGATGGTGAGGTTTTCTTCACATTGTTCAATTTTGGCAACCATATGATGGAATTACCACTAGAGTATTCTTGTTGTTGAAGCACATGCACAGGCACCCATCTTTGATGCACATTGTAAACTAGTGGCCGATGTGCTTGGTGCTGAGGCTTTCTTATTTGTGCAAGCTTAGGGGAATTTATGATGCACTTGGGGACCCAAGCTTTGGTAGTACCCTTGTGCCTACAACAGTGTTTTTGGTCCCACACTTAATGACTTGGTGGAGTTTTTTGATGAACTCGCCTAGGCTTTTGTGGACGGTGTTGTGGAGTACTTTTATTTTTCCTTGGCTTTCGAGTGTTGCGTTGAGGAAGAGATTTTGATTGTCAAGGCACCCAAATTTGATTGGCACCTTCACAGTAGCCTTGAGCTATAAGTAGCTGCAAGTAGCTGCTTCTCCACCCACATTTTGATACTATGAAGATATCGTGATTATTGGAGTCTTGGTGGAGTTTTCTTTAGGGTTGATGTGGAAGGTTTGGGGCCCTCCTTGACTTTGGTTGGCGTTGAGGCTGCAGGTTTGAGACTCATAGGCATTGATGATGATGAGGACGAGCTGCCTTCCAATGTATTTCTTCTAATCTCCTTCTTTGATATCCACCGTACCACTGCACTAATCTTGTATATTGTCGCTCTATGTCCTTGCTAATGAAGTCTTTAATGGCTATTGGTAACAAAAACTATAAAATGTTATGCCAATCATGAGACTTCAAGCCACTAATCTCTTCATCCTTTGTGAATGCTCCCTTCAAGCAATGTATACAATAAGTGGGAGCACAAAACTCACTAATGAAATTCTTTACACACCGGTGCTCTTCTTTGGTTAAGACCCAAGGTTGTCTAGGGAGAATCACCTTCCCATCAGGTCTGCTCCGTGCCCATAAGTGCTGCATGCGATCCACCTCTTGTAGATCATCCCTTTATGCCTTGCTCTCTTTAGCACTTGTGATGGTTTTCTAAATCATATCAGCTATGTTCTTAAAAATGTACATAGGTTCAAGAAGATGATTGACTAGAAGATCACTCCAGTATGGGAGTAGATGGAAGATGAGTCCCTTGTATTCTGCAGGCTGATAAAGAATCCAAGATTTTGTCATCTATAAATGGTTCAAGAATATCTTGCAGGACAGTTTGTCTTACCTCTTGAGCATGCCTCGTTTGTGAAAAGATGCAGGGGGGAAGAGAGCTTGAGCTCTTGTAAGCACACACACACTCACAAAACCCTAATAGAGAACACACAAGGTGAGAGGCTGAAAATCTTCTCCTTCTTCACTCAACACTCAACACACCATATACAAGATAAGAGTACACACAATATGAAAGGTACTCAACCAATACATACACAGGTTCTCTATAGTGTGAACCCAACTAAATGAGCTGGTGCTATAACTATGCCAGTCTCTAGAATGGCTATCACACAGCCTGTCATCCCACTGGCCGCATATCACCCAAGATCTCACCAACCATGCCAGTGGTGTAAGTGTGGGGCCTATCCCCCAGGCGGGTAATCAGTGTCCATTGCCTCACTAGACGAGCTCGATATCTCAACACTCCCCCTCGAGCTCAACTCCATCTCATGTACACCAAGCGAATCCCTGAATCTGCAGAGCTTCTCTGTACCCAATGCTTTGGTGAAGATGTCAGCTACCTGATCCTCTGTGCTGACATAAACAAGGTCAAGGTGTCCTGCCAAGACCTTCTCTCTGACAAAATGATAATGGACATCTATATGCTTCGTGCGAGCATGAAAGACTGGGTTCCTGGCCAACTGTATACTGCTAATGTTGTCACAGAAAATGACAACTTGTCTATCCCACTGATAGACCCAAATTTGCAAGTAGCTTTCTCAACCAAGCTACCTCACATGCTGCCATAGCAGCTCTCTGTACTCGGCCTCTGTACTCGATAGAGCAACCGTAGGCTGCTTCTTGCTGCTCCAAGTCATAGCAGCACTCCAAAAAAGAAAACATGAATCCATTGGTAGATCTTCTATCTGAGATACTACCAGCCCAATCAGCATCTGTGTACCCATGTACACATATCTCTGTCCCAGTCTCATAGAATAGTCCGCAATGCAAAGTAGACCTCACATACCTCAGTATGCGTCTCAATGCATCCAAATGCGGTTTCCATGGAACCTGCATAAACTGACTCACCAACCCAACAGCATAGCTCAAATCTGGTTTGGTGATCGTCATATATATCAAGCTTCCTACTATGTGTCTATACATAGTAGGATCCTCCAAGATCTCTCCTGAATCTGCACTCAACTTGCCATTCTCATCCAACGGCACTGAGATAGGCTTATAGCCTGTCATACCATACTTGGACAACATGTCCAAGCCATACTATCTCTGTAGTAATCCAATACCATGTGGTGACCTAATCACCTCAATGCCCTAGAAATATCTGAGCTCCCCCAGATCCTTCATCTCAAACTTCTATCTAAGCAAGATCTTTACATCAAAGATCTCTACATCATGGTCAAGTCATCTACATAGATGATAACAAGCACAACCCCTCTATCACCATGTCTCACATGCAGCGAGAAATCTGCATTGGCTACATGAAAGCCAATAGTGACAAGATATTCAGAAATCTTGTCAGACCATGCTCTTGGTGCTTGTTTTAAGCCATACAAGGCTTTCTTCAACCTGCAAACATGCTCGGGGTGACTCACATCCTCATAACCAGGTGGCTGCAACATATACACCTCTTCTTGCAAATCCCCATGCAAGAATGCATTCTTTACATCCATCTGATGTAAAGACCATTGCTTTGACGCAGCCACTGCTATCACAACTCTCACTGTTGCCATCTTGGCAACTGGGCTGAAAGTTTCCTCATAGTCAATGCCATATGTCTGCGCATATCCTTTGGCTACCAATCTAGCCTTGTACCTGTTTATGCTTCCATCACTGTTATGTTTTACTTTATACACCCACTTGCATCCAATTGCTTTCTTGCCTTTAGGCAATTGCACTAAATCCAATTGCTTTCTTGCCTTTAGGCAATTGCACTAAATCCCAAGTTTCATTTTCATATAGTGCATTCATCTCCTCATCCATAGCTTTCTCCCAATACACATTTCCAACAGCCTCATCAATGCATGTGGGCTCTACAACCTGCACAACCTTTGCCATGTATGCATAGTGATGTGCCACATAACCATCATAGGTAAACCTTTGCACAGGGTTCTTCACTCTCCCAGATCTTCGCATCTTTTCATTCATGGCTTCCATAGCCTTCTTTACACCAGGTGTTCTCATAGCTGGGATCCCAAGCTCCTCATCAAGGCTCATAAATGAGCCACTAGACTCGCCATCAACATGAGAATGCCCTGCAGAAATGTCAGGCATACCAAGGGGCTCAACTACTTTCTCTTTTCCTTTACGTGATGTACTAATCACATTTGCAGGACTAGTATTATGATGCAGCCTGCCACTCCATGGTCTATCAACAATAGACCCACTAGATGAGGACTCTCCTGGTCCACTCAAAGATTGTGATTGCTGACCTGCATTCTGTGCAACCACACTTCCACTCACATCAGCCCCAACAGCTTCTTTTCCAGCAGCATACCAGCTGCTGCTCATCTCATCAAAGACAACATCCCTGCTTACCCTCAACTCACGTGTAGCAGGGTTATAACACCTGTATCCCTTTTGCTCAAGGGAATATAATAAACACACATTTTTCAGCTTTCAGATCTAGCTTAGTTCTCAGCTCATCTGGCACATGCACATATGCAATGCATCCAAAAACTTTCAAATGAGACAAATCAGGTTTTTTGCCAGTAAACCTCGCCTCTGGAGTTACATCATGTATGGCTACAGATGGAGTCCTGTTCATGATGTATACTGCTGTAGAAACAGCCTCAGCCCAATAGCTATGCGGCATATTTTTCTCTTCCATTAATGCTCGCGCAATCTCAGCAATGTGCCTGTTTTTCTGCTCAGTAACTCCATTTTGCTATGGAGTGTATCTGCATGTAAACTGTCTCCGAATACCATTCTTCTTCAAAAATTCAGAGAACTCATTGGAGAAGTACTCGCCCCCTCCATCTGACCTTAGGCACTTTACATATTTTCCTGTTCGCTTTTCAACCAAAACTCTGAAATTCTGAAAGTGAGTGAACACCTCACTCTTCTCCTTCATGAAATATACCCACACTTTGCTTGTGTGGTCTCATCAATGAATGTCACATAATACCTGGAGCCTCCCATAGACATGGTCTTCGTAGGACCCCATACATCTGAATGCACAACATCTAGTGCATTTCTACTCACATATCTATTACGTGGAAATACATGCTTTGTTTGCTTTCCAAATTGGCATGCTTCACATATTCTCTGTATACCTTCCACTTTAAACTTTGGCAGCCATATCACAATTCCTTTACTCTGCATAGACTCATTCTCTGCACATTCACATGTCCAATTCTTTTATGCCAAATGTTTGTGTCTGCAACAATCCCTGAACCATTTGCAAACATCGCAGCACTCATTTCAGGCATGTCTACATTCAATGTAAACATTCTACCCACTCTGTTGCCTTTTGCAACCAATCTGCACTTGTCTTTAAAGTCTTCAACATAACGAACCTGCAAACCCTGCTCAATCATCTGGCCAACTGAAACCAGATTCTTTGTTATGCTCGGAACGTGAAGTACATCTGCAAGGTACTTCACTTTGCCATCCTGCATAGACAATGGCACATCTCCAACATGGGCAATTGGATGAGCAGTGTCATCCTTTGTTTCCACAAAACCTGGTCTTTCCGGGTTTTTCATCTCCTTGAACCACTCCCCATGACTTGTCATGTGGTTCGAAGCACTTGAATCCACATACCATACATCATCTTTTTGTGCTGCATCAACATTTTCAGACATGGCATTCACGACATGCTGCATAACAAACAACCTTTCATTATCCTCATTATTTCTGCTTGAGGATGCATAGTTGTTTTGCTGCACTTTCCCATTTTGCATGTCAACCTGCTTCTTATAACATTCTGCCTGCACATGTCCAGGCTTACCACAATAAAAGCATTCACGTGCATCATTATATTGCCTTTGCCAATTTCCACGACCTCTTTGACTCCCCCTGCCTCTGAATTTGCCTCTTCCACCTGCGTGTTGTTGTTGTTGTTGTGTATTTTGGGACTGTTGTTGTTGCTGCTGCTGGCCATAATTTTGATTACCTATTCGGCCACCTCCTTGACCATGTCCACGGCCTCCTCTACCTTGTCCTCTTCGTGAACTTGTGTAGAAGGCCTATTGCTCTGAACTGTTTTTGTTTTGTGAAGACTGTTGGTCTTCACCCAAGCTCTTCTCTTCTATAATTAGCATAGACACCAAATCTGTAAAGTTGGGAATGTTTTCTCGAGTCTGAATAGACGTCTTGAATGCCTTGTATTGTGGCCCGAGACCATGTAGACAGACTTCCACCTTATCTCATCATCATCCTACTGACACACCAATAGATGCAAGGGATTCCACAATACCCTTTATCTTCAATGCATAGTCATTCATAGACATGCTCTTTTTCTCCACAGTATGAAGTTCATTCTTCAACTGTATCTTGCGTGCCTTGGTTTTTGTTTCATAGAGTTTAACCAAGGTGTCCACGCCTCCTTGGGGGACTTGGCATCCTGAATATGCCCAATCATGGTGTCTTGTATACTTATGGAGAGCCAATACATTACTTTCCTGGCACCTTGGTTCTAGTCTTTAAACTCTTTCACATCTGCACAGCAGTCGAATTTATGTCCGGTATCTCTGGTGCCTCTTCATGCTCACCTTCTATGTAGTCCCAATAGTCCTTTCCCATCAGGAAATTCGTCAACCTGAACCTCCAAGCATGGAAGTTATTCTTATCAAGCTTCTCAGCCACAATCAGAGATTGTTTGCCGGTGCCTCCCGTAGAGCTCCCGACAAGGGTGTAGTTGTTGAGAGATAGCAATTGCGTTTGTGCAATGCTACATTGTATGGATGATGGGTGAGTTGTGGAACACCTCGATTAAGAGGGGGTGTTGAGAGATATAATCGCGGTGTTGTGTGTATGTGGGAAAGCACCTTAGAGGTGCAAGATATTGTGTGTATGTGGGAAAGCACACTAGAGGTGCAAGATATTGTGGTGAGATAGGAATGCCACATGTAATATTGCATGGTGTGTGAGTGTTGACTAAAAGAGTGGAAAAGGAGTTGCCACATGGATGATGATGTGTAAAGTGGGATAAGGCTAGAGAGCCTATATCATTGTATGGTTCATTGTGATATGCAATACAAGGGAATAGTGTTGAGTGTGCAATCTCTCTCTCTCTCTAGTCATGGAGTTTTTAGTGTGGTTTAATCCACCTTAATCTTATGCTTAATCTTGTGTCCTTCACCATGACCAATCCCATTTCTAGAATCTTAACATGGTATCAGAGCCAAATGGGCTCTTGGTCATGGGTGATTATTATGTATATTAGCTTGTTTGTGTGTTTGTTTGATTAAGCATTATTTTCAGTTTATTATGAAAAAGAAATTATGCACACTCATATTATCATTTGGATTTGCATTTGTGATGAGAATTTGAGAGGAGATTTGCATTTGTGAGGATTTGAGAGGAAATTTGCAACAAGGAGGTTGCATAGAAGCTGCCCAAGAGAGTTGCAAATGGAGTTTTGCAACATGGAGAGCTTGCTCATCATCAAGGAAGCTGAAAATGGAGATTTCAGCATTATGAAGGCTATGGAGTCTTCATCATCATCAAGGAGAAGCTGCCAAGAGAAGATATGCTGCTGATTATGCCTCAAGAAGGTTGGTCTTGTGAAGTTTTGCCTCAAGTTTTGGTTTTGAGCATGGAAAAATGTTCAATGTTGAAGGGTTGCTGGTTGTTGGGATATGTGGATCCCATGGCTCTTGCATTTGGGCAAAGAGCATGTTTTAAGGTGCATGTTTTGCTTGGCTGAAGCAAGCAAGGTTTGAGGCTCAAGATGGAGTCCATGTATGTGCATCAAGAGGAGGATGCACATGTGTTTGCTCATAGAAAATGAGTGAGTGGTGGAAGTAGTGGAAACTCTCACATGTGAATGCTCCTTTGGTTTCTAATAGGGAGAAACTCAAAGAAAGAACCCTTGAAGGAGCATGCAAGATAGCATGCATTGTGGAGCTCAATTAGGAGCCCATTATGGCCATGTTAGTGGTCAATGTGAACCACCTCATGCAAGGGGTTCAAGAGGCAAAGAAGAGGTAGTTGGTGTGTGATGCCAATTACATCAATGTAAGAAATCGCAGCAAAGAAGAAGACTTGTGAAGCCTTGTCCATGAAGGGACAAATGAGGATGCAACCGAGAGAAGGTTTTTTTTACAAGCTCAATGATGGAGCTTGAAGAGGATGCAACTGGGTAGAGCAAGAAGAGCTGGCATGGAGACAGCCCATCCATGTAAGAAGAGGAGGAGCTTCGAGAAAAGCAGAGTGTAGAAGGCTAAAGCAAGAGCCGCTCCTTCAGACTTGGAGGCAGTGGCATCTTCATGAAGAGGCCGCAGAAGAGGGCTGCCTTCTACTCACACGGGGTTGAGGGCATGCCGGCTGGAGCTGAAGCCCCTGCTCTCGAAGAAGCTGAGGAGCTGATGCAATGTTACGCTGGAGAGAAGCAAGGCGAACCCAGCGCAGGAAGCACTAGAGCTGCACTAAAAGCGGCTAAGAGGAATCGGCCAGTTGTTGTTGGGCTTTGAATCGGCCAGTTGTTGGTCTGGTGCACACCACAAGGAAGAAGTTGGTTGGGCAGCAGCAAGCATAACAAGGCACTGCAGCAGGCGCTGGTGCGCAGTGTGGAGCAAAAGGCCATAACAGGGCTACTGTGGCGACCTCTGATGACAGTAGCTAGAGAAGAGGTAAGGAGCATAGTTGAGAGGAGGCAGGCGAATGTCTTCAGCAATAACACAGTATGTGCGAGGAGACGAGCAAGACAGACGCCGAGTGTAGAATCAGTCGTCGAGAGCAAGGAGACCGTTGTGCAGAACAGGTCGAGGAAGAAGAAGACGAAGATGGGCGGGTCCCAATTCTGAAAAAAAAAACGTTGCTGTAAAGATTCGCCAGGTGTATTAAAGCAATTAAATTGAACCCCTTATTGGCAGTAAGGGTTCATTCACACACACCAGTTTTTTCAAAGCATTTAAGAAAATGTTGACACACACCTACTTCACAAACCTTCAAAAGCATGACACTTTGTTCACATGCTATGAGAAGAAGAAGAAAAAAATATTCACACACATGAAGGTCCACTGCCTCCGGCTTCGGTTAAAAGATTTTTTGTATTTTTCACCCATGAATGAGAAGAGTAACCGTACCTGAGTTTGAAGCTCAAAACGAGGATTTTTTTGTAATCACCCATGGTATGAGGGTAACCATGCCCGAGCTCACCGAGAAGCTCAAAATGGTAGTTGAGTGATGTGTGCATGAGCGATGCACGTGTGAGGTGCATACGCATGGGTTGGTTCCCACCCGAACTTCCATGTTCAAATCGGACTCAGTGGTTCCGCTATGAGCAACGAGTCGGCTCAAAATGGACTAGGCGTCTAAGATGGTAGACACGGGCACACATGTTTGGTTAATGGACACTCCAATGTATCATTGAGGGGGAGTGTTGAGAGATAGCAATTGCGTTTGTGCAATGCTACATTGTATGGATGATGGGTGAGTTGTGGAACACCTCGATTAAGAGGGGGTGTTGAGAGATATAATCGCAGTGTTGTGTGTATGTGGGAAAGCACCTTAGAGGTGCAAGATATTGTGTGTATGTGGGAAAGCACCCTAGAGGTGCAAGATATTGTGGTGAGATAGGAATGCCACATGTAATATTGCATGGTGTGTGAGTGTTGACTAAAAGAGTGGAAAAGGAGTTGCCACATGGATGATGATGTGTAAAGTGGGATAAGGCTAGAGAGCCTATATCATTGTATGGTTCATTGTGATATGCAATACAAGGGAATAGTGTTGAGTGTGCAATCTCTCTCTCTCTCTAGTCATGGAGTTTTTAGTGTGGTTTAATCCACCTTAATCTCATGAGGAAGAAAACACGCCAGTAAGAAGACCCGCTCAGAAAACCCAAGATGCCTTGATCTCATGACGCAGTAGTATTGGGGACCCAAACCCAAGGCTTCGATAACCATGGCCAAGCGGACATTGTTACGAAAGTGCTGCTGACCCCAGGGTGTTATCCTAGTTATGTTTTGATAGGTCCGCCATTTGGTCTGCGCTACAGAAGTTCCTAGGTGAGGAAAAAGTGAGCGCTCATACTGTTCTATAAAGTCTTTCTTCACAGACGCTCTTGCGTCTTGAAGGTGAGAAATCATCAGGGATAAAACTAATTCCTGTTGCCAAGCCATGAAGGAGATTAAGAAAGAAAGGAGATTGATGGGAGTAAGATTACTGTGAGCGACAAGTAAAAGTTACGACTTATATAAAGGAAGGAGCTAGCGTAACCTAGAAGCCAACGGTAACTTGCCACTGAAGTTTTACCGTCTTTCCATGATTTGTGTTTGACACATTTTTCTATAGAAGGCATTAAGAATTTTGAGATGAGGAGATAAAGAAGCTTGTAGGCTAAGTCACCTACTTTCATTATTGAATTCAGATATAAGGGTCACAATATCTAGGGGATAACTTCTTATACTCCCCAAGAGATAAAGAACTTCTTTTGGGCCGTACTCGAATGAAAACCAAAACCTTGGTATCCAAAACACTGATTCTCACTTCTGAACTCATTGTTCTAAATCCTTAAAACAGGTGGGACTCCTGAGAAGTATTCTAGGAAAAGGGTCTTCCTTTTTTTTTAACAGAAACTTTCTTTTATTTTAGAGAGGGAATAATTCTAAGATCAGAAAGAAAGATTCTTACTCCAGAATACCTCGAAGGTTGGGGAGGAATCTTACATTCTACCCCACTTAAAAAGTGCGAGATGTCCTCATCTCGCAAGGTAGAGGATAACTCCTTTTCTTTAGATCCAATTTTATTCTGGGGTTCCTTATATTCTGGTCAACCCAACAGAATACTGGGATAAATATCCCTTATATAGAACTCATAATTAAATAACAATTCATTCAGATCATGTCATTCATATCTTTAACATGATAATGGTCCATTAGACCGAAAAGTTTCCTTCGGAACATTCCTCCACGGAAATTTCAGTCAAGCAAGTTCTCAATTTGACATCCCTTAACTTGATCTACCGGTCAAGTATTAACAGTAGCAATCTAACAGCACAACCCACTAATCTCACAGTGATTTGCTGAATTCATTATCATCATTCTAGTTATGAATATCATCACAGGGACTCATCCCATTCCCCCTCATTGAGGTTTCATTATATTTCAACTAATTTTTAGAAATCAACATTTTCCAATCAGCATTTTCAATCAGAATCCAAATCAATTCATCAATTCTCAAACAGAATTAAAATCATATCAATCACATTCGAAATCATCATCTAGATAGCATTAACGCTTATAATTTCAAGTCTTAGATTTACTCGTATATACTGTCAGTAAAGAGCTGTAGTATACCCTCGGTATATACGGGTAGTCACGACCCTTGGAATTATAAGCTAAATACTATCATGTCTAGGCCTCAAGCAAGTCAGGGATTCTATATAATTGCGGTACTTCCATCTGAAGACCCAATTACAAAATTACGAGTTTCAGTTTGAATATCAAATTGTATGAATTATCTCACACAATTATAACCTTTTTGTGTTTCTTGATAAATTTTTGATATATTTGTCTTCTCAGTTGATCTTTATTAACCAAATGCTCTGATACCAACTGTAAGATCCCTGTTCCCACCGAGCAACAGATTCGGGATACTAGCAGCGGAAGTAGCACTTCTCGCGCGGGACAGGGGTCCCACATTCGGGGCCTCACCCACGGATATCCGGATAAGAGACTAATCCGTCGATTGTTCCAAAACCGAACCCGGAAAAACTTCCTTAACCGGAAAGCACGGGCGATTCCACCAGGATAACTTTTTACTCTAACGTAGTCAAGATCATTTCTGATCGAGATGATCCAATTTTATTCTATAAGATACTTAGTCAGTTCAAGGAAGAAACTTGCACTTGGATCACTGGGATCAACGCTTTTTTCCCCATTCAAGAGGCACAGCCGTTGATTCCTATCCATAGAATAGTTACTGTCCGGGATTTATTTTTTTTATCGTAAAAACAAAAGTTTGAGTCTCGATTTACGGATCCATCAGTCCAGCCTAACCCCATCCAATCCCATGGGTTAGCCAACCGCCCAACCACTATAGTGATGGGATCCAATTAAAAATTTGGTTAGGTTTTGTCCCGGGTACCAAGGAAAAGAGTTCCAAGGCCCCCTAGCCGGATGTTCATGCAAAATAAAACTAGTCACACCACTCACACACCCAATATGAAATTGCCTTTTCACAGATTCAACCAGTTTAAAACAATCCTTTAATAAAACCATGGTATCACTGATCACCATCTTCCAATTTATCCAGTTGATTCTTAATTTTTCCATCATTCCTTCATCAGAGTATCTATGGCATCATTGGCAACTAGGACGCTCACCACCTGTCCACTCAGGGGCCGTTTCCTAATCCCTAGCCCATAATACTTGGTAATATAATCACTTATCAAGATGGACTCTCGTTGAAGATCAGCAAGATCAACCAACAGATCCGTATAAAGAGCCATGGACTCATCCATTGAAGACCAGCAAGGTCAATCAACCAGATCCATGCCCGATTTCAGAAAACAACTCCAACTCTGTTCCAATATCTTCCTCGACGCACGCGTGGGTATCCTAGGCGACCCAGAGCCCGAGCACCGTATGGTCAGCACCCTCTAGGATCCTTCGCAGGTGACCTAGCGCTTCACTCATAGGCCGCTTCCTTGGCCCCTCATCCACCGTACCGGAAGCTCACCATTTTAATCGCACCGAGGCTGGTCAAGACCTCGGCCGACCTTGCTACGCGAGACGTCCTTCATTGACTCTCCGTCAGCAGTTGCAACATTATCAGTTAGGTCTCACGACCTTAATCACAAGATAGTCACAATGCTCCCCCAGCAATCTTGACATAAAACAGTCATTTACAAACAGTATTTACAAACAGTTTACAATACAGTTTCTATTTTTACTTTCATTTTTCCACATTATCCCTCATCAATCCACATTACTTATTCCATATTCCATTTATATGTATACTCATCCCATCACATCATTTTCTATCTCAACACTTCATATTCCTTCACATCACATATCGTATATTCATATCCATACATATATCCACATCCACATCCACATCCACATCCACATTCACATCAACACATCCACATCTACATCCATACATCTAATTTCACATCCACATCTACATGCACATTCATGCATCCACATCCATACATCCACATCTATATGCACATTCACATCCATACATCCACATCTATATGCGTACATTCTCATCTACATGCATATATCCACATCTCTATGCATACATCCACATCCACATCCACATTCACATTCTCCTCATACATCTACATCTACATGCATACATCCACCTCCACATTCACATCTACATCTATACATCTACATCTACATGCATACATCCACCTCCACATCCACATCCACATCTACATCTACATGCATACATCCACCTCCACATCCACATCCACATCTATACATCTACATCTACATGCATACATCCACATCCACATCTATACATCTACATCTACATGCATACATCTACATCTCCATTCACATCCACATCTATACATCTACATCTATATGCATCCATCCACATCTCTATTTACATCCTCATCTATACATCTACTTCTACATGCATACATCCACATCTCCATGCATACATCCACCTCCACATTCACACTCACATCCATACATCTACATCTACATGCAACATCCACATCTCCATGCATAATAAAATTCTTTTAATTAATCTAGGATGATAGTTCCTAGAATATGGTAGGAAGTCCTCTTTTTATGCTTTGAATGAATTTATTTTATGCGTAATTTCTATAAAAATTTTGCCATAGCTCCGCTACTATGACTGATAAATCTCAATTTTTTTTTCTAAGGGATAAAGCTTATCATTAAGGATATAATTAGAATGGTCTCTAATTGGATCATCAATCCATAATGGATTGAATCATCAATATGCATAAACTAAAAGCATAGAAGAAAGCCAATAATTTGGCCTCAAGTATAGCTTAATCTTGGATTAAGGAAAAGCTTTATGAAAAGCTTCATTTGGATTGAGAATGGGTCATGAGTATGACCATTTCTTGAGTGAGAGAGAGAAATTACATAAAAACCATTAGAATAAAAATTAACTTCAATAGCATTTATTAAATTATGTAACTCTTCACTACTATTCACTAATTAACTTCAATAGCATTTAAAAAACCATACCAATTAAGCTTGAGAGGGGTTGAGAAGAGAGAATCATTGAGAAATTATATAAAAGATCAAAATTCACTATACTTATCTTATAATTTGCTTGATTCTTTGATCACGGTAGAGGCCCCCAACCAATCAATTGGTTTAGTATGTTGATGGAGCCACCAATGGGAATTGAAGAAAGAGAGAAGTATCAAAAACTAGTGAATTATTAAAGAATTCACAGTTCTTGGCTTAGGTGGAGTAGAGTAACAATGCATAAGACACTATATATTTTGGCTTAGGTGGAGTAGAGTAACAAAGCATAAGACACTATATATTTTGGTATAGGTGGAGTAGAGTAACAAAGCATAAGACACTATATATTTTGGTATAGGTGGAGTAGAGTAACAAAGCATAAGACACTATATATTTTGGTATAGGTGGAGTAGAGTAACAAAGCATAAGACACTATATATTTTGCAACAAGGGGAGGCTTCTATTTATAGGAAAATTTGAGCTCCTAACCAAACAAACTGATTCTAAAATTTTCCAAGTCAGTTAGGTCACTTTTTGACCATTTTTAGGTCAGTTAAGCTAACTTTTTGGAACTAGACTTGAATGAGGAGAGAGGAGAGATGAAATATCTCAATTTTTATGAGTTTAAAACTCATTCAAGCATGTGAAATATGCACCTCCTTTAAAGAACTCCCCTTCCTTACATATGTGTCAAAATTCTATTGCTCATAGTTTTTTTTTTACTAATAAACCTTGTACATTTTCAACTCTTCATCTTATGTGAAATATGCACCTTCTTTAAAGAACTCCCCTTCCTTACATATGTGTCATAATGAAATCATTTTAATGTTGCTCATAGTTTTTTTTACTAATAAACCTTGTACATTTTCAACTCTTCATCTTATGTGAAATATGCACCTTCTTTAAAGAACTCCTCTTCCTTACATATGTGTCATAATGAGATCATTTTAATATTGCTCATAGTTTTTTTACTAATAAACCTTGTACATTTTCAACTCTTCATCTTATGTGAAATATGCACCTCCTTTAAAGAACTCCCCTTCCTTACAAATGTGTCATAATGAAATCATTTTAATATTGCTCATAGTTTTTTACTAATAAACCTTGTACATTTTCAACTCTTCATCTTATGTGAGCATTTACTCATTTTTGGGTATCTTCTTTTACAAATTGGATTTATCTCCTCCCTACACATGGATTGATGCTATTGGCCCATAGGAACCTTAATTGGACCATAATCCAAAGATTTATGAAAATCTAGACCCTTAGACTAAGGTTCTTTATACCTATTTCTAATTAATTCCAATTGCACATTGGAAAATTCTTTTTGAATTTTTGTTTCAGGGGAACTTATTTTAATAAGATGAGATATTTTTCTATCCAAAAATATTCAAAATGTGAATATTCTCTCTCTAGGCTAAAACAATTAGAAACAAGGTCTTTATATTTCTGAAGAGGGATTGATTACAGGGGAAGATACTAGACATCAAAAAGGGGTTGGGGGAGGAATCTTACATTTATGCTTCCTTAGGTGAAAATTGCTGTGGGCATCACTTTGTCACTTTATTCTATCAACAGCATCACCCATTTCCACATTGTCAAGAGTGTGCACGACTCGTATTAGGAGAAGCTTCACACATTTGTGCTATGCCGCTCTTACTTTCGACGATATGGCACGGGCTTAATGAAACAAATTGTGAAAATTACACCCCAACGCCATAACCTTCTTGATGTGAGAGTACCAGAGAGAGGACCAAATCAACATAGATTACCTAAGGGGGTTCAAGCACAACAATGGAGGGATACATGCATAAATGACTTGCAACCACCTATCTTGCAAGCCCTCCTTCCCCAAGCCTCAACATGTCAATTTTGGATCACTATCTATGAGTACCTATATTGAGCAATTCCAAAATCGAAATTGTCTGCTTAACCTTCCCATAGAACCAATGCCATATTTTAGCGAGGAAGCACTCCTTCCTCTACCACCTTCTCCAGAGGCCGGTTTTTGTACAGGGTTGTCCTTGCATCCTGAAGTGATTGATACCATCTTTCCAACAGAAGTGGACACGGATCCACCACCAGTACAAGGGTAAACTTATCAACTCCACAATAAGATCAACAAGCCAGGGCACTTTTCTCCCACTGGGTTTTCCCCTCGGCTATATTCGGTGATTGGCACCAATAACAAATTTGATTCCTTTCTTTTCTTTTCTTGTTTGTTAATAAACATTTTGCAAATATCTCAGCTAAACAAGAGTATACAAACATGCCCCAATAGTCCACCTACCATGCACACAAATTAGGAAGGGGGGAGACATGCAATGCCTACAAAGAGCAAAGAGAAGCAATCTGCACAACATCAATGAGCACTACAACAGGTGTATTCAAATCATAATCTTTTGTTCTTTATGTGCTTTTAACTTTTGGATATATTTTTTGCATGTTCACACACAGTTGGCTGGTTTAAGTTTTAAATTAGTTGTTAAAATGTGGTGAGTGATTTCTAGATTCTTAGAGGACTTAGTAGAAGGTATTTCTATTTGAAGATGGTGTAGGATATATACCAACGGAGTATGCCAAGTTCTTATTCTCTCGAAGTATATTAGTTATCCCTAGTGGTAGCTACCTCTTAGGTATGGGCTAGGTGCTAGGATTAATAAAAAATTTACAAAATCATGCCCTAAAAAATATATACAAGTGAATTGAGACATGACGTGTCTACAGCCATGTGGAATGCTTGGTAGGACCTGGGGTTGTCTTAGCACCTTGGGGCCGATGCCTTGATTTCCATGGGGTGAACACTGACGTCTAAAAGATTCAGAAAAAGACCTTCAAGGACTCTATCGCCTTGATAGATGTTGGTAGGACTCTGGGGTACATTATGGGCCCTCGAGACCGATGCCCTCATCTTCATGGGGTACTCCTTATGTCAAAAAGAAAGAAAAGGGTCTGTCACCCTTGAGATACTTAGCGGCCTTTAGATTCTCTTGGCGGAGGTCTCTTGGCCATTGCTTCTACCGCGCTCGAGGACGTGCGCAAAATAGGAAGGGGGGAGTGTTGCGTGACGAGTGGTGATCAATGCAAGGATGCAACACAAAGATGCAAGCAGGAAAACAAGTGACATTCTTATTTAGGGCCAGGGATTTCATTCACGTGATCACGTTAACCGCAAAGTGGTAATAACACTAGTTAATAACACTCTCACACACTTGTTAATATCATAGATATTCACACAACCGGGAGAAACTTGCTATCCCGGTTTTCCCGGCGGGCTACTAGCTTGGCCCGGCGGGCCCGGCGGGTTACTTATCTAGCCCGGCGGGCCTTTTTTTGCGCCAAAAATTTCGCTGTTTTGGAGGAACCTATATAAAGGGTTTCCCCTCACTTCCAAATGTGCTTTACCAAAGCACTTGGGTGGCTCACCTCAGGCTAAAAGACACAAGAGGTGAGTATAAATATTCTGGATTTTTGTTTGAAGCTTGTTAATAATATTTTATATTTTATAAGATTTTGATTGTAAATGGTTTATCGTATTTGTTACGTGGACTAGCAATGTCTCCTCTTGGGTGGTCTACTCGAGTGCCAATTGGTCTGGGTAGGAGCTTCCCTAGAGGAGGGTATAGGTGGTGAGATGTTCGGGACATCATCTCTATCTAGGGATGGATTGCCTCAAATGCATCTCACCAAACGTTTGGTTTCTTTAGGTCGACTAGCAATACCTCCTCTTGGGTGGTCTACTCGAGTGCCATTTGGTCTGGGTAGAAGCTTCTCTAGAGGAGGATATAGGTGGTGAGATGTTCGGGACATCATCTCTATTTAGGGATGGATTGTCTCAAATGCATCTCACCAAACGTTTGATTTCTTTAGGTCGACTAGCAATACCTCCTCTTGGGTGGTCTACTCGAGTGCCATTTGGTCTGGGTAGGAGCTTCTCTAGAGGAGGATATAGGTGGTGAGATGTTCGGGACATCATCTCTATTTAGGGATGGATTGCCTCAAATGCATCTCACTAAACGTTCGGTTGCATTGGCAAGAAGTGGGTTTTAGAATTTATAATTGCATATTTTAGTTTTACTCAGGCTGTTTTGGATCTCAAATCTTGCATGATTGTTGTTTAGGTGTTACAATGGTTGCTTCTAATTGCGGCACATCAACCCAACGAAGCAACAGACCATTAGAAACTAGTGGAGTTTCCTTGCAACGAGATATGACAGCACAAACTTTGAATGTTGCGTCTCAAAGTGGCAAGAGGAGGAGCGGAGGAAAATCACCGGGACCTGAATGGCAATTTGCTTCCAATCTTTCTAGATTTGTCGAATGGAAGTGTAATTTTTGTGGCTTGGTAAAATCTGGGGGTGCTCCCAGAATAAGGGAGCATTTGCTTGGCACTAGCACAAAAAATCCCGGAGGTAAATGCAAGGGTGCAGGAGCTGATGATGCTGCAAAGCGCCTTAGAGCTTTGATAAGTAAACAAGCATCACAAAACAAGAGGCCCAATCTCTGTGCAAGAAATCACCAATCGTCGAATTTGGCAGCATCAAGTGGAGGGATCTCCAACCAAGGAGTGACTCCAACACATACTACTTGCCAAAATGACACCCAAGGTCCAGATGTCTCAATACCGATGGATGCATCTCCTGAGTTTCAGGTGGGTATGTCTCGTACCAGACAAACTAATCTAGTTGACAGCTTTCGTGCCACTGCTTTAGAGGATGCTCAACTTGCTTTAGTGAAAGCGATCTTCTTTACTGGTTCTTCATTGTCTATGGTCACGAAAGATTCATGGAAGATGGCTTGGAAGAAGATTGGAGAATATGGACCTGGGTTTTGTCCACCAACTTATCACCACATGCGAAATCAATTACTTGACAAGTGCTATGACAACACACGGGAAAGCGTTCAAAGACTCATAATTGACACCACAAATCAGTCTGGATGCACAATTGTCAGCGCGCCCGACGGGCCCGGCGGTCCAGACTTGTAGCCCGGCGGGCCAATTGTGGGTTACCAGGTCATCCCACGCTCTAGGATTTGAGAACTGTGAATTTTGTGAACATTGAGATTTGTGAACAATAGCTGTGATCACAAGAAAAAAGGCTGTGATCACGTGAATATGAAATCCCTGTTTAGGGCTCTTGTAAAGAGTTCCAAGTTGTAGATGAGTGTGGGAGTGGGCTTAAGAATAATCCCACATGGGAAGTTTTGGGAGTTTTAGAGTTTTTGTATAAAAAGTGGCTCATTTGAGAGCTTATGGACACATTGGGCTAAACTCATGTTTGAGCTCTCTTGAGACTAGCTCTCCCTCTTTTTCCATAGAGGTGCAAGCTCTTCTCTCTCCCCATCTACATTATTGTATGAGCAATGTTCTTTTTTTAATTCAATGCAATGAGATGATGTTTGTCTCTTTTCTCATGTCTATTCTCTAGTGTGCATGTTTCTTTGTTGATAGCTTCAAGGTTGTGTGCATGCTAGGGAAGTAAGTGCTTGAGAATGAAGTATGCTTTGAGCTTGTGTATGCATTAGCTTAGCTTTCTTCTTGTATTGGTGGATGCATGAATGAGTGGGATGATGAGTGAATGAGTTATGGCAAGATTGAGCTTGTGTGTGTGTTAAGTCTATGTCAAGGTAGTGGTGTTCTTAGCATTCTCTCCATTTGTGTGTGTAAGCTTTTGTGCACCGGTACGGGTTGAATCCCTAGCTCCGAAAGGGATGCAAATCCCATTGGATTGAGCTACACGTGGATCATGCTTCTCTTGCTACAAGTGAGAGAGTTTTCCGTCTCTCCAGATATGTTTTGAAATGTGCAGTTTTTTGTATGGCGAGGACTAAGAAAACTGCCCGTAGGTAGGTCAAGGGTCCCAAGGTCGATACGAGGACTGTTGCTAAACAGAGGAGAAAGGGAAAGCCTATGCACATTTTGAAACAGGCCAGGCATAAAAGATTCTGTCAAAGGAGGGTAATGATTTTAAGGGAGATTAGGAAAGCTCAAAAATGTATTGAGCTCTGTATTCCTAAGGCTCCTTTACAGAGGTTAGTGAGGTCAGTTTGTGAGCAATGGTCTCTTCAGATGAGGTGGAAGAGAACAGCCTTGCTTTGTCGTCTCAGGAGGCAGCTGAAGATTTTATTCTAGAATATTTCAATGATATGTGTGTAGTTGCTACACACACACATAGAATCACCATCATGGTTAATGATTTTGAGACTCTGAAGAGAGTTAGGTGGAGATTTGAGAAGCTTCTGTTTCCTGCCAAAATAATTGATCGTAAAATGAGAGATATTCTTTTGATACCCCATGTTAGGAAGCAGAGCAATGACATAAAGATCATGGAGGTGACACATGAAGTGAATACAAGAGCCAGGGCTGAACAACAGCAGGCTAGGTTACAGCAGGAAACACTGAAGTAGAAGAATGCAAAGGCCATGGAGGAGCCTACCAAGGATGATCTTTCAAGGGACAAGTTGTACAAAAAGGAAACTACAGAATTAGATGCTGTTAATTTACAGGAATTGTTAAACTTTCAGAATGGTATATATGTCTTCGTGGCCCTAGACGATGGGAAGAGACAACTTAGTCTCTGGACTTAGTGGACCTAAATATACTGAAGCACAAGAGAGATCAGATATCTAACTCTATTGTGTATGTTTGTCTAAAGTAAGTTCTTCTTCATCTGAGTCTACTGTATATGTTTGCTTCAAGTTTGACAATTTCTAGTGTTAAGGTCTTTTTTTTTGCGCTACTTCCACTGCTAGCACCCCAGAATTCGTTGCACGGAGGAGGCACGGATCTTTTATTATGGCGACGCTATGGCAAAATTTTACATCTCATCACATCCACTCACATCTCCTCACATCGCATTCACATCTTATCACATCGCATTCACATCTCCTCTTATCACATTCATATCTCATCTAATCACATCGCATCCATTTACATCCCATCACATTCATTTACATTCATTCAGCTCCACATCACATTTTATCACATCCACTTTTAGTACCGTTTTCTACTTTCGATACCGATAGGACTTTTCTAAGTTTCTGCCAATTACTTGGCCTAGTTAAAGGTACATTTTCTTGATCCCATTGAATCTACGTATTAGAGTGTTGTTGAAGGTTTAAAAAGGTAAAATAAACCTTATCATAATTGAGTAGCAAAAACTCAGAAAGAGCATTTAAGTATTGTATTTTCATTCCTTAAGCTTCATTAATGAGAATTAATTCTAAACTTCCATTTACTTGGATCCTCGATCCTCCTTCTAGGGATTCCAGATTCTCTTTTTTGAATAAGAATTATCCAAGTTTTCTCGATGGATATTTTCATATTCTTTCTCAAATTTCTCAAGTATAAGATATATTCAATATTCTTCTTTTTGAATAAAAGATTCATGGGATTTACAAAAATCAATTCTACCCATATTTCCCAATAAAAATAATAATTGACTATGTACAAGGGTTATTAGTAAAAACCTATGAGTATTACTAAAAAAATGAGATATTGTGGGTATAATGATTCCATTTTGACACATGTGTAAGGAAGGGGAGTCCCTTGAAAGAGGTGCCTACTTCACATGCTTGAATGAGTTTTAAACTCAAAAATAATGTGATATTTTTAACTCTCCTCTCTCTTGGATCAAACCGAATAAAAAGGAACCAGATTAGGTCTAAATTTGGTCCAAATTCAACCAAACTGAATCTGGAAAATTCTAGAAATCGGTTGGTCTTGGGTAGAGCCTCCCTCTCCTATAAATAGAACCTGAGCCCTTTGTAAAAAAATAGAACAATTTTACTATGCCAGAATTATGCTATGCCAGAATTATGCTGAAATAATGATAATTTTTACTATTCTCTAAAATTATCTCCAAATTGAAGAAATTGGAGCTTCCCTCCTTCTTCAATCTCCATTGGTGGCTCCATCAACATACCAAACCAATTGATTGGTTGGGGGCCTCTACTGTGATCAAAGAATCAAGCAATTTGTAAGGTAAAGGGTGAATTTTGATCTTTTTCTATAATTTCTCAATGTTTCTCTCTTCTCAACCCCTCTCAAGCTTGAGAAGCTTAATTAGAATGGCTTTTTAATGCTATTGAAGTTAATTGATGAATGGTGGTAAGGAAATACATACATTTCCATTTATGCTTAATTTTAATGGGTTTTATGTAATTTCTCTCTCTCACTCAAAGAATGGTCATTCCCATGATCTATTCTCAATCCAAATGAAGCTTCTCATGAAGCTTTTCCCTAATCCAAGAATAAAATCTATGCTTGTTTAATTGGAGGCCAAATTAATGGCTTTCTTATGCTTTTAAGTTAGTTATTTCATGAAAATTTATGATTCAATCCATAATGGGTTAATGATCCAATTAGGGATCATTCTAATCATATCCATAATGTTAAAGTTTATTCTTTTAGAATAAATTGAGATTTATCATCAGTAATAGCAGCGGAGCTATGGTGAAATTTCTGTAAAAATTACACATAAAACATTTTCATTCAAAGTATGAAAAGAGGACTTCCTACCATATTCTAGGAATTATCATCCTAGATAAACTAATTGATTCTCATTGTAATCATAGAAATATTAGTTTTTAGGTTTATGCATAATTAATGAATTTTTAGATAAATTTATTTATCTATGAGAAGTAATTAAATGTTAAAAGAGGAATTCCCATTACATTTGGAATTCCATGATTGGATGGGAAAAGAGAATTTCTTATCATATCGGAATTATGGGATAATTCATTTAATTTTAAAAATGAATTTTTAGATAAATTTATTTATCTATGAGAAGTAATTAAATGTTAAAAGAGGAATTCCCATTACATTGGAATTCCATGATTGGATGGGAAAAGAGAATTTCCTATCATATTGGAATTATGGGATAATTTATTTAATTTTAAATATGATTTTTTAAATAAATTTATTTATCTATGAGAAGTAATTAAATGTTTAAAAGAGGAATTCCCATTACATTTGGAATTCCATGATTGGATGGGAAAAGAGAATTTCCTATCATATTGGAATTATGGGATAATTTATTTAATTTTAAAAATGAATTTTTAGATAAATTTATTTTGTGGTGTGGATGTATGAATGTGGATGTGGATGATGTGGATGTGGATGTGGATGTATGGATGCGGATGTATGAAAGTGGATGTGGATGTGGATGTATGGATGTATGGATGTGGATGTGGATGTATGAATGTGGATGTAAAAATGGATATATGGATGTAGATGTGGATGTGGATGTATGGATGTGGATGTGGATGTGGATGTGGATGTATGAATGTGGATGTGAAATGGATGTATGGATGTAGATGTGGATGTGGATGTACGAATGTGGATGTGTATGTGGAATAATGAATGCGAATATGTATGTAAATGGATATGACGTCGAGATGAGCGAATGGATGAGATGAGATGTCATGTGAATCAAAATGTGAATGAATGATATAAGATGTGAATGAATGAGATGTAATGAGAAATGGATGTGATGAGACGTAATGTAAATTAAGAAAGATAGGAATGGATATTATGTGAAGTGAATGAATCTGATGTGATGGGATGGTAAATGATGTATCTGGTTAAGAATGGATACGCATATGATTTGGATGTGGGTTAAGTAATATGGATTGATGTGGAACAATTTGGAAAGACGAGAGTTCATTATAGAAACTGTATTTGTGAACTGTTTGTAAATGATTGTTTTAAGTCAAGAATGCTGGGGAAGCATTTTTGACTATCTTGAGAATGTGGTCGTGGAGACCTACCTGATAAAGTTGCAACAGCTGACGGAGAGTCAACGGAGGACGTCTCGCGTAGCAAGGTCGACCGAGGTCTTGATGACCAGCCTCAGTTCGATTTAAATGGTGAGATTATGGTACGGTGGATGAGGGACCAAGGAAGCGACCTATGAGTGAAGCGCTAGGTGACCTGCGAAGGATCTTAGAGGGTGCTGACCATACGGTGCTCGGGCTTTGGGTCACCGAAGATACCCACACGTGCGTCGTGGAAGATATTGAAACAAGGAGTAAGAGTTGTTTTCTGAAACCGAGTATGGATCTGGTTGATTGACCTTGCTGGTCCTCAACTAATGAGTCCATAGCTCTCTTATATGGATCTGTTGGTTGATCTTGCTGATCTTCAACGAGGATTCCATCTTGATTTTTATAAGTGAATATTTGCCGCATACCATGAGCTAGGAACTATCGAAAAGGCCCCTGAGATAGAGAGAGAGAGAGAGAGTGTCCAAGGACTATGAGTTTAGGGACTTGAGGCACTAGTCGCGGACTACCAAGTAAGAGGGAAACTTGCTATAGGGTCTAGGTGTGCTAAGAGTATTCACTTGAGGTGTGTAGGAATAAGCCCTTAGCAAGAGGCTATAAAACATAATCTGTAAATGAGTGAGAAGCTGTGAAAAGATGAGAAGTAGCATGAGAAGATTTAGGATGTGTGGAGATATTCTAGGAAGAGATGGAGAGAATCAAGCAAAAGAGGTGGAGTGAATCAAGGAGAGATCAGTGGGATTAGATGCTTCGATGTAAACTCTATAAATAAAGGCATTGGCCTAATGAGAATTTGCTGGTTTTTGATTATCCATGCCTACATTATAGCTCATTACATTGCTACAAATTTAATAGAATAGTGTGGCCTCCGCTGTCAGTAGGGGTGGCTCCATCATCAAGACCATAAGCAATAGCATAACAACAGACTCAACATAGCAAAAGAAGAAGTAGAGGTGTGCAAGCATCGTGGAGGTTACAACACAAAACCAGCGTGGGTGGTGCCCAGGGATTTCACTGATGTAAACGAGAACATGTGAACATGTTAATAACATATGTTAATAACACAAAAATCTTGTGATCACATGTTATATTCACAAAGCTTTCACAAGGGCCTAAAAAAATTATCTTTGCCGGGCATAAAAAATCTTCTTAGGTGGCCATTGACCTGCTATTATGTGAAGATGGTAACATGAGAACATGTGAATAGCTTATTCCCATGTGTAGCCAAGCTTTTAAGGGGTTCCCAAATGGCAAGTGACCTGTTATTTTGTGAACGGTAACATGAGAACATGTGAATAACTTGTTCACATGTGTTATTATCACAAAAAATCTTGTGATCACGTGAATATTAAATCCCTGGTGGTGCCAACCCCTTCTGTTGGCAGAAGAGCACCTATTAGAGAAGGAGGCCTCCAATGCCAAGCGCTTGTTATTACTATCGAGACAACGCCTGCTACAACGAATAAACCTATCGGCTGTGCTATTGTTGTCACACTGTTGATGTCCCAACGCTATTATTGTGGCTGCACTAGACACCACATGCACACAAACCTACAAGACGGAGAGAAAGGGGAAAGAGCGGGATCTTGTCATCAACAGCAAGAAATTGGTGCGGCTGGCAGACGACGACCACAAAAAACAGAAGAAGATTAAAAAAAAGGAGCGAAAGAAAAAGATAAGGTTATCCCTCATTTTTAAAAAAAAGAAAAAAAAAGAGGAAAAGAAAAGAGAAAAGAAAAAAAAGAGGTAAGGCTTTGTTTGTATGGGCTTATTTATTTGAATTATTTTTTTAATTAAAATTTATGAGGATGGCATTCACCAAAATGATGGGAGTTTTGCTCCAAAATGACATATGTAAAAACTATTGTGAAAGTGGCCAATATGAGCATGCGAGAGACTAATGCAAAAAACATAGAGATTTCTGTGTTTGCCAAGTTGCCCCCTAATTCTGTTATTATTCCAATTTCTCCGCATAAGGAGTCCAAATTGGGATAAACCCTATATTAGGAAACCAATTTTGTGGTCTAATGCACCCAATTCTTTCAATTTAATGCTCAATTTGATTATTTTTTATTTTAAATTTGAAAAACAAAGAAATACAGAAATCCCAAATTGGACTTGCAAATGAAATGTGGGAGAATAATTAATCTAAACACACTAACAACACTTAGAGGAAATACAGAAATCCCAAATTGGACTTGCAAATGAAATGTGGGAGAATAATTAATCTAAACACACTAACAACACTTAGAGGAAATGAAAAACAAGAAGATAATGAATATTATGCAAGAATTGAGCAATATGCAAAAATTAAAGAAATTGGAAATTGTAGCAATCAACAAGAATGCAAACAATGCCACACAATGGACACATTGTGAACTATTCATTTCTACCCTTCTTGTAAAAAAGAAAACATAATTATAACATAATTATTTCATACACAACCACGCATTCAAAATGCATTGTGGCTATGTGGTAGGGCTGATTCTCGATAGCGGTACCATTTATAGGAAGCCCTTGCACCATAGAAAGAGTCTAGAAACTAGCCAATTGAAAAGATACAGGGGAGAAGAGAGCTTGAGCTCTTGCAAGCACACACACACTCACAAAACCCTAAAAGAGAACACACAAGGTGAAATCTTCTTTTTCTTCACACAACACTCAACACACCATATACAAAGATAAGAGTACACAATATGAAAAGGTACTCAACCAAATACATACTAGGGTTCTCTATAGTGTGAACCCAGCTAAATGAGCTGGTGCTATAACTATGCTATTCTCTAGAATGGCTGTCACACAGCCTATCATCCCACTGGCCGCATATCACCCATGATCTCACCAACCATGCCAGTGGTGTGTGGGGCGGCCTATCCCCCAGGCGGGTCATCAATGTCTACCGTCTCACTAGATGAGCTTGATATCTCAACACTCCTCCTCAAGCTCAACTCCATCTCATGTACACCAAGCAAAGCCCTGAATCTGCGGAGCTTCTCTGTACCCAATGCTTTGGTGAAGATGTCAGCTACCTGATCCTGTGTGCTGACATAAACAAGGTCAACGTCTCCTGCCAAAACCTTCTCTCTAACAAAATGGTAGTGGACCTCTATATGCTTCGTGTGAGCATGAAAAACTGGGTTCCTGGCCAACTGTATACTGCTAATGTTGTCACAGAAAATGACTTGTCTATTCAGTTCTGATAGACCCAAATCTGCAAAAGTAGCTTTCTCAACCAAGCTACCTCACATGCTGCCATAGCAGCACCTTTGTACTCGGCCTCTGTACTGGATAGAGCAACCGTAGGCTACTTCTTGCAGCTCCAAGTCACAGTAGCACTCCCCAAAGAAAACATGAAACCACTAGTAGATCTTCTATCAGAGATACTACCAGCTCAATCAGCATCTGTGTACCCATGTACACGTATCTCTATCCCAGTTTCATAAAATAGTCCACAATGCAAAGTAGACCTCACATACCTCAGTATGCGTCTCAATGCATCCAAATGCGACTTCCGAGAGGAACCTGCATAAACTGACTCACCAACCCAACAGCATAGCTCAAATCTGACCTGGTGATCGTCATATAGATCAAGCTTCCTACTACGCGCCTATACATAGTAGGATCCTCCAAAATCTCTCCTGAATCTGCACTCAACTTGCCATTCTGATCCAATGGCACTGAGATAGGCTTACAGCCTATCATACCATACTTGGATAACATGTCCAAGCCATACTGTCTCTACAGTAATCCAACACTATGTGGTGACCTAATCACTTTAATGCTCAAGAAATATCTAAGCTCCCCCAGATCCTTCATCTCAAACTTGTTGCCATATATATAAGCAGTGATGTGTGAACACATAGCCCCCAGCTTGTATATACGCCCATCATTCTAGGGCTAACTTATCTTTGTACATTGACACAATCTAATACACTATGTGTTGTGTGCATTCTTGCTTCTTCTTCTTCAAGCTTTGTGTGCTTTCCTACAACCCTAATTCCAACAATTGGTATCAGAGCAGGCATCGGCTCCCAGGGCTATGCCACTAGCACCCTTCGACTCACGTTCTTCGATTGAGGTGAGCTTTCACGAGCGCTTGTAGATCCCTATACTCACGTCCTCAGAAATTGCATCTGAGGTCGTTTCGGGCTCCGTTTTTGCATTACAAGTTCTGTATAGATGTTTTCGTCATTTTGTGCAGAAATTTCGACAGTGCAGTTTTCTACAAAACAGGCATACGTATTCTATTGTGGACCGTGCTACATAGCATGAGTTGTTTTCTGTTCAGTCTTTGCTTCATTTACAGGTAGCTTTTACAGCAGTTTCAGTCAGTGGCCATGGCTGATGACATCAAAACAATGATGTATTTCACATATTGTCCTGCTGATGACAAATTGGATGGAGACAGCAACTACCCACTTTGGGCATACATGATGCAGCATGTTTTGGTTGCAAAAGGAGTGTGGAACATTGTGCAGGGTATGGATGTACATCCAAGTTCTGTGGATGTAGAATGTGTTGAGGATGTTGCAAATTCTAGCAGCTCTACTAGATAAAATTTTCCTTCACGGGGTTTCCCTTCCTCTGTGTGATAAGTTTGTTCGGACAGAGAACAAACTGCAGAGTGAGAATGCTCCACAAGAGCCTTTTGTTTTAAAAAGTGAGTCTGTAGACGAAGAGGTCATGGATCTTTTATTTGATGGATGACTGCATTCCAAGCACAGTGTTCGCGATGCGGCTCTGATGAAGGCATCTACAGTCATTGATGAGGCTTGTTCTATGTAGGGAGAGTGAATAAAGTCAAATTTTGTCATCCCTAGGCTTCCCTCTTTCCTTATAAATGGGAAGAGTTATTTGCTTCTTTTCCATATTCAAAAGCTTTGTAATTTTAGGGAAGATTACTGCTTGGCAGTTATAGCAGATGGTTGTGAAGCTGCCAGAGGATTACTTGATGTAGAGAATGAATATAAAGAGGATTTGTTGGCTTTGGACACAGAGGTTACTGAGAACTTCATAGAAGCTCCTGAGGCCATGTCTTTATGCTTTGACAAAGCTAAAGAGCAATAAGCTTCTATTCCTAGTGAAGAGGAGTTTCAGAGTCTTCAAAAGGAGATGGGGCTTACAGAGTTTGGTCGAGGGCCTTTACCTCAGCTTGATCAAGAAAATGAAGAAGGATCCATTAACCTTTGGGATGCGGCCAAGTTGGAAGAGGATGAGAACCAAAAGGTAATCAATCCCATATATAAATGCAGATTGAGCTTAATGATGGCTTAGGAGATTTTATGTTATCTTTTTATGTTTCCCAAGAGTTCATGTTGTCAAGCCTTTTATGTCAATGCAAATAGAGCTTGATGATGCAGACGGCTTCCTTGAACATGGTGGAGCTGCTTGTGCAAGAGTGGGACAAGATTCCACCCTTGCACACTACATCTTGTCTATTGACACAAGGAAATTTTTATTGTCTATCACAGTAAGTATTCTAAGGATGTCGAAATTCCCTTACTAGCATTCAAGGCACTATCTAGATATACACGTTATGTATTTGTCTCTTATAATTCACATAAGGTCATGCTCATAGAGAAATGTATTGCCATTCGTATTTTTGGATATGGTCCTGGATTTCGGCCTTCTAGAACCGGATACTTCCTTTGCTATGCTAGCTATTCCCTAGATGCCGGAGTAGATGTCAAAACACTCAAGGGTTATAGTTGCAAGAAGTTTCTACGTTATAGAGGAGAAATGCCTAAAGGGGATGAAGAAGAAGAGAACAGATTGGAAAGCAAGTAGATCTTGTATTTCGTACACAACTGGATTTTGTAATCAAATTTTTTTAATTTTATGAAATGAAAACCATGTTTTGGCTAGATAAATAAAATTCCATGTTTTGTGTTGGTATTCAGAGTGCTGTTTATTACAACCCAAGTTCTTAGTATTGTGAAACCTTCCAAATTTTTCCTACTCGACTTCGTGAAGATCTCCATGCCGCATGACGTGCTAGTCCTGTGTGCTAGTCCTGTGTGCCAGCCAATGATCTCCTCATTTTGGCATGATTTCTTGCTGACCTTGCTAAATTGCTTGTACGAGCACTTTCCATGGATACTTTCCATCCAAAAGTGTATCTGAAAAACTAGTTAAACATCTCCTTGAGGTAATTTGTACGAGTCTTCCCCCCTCCATGATGGGTGTTTTTAAAACATAGGCCTCTAGCTCGATAGTGAGATTTCTCCATTCCTTGGGTACTCCACATGTCAAGAGAACCATACTCATCCATGAAGTATGCACCATGAGCATACAGAATGTGTTGCAGGAAAATAAAAGAAAGTCAACAGTACAGTACCCAAGCAGCCCATTCTCACCTTCTCCAACAAATTGAATGAATGACGATAGATCTATGAAAGGTGGAGAGCAGCTCGAAGAAGGATCATTAGGATATAAATATCTATCGACACCCAAAGATCCACATTACTCTGACCTTGTTGTCTTCTTTCTTGCTTGTCCTATGCATTAAGACGTTCTTTTTCGATAGGTGCATATTCATTCAATATGCAAACATGCAAGTCTACCTTCCTCACTCGTGATGGATTATTTGAGGTGTTTGTTACTTCTCTGAGTGCCATTACAACAAGAATTGGGGGTCTATGAATATGTGTGGATGAAATAGTAACTCTAAGATGGTAGCTCTAGAGAGAGAAAATATCTTCACATGGAAAAGGAGAGCTTGGGAGAGACTCAAACAGATGGCTCAGATACTGCAGGAATGGGAGAAAGAGAGAGAATCATATTGCAGGCTTGGAAAGTTAGGAGAATGAATGAAAACGGTTTTTGAGGTTGATGTGGAATTTGATGGGAATTTCAAATACGGCATTAAAGTGTAGTAAATAAGATTGAAAGGGTAGAATTGAAAGTAAATAGATTTTTCCTATTTTCAAGCCCCACTAATGGATGAGATTGATGATGTGGAAAGAGAAAGAGATACGAAAATCCTAGAGAGGGAAACTAGAGCCTAGAGGGGGAGCCTAGAGAGATCCCCTACTTTTAGCAAGAAAGTACACTTCTTTATGAGCTGTTCTCCTTATGCCACAGCAAAATTAGTCTTAACTCCTTAAAATTAGGGATTCTTACAGGGCCTTTTTTATGCTCAAATGCCCCCTAATGTTTAAAGATGATCAAGGTGTGTGGAAATATATAAACTTCAAATTAAACGATTGGGTGACTATGTAACCATCGCATAAAGGTCCTTATAGGATAAAAAAGCAAAGAAGAGACTTAGTACAATACCATTGGAAGGGATGTATCTTGGAATTCAAGATAGCGAAAGATGGGTGGAAGACAAAGGTGCAACATGTGTACATACATGACAAGAGACATGCACATGCATCCTTCTACTCCAGCATCTATTGGATATTTGGAATTTATTGGATAGGGTCACAGTTAGACTGGTTTAACTTTGAGTACCATGGTGATGGTGTGTTGTACCACTTTTACGGGAAATCCTTTCATATCATGGTCTATCCACGCAAAGCAATCCCTATACTCCTTGAGGAGAGCTACAAGTTTAGCCTCCTTGGTCTTATTTAAGTCCTTGCCTATGTAAATAAGCTTAAGATCTTCTCCTGGTTCAGTTAAGTCTACTTCCTTGACCTCTGCATGCCCGTCATATATTCCTCCACTTTCACTTGTGGGGTTATGTTTAGCATTATCAAACACTAACTTGTGTTCACCTATGGTGTATGACGACCTATAATGTTTAGGTACTGGGCACAAATCAGGCTCGTATTCTTTTCCTTCGTCAGATGCTTTAGTTGTAGCTTTAGCCTGTCGTTCTTCTATGCAAGTCCATGATTTTGTTTCCTTCTAGCAGAGCAACTTGGTTTTTGTTCATCGCAGACTTTTGCATTAGCTATATCAATTGGGGGTGGTCTACAATACTGGACCTTTTGTAACTCTTCTCCCCAATTGTCTATAAAGTTTCTGCTGAGAAATGTGGTGCCAAAGAGTGCAAGGAAGAGGTAGGGAGTGACTTGAGTAGCCCAAAGCATAGCATGAAGCCACATGAGCAAATGGATGATGTACAAGTCTAAGGATGTACCTCCTCATATAAAAGAAGGCCATTTTCAGCAATGAAATCATATCACTTGCACACATCTCAAGCCTCTTTATGAGTACAAGTACTAATCTTGTAACCTAATTATGCTTGAGTCTATTACACATACTCATAATTATGAGTAAACTTAGGTTACATTCGCTTTAGATTAATCATCTTAATCATGTTTAATTAGTGTAGGTTAGTAAACGATTCGATCAATGTCTTGTCATTAGGAGAGTTTGATCCATATTCTAAACATGATATCAGAGCTTAGGTCTAGCTCCCCTAGCTTAGTTCGTTAGTATTAGCACAACAAGTGATCAATAGGTGTTCAGTGCTTGATCAATAAAAGTCCTTTGATCATTATCATTAGGGTTCTATTAGGTAGCTATTTTTCGTTAGGATTTTTGATAGCTTTCCCTTCTTCTTGTTACCATTGAGATTAGAGAGAGGAAAGGCTATCATTGCACATTTAAGGGAGAATTAAAAAGGCATCAAACTTTTCCAAGCAAAGAGTGGAGAGAAGCGGTTTTTTAACATAGCAAGGGAGAGGTTGTGTGAACAACAAATCTTTAACAACAGCAGAAGCCAACAAGGGTGTTGAGAAGAGAAGGTGTATCTTTTTGGCTAGTCACATTAGGTAGCTAACTCGGTAGCTAAACAACGAGAAAATAACCAGTAGCCGATCAAACAATCATCGCCACGCATGAGAGCCGGGGCTGAGAGGAAGAAGCAATAGCCTGTAGTGCACACATCTTGCCTGAATCGGCAAAGCAGTAGAGAAAGAGAACATCACAATAGCAAATCAGAGAATAGAAGAAGAAAGAGTGAAAAGCAGGTGCAATCAGTGCATCAGTGAAGGAAACAGCAGAAGAAGGAAGCTTGTCACTCCAGTACTACTGCTTGCTGAGAAACGTGTAGTTTGACCAACTGAAGATCAACTGGAAGTTGGAGACCGTAGGCGTGCAGAATTGGCATCACTCAGCAAAATCGAGGTGAAGCGTAACACGTACAACAAGCGCACACAACTACGTAGTTCTGTAGGCTACCAACAAGCAAACCAGGAAGTAGTTTTGTAACTGGAAATTTCAAAGCAAGCGGGTCATCATTAGCCATGAGAGAGGGATCGATTAGAAGCTCACACCAAGAAGCACGAAGGACCTACAGCAGCAAGTCAGCACATGCGGCTCCTCTTAAGCAGCTCGGCATTCACAAAGAGGAAGAGAAGTCTTTGTCGTCATCTCACCAGTTCTTCACAGCAGACTCACGAAGCCGACGCAGAACAACACTCAGGCCCGTCGCAGATTCGTCCAACCAACAACAATACGCAGCCCCGCCTACGAGATAAGGTTGCAAAAAAAATATTTTAAAAAAAGAAAAAAAAATCAGGGTAAAAAAGTTATCCCTTAAAAGTGTAAAAGTGTAGTGTGAAAAGGCTCACACTAGAGAGTGTTCACACGCTTTGCAAAGCCAAGATAAGAATACACTCTTTTATGGGCATCAACGCCATATGTAATGGTTGGATCATCATCAACATGGACTTCAAAAAATTAATGCAAACCAAGAATGTTGGCTATCTCATCATCAAAAAAAATTCTCAAATATGTTGTAAACACCCAAATGAGCACACAATCAATAAACCTCTCACTAATCTTCTCTTAAACAAACATTTGTTGTTAAAAAAAATTCCTACTTACTCTAAAAAGAGTATGTCCTACCCTCTAGCACCGACGATGTAGCCAAGGTAGAAAAAATAGCAAAAAATTTGTAACCCTACTTTGATCCATAATTCTCAACACTTTCGATGTAAGTCAACTGCACCCATGTACTAGAGCCATTGGTTGGTAGTGGTCCCTTTTTGTAGCCTTTTATGAGGATTCACACTGCATAGCGTTTACATCTTTGCCATCTTTGGAGATGCTCCTTTTGATGAACTTCATTCTTTTCTTCAGATTGGGAATCTGTATCAGATTCGGAGCTACTCCCTGAAGTTTCTTTGGATGTTGTGAGCTCTGTTTTCTTGTGGTGACTAAGGAGTTGTTTTTGCTTTTAGTCTCTATTTCAGACCCCTTATCACTATTGGCATTTGAGCTTGAGTCATCCCATGTGGACTCAAGTTAACTATAACATATCCCCTCGGTATTTGAAGGTAGAGCACGAATCATTCATAGGCACCATCTAGGACTCCCATTACTGTGATGCTCTTGGACACATAAGCGGTAGAAGTGCATTAGATTCATTACCTTCAAAATATTATCCCAGTTTGTTGAGTGGAATTTTAATCATAGATTTGGTATTTTCTTCTTCCACTAGGACTATCGATTCGAGTACAACTCGAGCTATCTCCATTGTATATTAGGGACGTCCCTCATGCATGTTAGCAAATGGTGGTAGTCTGACATTGAGTTCCCCATTTCATCATTTCACACAATTGAGGATCTCCACTCAATTGGGTTGTTATAGTTGTACTGGTTTGTGAGGCCATAAAGTCTAACAATTTAGGGATATTTAGAGGCACGTTTATGACCTCCTTTCCATAAGTAGGTGTCGATGAGATTGGAAAATCCTTTTGTGAGCTAGGCTCAGGGTTTCCATATGGTAATTTGTCCCTTGAACCAAGCAGAGATCAAACTATGATGAGGTGGAGAGGCCTTAGTCTCTTCCATGATGACATGCGGCACATCTAGAGGTTTGCGAATCTCAGTAGTAGGCGTTAAGGTACTAGGGTGTACAGTATCGAAGACTCTCACTTGCTTTGATTTTGGTTCAAGCTCCTCTTGGGTTTTTGCAACTAAATCACCAAATTTTTGGAGTTGCATAATTTCCTTCTGAGGGTCAAGATAAGATCCAAGTTTTGTCATGTGTGATCTAGTTTTAGGAATCAAATGTTCCCGTGGGGTCTCCTTCCATGTGCTCTTGGCTTTGGAGGGTATTTCCCTACCGTGTTCAGAATCAACCCGTGTTTCCAAGGAGTCTGAGTCCTCATCTAGGTCCCTAATGAAGACTCGCTCTTCTATCCAAGGAGTCTAAGTCCGAGTCCTCATCTAGGTCCCTAATGAAGACTCGCTCTTGAGGCATCCCAAGATTTATCTTTTTGGTTTCCTTTATTTTCCCATTCTTAACCGACTTTTTTCTACGTTTTTTTCTTCTTCTTCTTCTTCTTGGATTCCACCTATTGAGGCCACATATCATTTCTTGAGAACATGTTGGTTTTAGGCTTATAGCCATGTAATAGCATTCAACGGTGTGTGATCTAGATTTTTAAGGATCTGCCTTTGAGTTTGATTACTTACCCTAATCATGTTTAGGGGTGTGATGATGGGTTCTGTTTGTGGGCTTATCACCACAATCTTGTTGCCCGGTAGTCCTTAATCCAATGATCTATGCCACAACGGTACGATGGCATGTTTGAGGGCACTGCTTGGCTGAGATGAGAAAACTTGAGAGTGCATTCCGAAACTCGATGAGGACCACGACAATGGTAGCAGTGAAGAGGCATTCTTCTAGCTATGGCATTAATGTCCTGGCCTATGCCCATCATAGCAAGTTGGTAAACTAGCTTGACTCCCCCTCTGCCATCCACTACATAATAGTCGGCACGCATGAAGCTCTATGGGGTCCTCAATAGGTGGGGGGTGGGTTCAACATCTACCTCATATTCTTGGTAAGCAATAGGCTCCTCGAATCTTACTTGATTACGAGGTGTGATCCTCCGGGGTGGAGGTTGAGATACCAAAAGTGGTGAGGTAACAACACATTTTGTGCATTGTAAATCTCCCTTGCAATGGGTTGTTGTGTCGTTTGATCCACATTGGGTTGAGATGTTGCTACAGGCATTACAGCTCATGGCTTTGATGGGGCCGGTAAAGCCAATTGTTGAGGCCTAGAGGCATTAGCAAGTGTTTGCAAATGCATGCGGTACTATGAAGCCTCATGACCATAACGTCTGCAAAAGGTTCAATTACCTTTATATCATGCCCTTAGGACTAGACATTCACTGGTTGAATGTCCTTGTTGGCAGATTGAGTAGCATTGAAGCTCTCTCCTTGGGTACATATGTACATTTTCGGGGGCCCAATTGGCCTTCATTCCCTCATGGACTGCTTTCATGAAATATGTTGAATTTATCTCCACTAAAGTGTTGCCTTTAATAGCAAGGGGTTTAATTGTAGAAGTGCTCTATCCCGTGACTCTGGAGGCAATAGATTTAGAATCTGATTCTTTAGCTCCTTTGACCATGAGATTATCCTCTGTTAATCCAATTCTAGGATTAACAAGAGATACCCCATTATCTTACATTAAGGAGTCACGGTAGATACACCAAAGGATCATGCATTAAAGATATGAAGTAATAGTGTCCAAAGCTACAACTCGGACGGGTGCCCATAATGGTGTGACGGAGTATTTATGGTGATTCCTGCTTTTAAGAGCATGTGGTAGCAAGATAGGATGAAGTCCTAAGTGATGTATTTCATGGATATATTATAAGAGTAGTCATTGTAATAGCATCATTAGGCCTCTTATGAGCCTAAAGTGCCCGGCCGACCATAGTTTAAGTGAGTGTGAACACTTATGGCCATGTACATAAGTGAATATCTCGCATATTACAAGAGACTCTCCCATTATGCAATTGAGTCTTGCTCTTTCTAATCCTCTTGCTAATCTCTCTCCCTAATGCATGCTAGTGAGTGTGTATGAGTGAAGTGAGGTGAGAGGAGGGACGAGGACCCGTAGTGCAACGCGGCAGTGTGACAATGCTCGTGGGAGACGCGGTGGAACTGCTTCTCAAGGAATTGTAGAGCTTGGAGACCTCAAGGGTTACGAGCTCGACCATTGGAAAGATCCTCATGACAGTTACGCTTTACCAAGTAATCTCTTTTTGGATATGCTTCAAGGAGGGTTAGGGTGAGCCATAACATTTTTGGCGCCACTGTGCCGAGGAACCATCTCTTGGCTTTTTCCAATCATTTTGCCTCTAATCTACACATAACCCATGCCCATTATCTTGATTAATGGTTTCCCATGAAAAAGATGTGGATTTGTGTGAGATTTGGTGTAGCTCTCTTTTTTGTTTTTGAAAAGAATGCTTTTTGCTTAATTTATTGTTTTTGTGGTTTTTCATGTTCTTAGGGCTTGCACATAGTTTGTATTAGGCTTGCATCCCCATTGCATCAAACAATGCAATAGAATGCAATTCTTAGTGAATGTTAGCTCTCTTTAGTTTAAACATAGAACTAAGATCATTAATTTTAGTTTAATTGTGTGTTTGTTGTTGAAATTGTTTGGATTAGAGTGTTAGAAAGCACAAAGAGTAGCTTAATCTTTCAAAAAATTTCTTAAAATCATAAAAAACCCTTGAATTTGACTAATTTCTCTTAATGGACTATTTTTTGTTATTAAGGATAATTAATCCTCTTCAAAAGGGCCAAAAATTTAGAAAATGTGTTAATTGGGGTCTAAATGGATCATATGGATCATATGAGTAGTCGAAATTGGTGTTTTTGAGTGTTTTGAGAGCATCTAGATGCATCAAAACACCTAATCACATCAATTGGATAAATTTGACTCTCTTTGCTTAATTTTGCCTTCAAAGAGGAGACCATAATTAAGACTCTAATTAATTTTCTATTTTAGATTAATTTACACAATTGTTGATGCACAAAGATTAGCATTCCCTTGCTCTATCCAATGATGTGCTCAATTGTGTGAATTAATTAGGCATTAGTGGTTAAGTAGAGTCTTGATTAGTGTAAAAGAGGGAAAGATTAGTGAAAGGATTAATCTTGGATTAATCCTCAATCAAATTTTTACATAACTCATGAAGGCTAATGAGCATTCAATGAGTAGATGCTCATGAGTTGTCAAAATTGTCCTTTTCAGGAGTCATTTATGAAGGGTGTAAGGGGTGTCATTATAGAAGGTTGACTTTTTGGATTTCCACTTATCTTCTTGGGAAAATGCCCATATCCCTTTCATTTTAAATTCAAATATATTCCCCCCCAAAAAGAAAAATTCATATTTCTCACTAGACTTCAAAAAAAAAAATCCAGCGTGAAAAGGTCCGGCCTGAAAGTGCAAGTCGTGAAGAGGTCTGCCGTGAAAGTTCGGCCGCCGTAAAAAAAAAATAAACTTAATATTCCGTGGAGTCCGCTTCACGACATGAAAACCTTAAGGTTTCACGGCATGAATTCCCAAAGTTTCACGACATTTTAAAAAAAAGCAAATTTAATATTCTGTGGAGTCCGATTCATGGCTTAAAAATATATATATATATATTCCATGGAGTTCGGTTCACAGCGTGAAAACCTTAGTGTTTCACGGCATGAAAACCTAGAGTTCATGTGTCAAAAAAATCAAATTTAATATTTCGTAAAGTCCGGTTCACGGCGTGAAAACCTTAGTGTTTCACGGTGTGAAAACCTAGAGTTTACACGACAAAAAAAAGAAATCAAATTTAATATTCCATGGAGTCTGGTTCACGGCGTTAAAACCTTAGTGTTTCACAGTGTGAAAACCTAGAGTTTTTGTGCAAAAAATAAAATAAAATCGAATTCAATATTCTATAAGGAATCCAGTTCATGGCATGAAAACCTTAGTGTTTCACGCGTAATAATAATAATAATAATAATAATAAATCAAATTTAATATTCTGTGGAGTCCAGTTGAATTCAATATTCTATGTGGAATCCAGTTCACAGCGTGAAAACCTTAGTGTTTCACGCGTAATAATAATAATAATAATAATAAATCAAATTTAATATATTGTGGAGTCCAGTTGAATTCAATATTCTATGTGGAATCCAGTTCACGACGTGAAAACCTTAGTGTTTCACGTGCAATAATAATAATAAATCAAATTTAATATTCTGTGGAGTCCAGTTCACGACGTGAAAACCTTAGTGTTTCACGTCGTGAAAACCTAAAGTTTTACATCGTGAAAACATTACTAGTGTTTCACGACATGAAAACCTAAAGTTTCATGCGTAAAAAATAAAATAAAATTGAATTCAATATTTCGTGGAGTCCGATTCACGGCGTGAAAACCTTAGTGTTTCATGGCGTGAAAACCTAAAGTTTCACACACCAAAAAAGAAAACAAAATCGAATTTAATGGAGTCTGGTTCACGGGGCGTGAAAACCTGTATTTCACGGCGTGAAAACATAAAGTTTCATATGCCAAAAAAAATCAAATTTAATATTCCGTGGAGTCCGGTTCACGGCGTGAAAACCTTAGTGTTTCATGGCTTGAAAACCTAAAGTTTCACGTGCCAAAAAAGAAAAATCAAAATTAAAATTTATAAAACTCGTAAAGTCCGTTGTCGATGTGAAAAGGGGTCCGTCGGCCAAAAAAAAAAACTCTGGAAAACACCCTTGTTTGAAGGGCCGTATCTCTTAAACTGTATATCCGATGAAGGCGTTCTAGGGCTCATCGAAAATCTGACATCGAGCTCTTCGACTTTGGATGTGGTCGTCTGAAGTCAAAATCGACCATTTTCGCCTCCGACCAGAAGCCTCAAAATTCGACCCGAAAATCGAGACAAAAAAACAGCCCAAAAACTATGAAAAATTGCAAAAAGAGCGCGAAAACAAGGACAAGCCATATTCGGGATACTTTTTGAGGGTCTAAACGACAAAATGACGGACGACTTAGGGAAACAAAGTTGGAGTACTCCAAAAATACTACAACTCCCTCATATAAAATTCCTTTTGGAACACCCTTAAAAACGTACTGCAAAATAGGGAAAAATTTCTTGAATTTTTTTCATCTTAAGAGTGATGGAAAATAGGTTTTGGGACCTCTGCTTCCATTTGGGAAGTTCCTAGCATATGATTTTTTCAAAAAAATATCTCCTAAGGTTGTTCACGTGCATATAGTGCCTAAGCTAATTAAGGCAAACGGACACCCGTTTGATCCAATGAAGAGTACGCCAAGCCTCTTGAGGCTATAACGAGCCATGGGAGAATATAAAAAGCAAAAAAAAAGGAAAAAAGAAGAAGAAGAAGAAAATAATTGTGTTTGCTCATTAAGGAGAATTTAGGAACTCTAATATGGCCAAGATAGAGGGACTGCGAGGGATCACACAAGGACTGAATCCAATGGCTGACATCTTCGAGCCATTGAGATCTATGCTACAAATTCACCTCCCAATGACATTTCCATGCCTATAACAAATGTGTCATCGAGTTTAACACCCCCTAGCACTTTGATCCCACTGGCTTTGGTCCCTTGCCTAGCATTCCCAGAAATCCTACAAGTACCAATCCTTTCCTGGATGCCCACACCTTGGACATACTAACTAGTCTAGGAAGGGGGTGGCCTTAGGACTCAGCGAGTCTCTTCCAACAAGAGCACTCACATACGGCCTTGGTGACTCATACAGAAATACGACCGTTCAAATTTTCAAAATTATGGACAAATACGATGGAGCAACAGACCTTGTTCAATTCATTCAAATGTTTGAACAGAGATGTGAAGCCTTTGGAAATCCCAATTGCCCCACTAAGGTACATGCGTTGAACTTATGCTTAGAGGGAAAACTAGTCGATGGTTCATCGCATTGATGCCGACAATCAAGACCAACTTCAAAACCCTGAAATCAACTTTTATACATGGTTTTTCCAGACAAGGTGATCGGTGGAGTGCAACAATAGAACTCTATTCAATTGAGCGTCAACCAAATGAATCTTAGAGATTTTATCCTTAGGATAAAACTCTTGGACTTATGTTGCGAGTCATGGGAAAATTTAAACGATGTTAAATTGAAGAGATGTTTCATGATGGGCTTGAAGAATAATAGCTTACACAACCTGATCATTGTACTATCCAATCCAGAAACATTCAATCAATGTTGTAAAGAAGCAGTACATTTAGATGACAACATGCTAGAAGATGATCATGCTACGAGGTGTTCCTCATTTTAACCAAGTGAAGCAATGGCAAAAGAAAGATCCATCTCGAAATTGACATTCCCAGAATTTTATATAGCCTTGCTTAAAACCTTAAGCCAACATCTTTAAGAGGATGAAAACCTTCAAAACAGACACCCTTAATGCCTCTAAAAGTGGAACGAAATGCGTTGTGTTAATTGCAAATCACTATGACCATCCCAATCCTCATTGTGCATACAAGGCATCTGTTCTTCTATACTGCATATATTGTAAAACCTTTGACCATGATACTAAAAAATGTCCCGATTCATCCACAATGGTCTCAAAAACTCCATCTCTCGTGCACCAAACAAAAACAGTCCAAAGGGTAGAAACTGCTCGGGAAGCAGTTAATCGAATACTTCAGTGTTTCTATTGTCATGGACCGCACAAGGTGGCAGACTGCATAACTTGGAATACTTCCATGCCCATATTCACTAACACCTTGCGAGACCAATGTGTGAATGATGTGGCATTGATCACGTGTTCCAAGATTGCCCAAGACGAGTTGCTTCAATGCAACTCGTCTCACAAAATACAACTCTTAACATCTTAAGTGTACAAAATGGGCAATTGGCCACAATACCCTTAAATGTGCTTAAACGCTTAAAAGCCAAGGCATGAGAAACAATAAAAAGGAACGCAACAGACAATACCTCAACATGGGTAGAAGAACATGCTTTAAAACAAAACCCAAAAGAAAAAGCAAAACCTTCTAAACCCAAGAAAAACAAGGGACGAAAAACTATCGAAACCAAAGTCAAGTTAAACTTGACAGGGAAAAGGAGCCTGCAGGAGGACAAAGACCCAAAAGGGGACATAATCCCAAAAGAGACAAAAACTATACAGGATGTAGAAGCATCCACATCAAAGACCACCACACAAACCACAACACCTATACGTGCAACACAGGATACAAAAACCCAAAAGGAAATTTGATCTCGTCACATGTGTAAACATAATGAGAAACTGATGAACCAAAGAACGTCAGAGAATGAAACAAGTTCTAGTACATTAGTAAGTGAGGATGAAACAAGTTCTTACTCTTTGCTTAGTGCACCACATAGACCAATCAAGAAACTAGAACCCACCCAGCCACCCTAAATGGATAATAATAATCACATGACATATGCAGAACGCAAAAACCAAGCTCAGGAGAGCATGCTTAGCTTGGTTGAATGTCTTACAGGGTCACCGGTTGTGATTGAGTCTCATAATGCCAATCTTAAAACAACAACCAAAATACAAAGCTTAGATGAGTACCACTTCCCCTGCCAAGAGGAAGACATACTCTCTACAGAAGAGTCATTTGAAACAGACTGTACGAACCATAGTGCGCCCATAATGGTGTGATGGAGTATTTATGGCAATTCTCGCTTCAAGAGCGTGTGGTAGCAAGATAGGATAAAGTCCTAAGTGATGTACTTCATGGATATATTATAAGAGTAGTCATTGTAATAGCATTAGGCCTCTTTTGAGCCTAAAGTACCCGGATGGCCACAGTTTAAGTGAGTGTGAACACTTATGGCCATGTATATAAGTGAATATCTCTCATAATACAGGAGACTCTCCCTTTGTGCAATTGAGTCTTGCTCTTGCTAATCCTAGACTACTATGGAGTCCCTATAGCATGGCCTCGTGGGTTAGAGGATGTGGGTTGGTCCATGGTATAGCCGGGTAATACTACAAAAGCACGATCCACTCTGGTGGGCTCACAGGAGGTGTTACCATTTCGCTCATTGTGGGCATTCTTACTTTAGACGTCCCAACTTGCGCCATGGGTCTTTGGATCCTTTCATGTTCAATGACTATATATATACAATCGCAGATACCCTGTAATCGTTCCTCATCTCTTGTGGCCCCGGAATCCCTTCCCAACTGTTACCATATTATAGTAGTGATGTGTGTGAACACACTTAGGACCGCCGGGGCACTTTTTCCCTCACTAGGAGGTTTTTTCCCCTGTGCATTGTATATACGCCCATTATCTTCTAGGGCTTGTTATCTTTCATTTTTTGGCACTCATAATACACTACTGTGTTGTGCTCAAGCTTCCTCATCTTCTTGAAGTTGTGTGTGCATTCCTGCAACCCTAATTCCAACAATTGGTATCAGAGCAGGCTTCCTCCTCCCGGGCAGCATCACCGGCACCTGCCGCTTCATCTCCTCCGATTGCGACGAGGTTTCACGAGCGTCTGCAGGTTAGTATATGCCGTGGGAGAGCCCGTAGGGCATGTTCGTTTCAGAATTTTGATCTGAAGTCATTTCGCCCTCCGTTTTTGCATTCCAAGTACTGCGTAGGCAAAATCGTCCTACTGTGCAGATTTTCTGTCAAGATTAAAATCTGCAGGACAGGTGCCCATTCGTCTGTTTTGGGCTGTGCTACATAGCACAGGTCGATTTTATACAGGTTTACCTCTTACAGACAGCATTTACATCTAGTAGTACAGTCATTGGCCATGGCTGACAACAATGATGTATTCCGCATGTTGGCTGCTGAGGATAAGTTGGATGGCACCAACTATCCATTGTGGGCATATATGATGCGACATGTATTGGTAGCAAAGGGGTTATGGAACATTGTGCAGGGTATTGATGCACGTCCTATTGTGGCTGGGAATGCTGCAAACACATCAGAAACAGGTACTGTTGATGATGGTGCAGGCACAAGTGCTGTAGCAGCTGTTCGAGAACCACCACTTTCAGCAGAGCAGATTCGTTGGGATGGTAGAGATGCGCAGGCTCATGCCTTGATTGCGCTGTCTGTCAAACGTACCATTATCCCACATATTCGCTCCTGCAAGACTTCTAAGGATGCTTGGGATGTACTTGCCACATTGTATCAGGCAAGAAATGAGGCTCGTGTTGCTTACCTCCGAAAACAGTTGGAGAGTGAGCATATGAACGAAGGTGATTCTATGGATAGCTTTTTGACAAAGATCAAGGATTTCAAAGAGCAGCTCATTTCTGCAGATGAAATCCTGTCAGACAGTTCACTTGTGCAGACTGTTTTGAATGGTCTACCAGATTCTTATCAGGGTTTTGCTTCCACTCTTCGCTTGATGATGAAAGGCAATCCCAATGCCTTATCATTTGAGGAGTTAGTTTCTGTTTTGCTGCAAGAAGACCAGTCAAGGCAAAACAGGAATATTATGCGTGTCGCAGATCAAGCTTTCGTTGCTAGTCAGAGAAGCGGGAAAGGTAAAGCTGGCTTTTCTTCTAGTAAGCAGAAATCTGCAAATGCTGCGCAACCAAAGAAGGAAGACAAAGATGAGAAGAAGGGTGACAAACAGAAGACATTTTGCAAGTACTGTAAGGGAAATGATCATGTCATCAAAGCGTGTCCTAAGCTGGCTGCGAAAGAGGCTAAGAAGAAAGAGGCTGGTATGGCTGTTGCAGATGCCTCTCCTTCTAACAATGAATCTGCTAATGTTGTTCAAGATACAGAATGGGCATTCAATGCGCAGTGCAGTTATGACCCATCTTTGCATGACACATGTATGTCTGCAGTAGATTCAGATGTATGGTACTTTGACAGTGGTGCCACTAAGCATATCACCTCGCAGCGCAGTTTATTCACTTTCCTTGAGTCTGCTCCCACAGGGAATACTGTCACTTGTGCCAATAACTCCTCTTATCCCGTTAAAGGAGTTGGACAGATTGTGCTGAATGTTGCAAATTGCAACACCTTTACACTTTTTGATGCATTGTATGTGCCAAGGATCAAAAAGAATCTGCTGTCAGTCTCCGCATTTGCCAAAACAGGTTTGGTTGTAAAATTTGTGGATGACAGATGTACTGTTCATGATCTCTCTTGTGGTGACATCATTGTAGCATCTGGTTCACTATGTCGAGGGCTGTATAAGCTCAATATGGATGGCAAATGTGTAGAGGATTCAGCATGTGCTATTATGGATACGCAGGCTATTTCAAATGCAAAACTGTGGCATGCACGTTTTGGTCATCTGAATTTTGCAAGTTTGCTGCGCCTGCAGAAATCTGAAATGGTGTCTTCTTTGCCTAAGCTTGAGGCACCTGTCAAGCATGTTTGTGAGGGCTGCATATTGGGTAAAATGCAGCGTGCTTCCTTTCCCAAAGATGGATCAGTGAGAGCTGAACGCAGATTGCAGCTTGTTCACAGTGATGTTTGTGGTCCCATGCAAACTCCATCATTTGGAAACTACCTTTACTTCGTGACTTTCATTGATGATTTTACCAGGCATGCATGGGTATATCCTTTGAAGGCAAAGTCCGAAGTGTTTTTGTGCTTCAAACAATTTTTGGTTATGGCTGAAAATGTGTCAGAAAGTAAGATGGGCACCCTCCGTTCAGATCGAGGGGGGGAGTATATGTCTTCAGAATTTAATGCATTTCTGGCTGAGCGTGGGATAAAACACCAATGTACAGTGCCGTATACACCACAGCAAAATGGTGTGGCTGAGAGAAAAAACAGGTCTCTCATGGAAATGGCAAGATGTATGGTTAAGAGTCAAAGTCTACCACATGGTTTTTGGCTTGAGGCTGTCATGTGTGCCACTTATGTACTAAACAGGTGTCCCACCAAAGCATTACAGGTTGTCACTCCATATGAGGCTTGGCATAGCCGCAAGCCATCTGTTGGCCATTTACGTGTTTTTGGTTGCCTGGCATATGCATTAGTGCCTGTGCAACATCGCAGAAAATTGGATGACAAAGCTGTCAAATGTATTTTTGTTGGATATAGTGCTGAGAGCAAAGGCTATCGTTTGTATCATCCACAGACAAAGCGCATTTTGGTTAGCCGTGATGTTGTATTTGTGGAAGATGCAGTTCAGCCCTTGGTTTCATGTACTAAGGAGACAGATATCAGCTCACGTGATGTCTATGATACATTGTTGCCTCTTTTCAGTGGTGCACAGTCAAGTGCAATACCTCATGAGGCAGTTTTTCAGCCTATGCAGGTTTTAAATGATGGCACAGATCAGCCTATATCTGATGCAGATGTGCATGATGCACTTGAGGATGAGAGACAAGAGATTGAGGGCTCTAGGAACATGCCTAGATGGCTGGTGCAGACTTTGCGTGACAGCAAGTTGGATGCCCCTTTGTCTAGTCGCACTCGTTCTGGCTCTCATGGTGCCTCTTATGCGTCAGATTGTTATGCATTGGCTGTTTCTAGTATGTGCGATGAAAGTGAGCCTGTTTCATTTGATGAGGCACAAAGTTCAGAAAATTGGATGGCTGCTATGCAAGCAGAATACGATGCTATTATGAAGAATAGTACATGGTCTTTATGTGACTTGCCCCCTGGCAAGAAGGCCATTGGCACTAAGTGGGTATACAAATTGAAGCGTAAGCCTGATGGCACAGTGGATCGCCATAAGGCTAGGCTTGTTGCAAAAGGTTATGCTCAAGAGAAGGGCATTGATTTTGATGAGACTTTTGCTCCCACATGTCGTGTGACCACTGTTCGTAGCATCTGTGCATTAGCAGCTCATAATGGTTGGAATGTACATCAGGTGGACATAAAGACTGCGTTCTTAAATGGAGATTTGCATGAGGAGGTGTATGTATCGCAGCCTCGTGGTTTTGTTCAAAGAGGGCAGGAAAACAAAGTGTGCAGGTTAAAAAAGGCTTTATATGGTTTAAAGCAAGCTCCACGAGCTTGGTATGAAAAAATACATGCATATTTGACTGCACATGGGTTTCAGAATAGTCCAACAGAAAGCACTTTGTATGTTAAACGTGTGGATGGTGTACATCTAATCATTGCTCTCTATGTCGATGACATGCTGCTCACAGGACCAAATGAGAGTCATATTGCTGATTTTAAGGCTGATTTGAATGCCTCTTTTGAGATGTCAGATTTGGGGCATTTGCATCATTATTTGGGGATACAATTTAAGCAGTGTGATGGAGGTATTGCTTTGTGTCAGACAAAGTATATTGAAACATTGTTGCGGAGATTTGGCCTTGAAGACTGCAAGCCTATTGCTACTCCAATGGAGACAGGTTTGAAGTTGAGTCTTCATGATGCTGGAGATCACTTTGATGTCACACTCTATCAGACAGCTGTTGGTTGCCTCATTTATGTATGCATTACGAGGCCAGACATTCAGTTTGCAGTCTCACAGGTGAGCAGATTTATGCATAGCCCAGGCATTAAGCATTGGCAGGCAGTGAAGCGTATCTTTCGCTATTTGAGTGGTACTCGGCATCTTGGGTTGTTTTATCCCAAGGGGGGATCATTGCCGCCAGATTTACATGTTTTTTCAGATTCTGACTGGGCTGGTTATTATGACACACGCGTGTCCACGAGTGGTTTTTGCTTCATGCTTGGAAGCTCATGCATATCATGGTTGAGCAAGAAGCAGCCTACTGTGGCCACTTCTAGTTGTGAAGCTGAGTACAGGGCAGCTTTCACAGCTACGGTTGAGTGTGTGTGGCTCAGACGCCTTATGGCTGATTTGGGTGTTGGGCAGCCATCTGCCACCACCATCTTCACTGACAGTCAGAGCGCATTGGCAGTTGTGCGGAACCCAGTGTTCCATGCTCGTACGAAGCACATTGAGGTGCACTACCATTATGTCAGGGAGAGACTCTCTGCAGGAGAGATCAGTTTGGCTTATGTGCCAACACAGGATAACCTTGCAGACCTTTTCACAAAGGCTCTGCCTCGTGAGAAGTTCGAAGCTTTTCGCAAAGCTTTGGGCTTACTCCCTTTTGTGGATTCGTCCACATAGCTAGACACTTCCCTATACATGAGTGCTAGCTCTTGTTCACCGCATCACTCCAGGGGGGATTTGTTACCATATTATAGTAGTGATGTGTGTGAACACACTTAGGACCGCCGGGGCACTTTTTCCCTCACTAGGAGGTTTTTTCCCCCGTGCATTGTATATACGCCCATTATCTTCTAGGGCTTGTTATCTTTCATTTTTTGGCACTCATAATACATTGCCGCCAGATTTACATGTTTTTTCAGATTCTGACTGGGCTGGTTGTTATGACACACGCGTGTCCACGAGTGGTTTTTGCTTCATGCTTGGAAGCTCATGCATATCATGGTTGAGCAAGAAGCAGCCTACTGTGGCCACTTCTAGTTGTGAAGCTGAGTACAGGGCAGCTTTCACAGCTACGGTTGAGTGTGTGTGGCTCAGACGCCTTATGGCTGATTTGGGTGTTGGCAGCCATCTGCCACCACCATCTTCACTGACAGTCAGAGCGCATTGGCAGTTGCGCGGAACCCAGTGTTCCATGCTCGTACGAAGCACATTGAGGTGCACTACCATTATGTCAGGGAGAGACTCTCTGCAGGAGAGATCAGTTTGGCTTATGTGCCAACACAGGATAACCTTGCAGACCTTTTCACAAAGGCTCTGCCTCGTGAGAAGTTCGAAGCTTTTCGCAAAGCTTTGGGCTTACTCCCTTTTGTGGATTCGTCCACATAGCTAGACACTTCCCTATACATGAGTGCTAGCTCTTGTTCACCGCATCACTCCAGGGGGGATTTGTTACCATATTATAGTAGTGATGTGTGTGAACACACTTAGGACCGCCGGGGCACTTTTTCCCTCACTAGGAGGTTTTTTCCCCCGTGCATTGTATATACGCCCATTATCTTCTAGGGCTTGTTATCTTTCATTTTTTGGCACTCATAATACACTACTGTGTTGTGCTCAAGCTTCCTCATCTTCTTGAAGTTGTGTGTGCATTCCTGCAACCCTAATTCCAACACCAACTAACACCATACGCTTGGCCCATGGCAAAATAAAAAAGAGACGCTTTGGATGTATCCTCCCAATCATTTGTGAGAAGATGTTTATCCACGATTTGCAAGCCTAGCTCTTTTCCAGAGGTAGATGCAATGTTATTGCTTGTATCAAGACTCTTGATGGACACTACTTGCGCAGTCCTAGCATGGGACTTGTTTTGGGTGTATTGGGCTAGTAATTGCAAGGTCTCTTCTTCCTTTGCTCTAGCATCTTGGATAAATATCTCTACCACCTACACTTCTTGTAATGTCCTCCCATTGGGCATAAGCACTTGTGTAGGGGGTGGTTTGATGGTCACAGTAGTTGCACCAAGTGCAACAGGAGTTATATGGAGAGGGATATTAATACGAATTCTCCCTGCTTGTTGCAATGATATGAGTACACTACGTGTCTCTCTTGAGTTAACCTCAACTCCTTCATCGTATGGCCTGTAGGTCATAAGGTTTGGCTTAGAGGTAGCAGTTGAGGCTAGACCTTTGAGGTATCTAGCTACACGACCAGAAAGACTGGTAGCTAGCTTGGCTAGTGAGACCCGATTAGGGTTCTCACTTTTTGGAACTAGGGATCCTTCCATTGAGTCAAAATCTGTTGACAATGTATCACTGGTGCCTAGTAGAGGTCCTTATACAATGCTAAACTAGGTTTTGATTGAAGGTCCTGAGCCGAGTGTACACTCTTACGTACACTGTTACGTACGTAGCTCAATAGATGAACTATCATCTATATTGGCCTCTAATACACACCCAAATCATAGGTGCATGTGATTTTAGGGTGAAAGAAGGTCCTATATATGCCCTTGACAAGTTTGGAAATTTTTATTTTTTTTAATATTTTTTTTGAAATTTCTTTGGCCAAAGTTTTTTCAAAACATGCCTTTTGTGTTTCTTAACCCGTCTGGCACTAGAAATAGTGTATTTTTCCCAGGTTAACCAAGCGCTGTAGGTGTGGCTCCCATAGTTAAGGAAGTTCCTTAACTATGTAAAATTTTTAGGTGTCAATGTGATCGCAACATCCTAAAACATATATTTTTGAAAACTTTCTATACTTTTTACGTTTCACTTTATGTTTGCTATTTACGTGCATAAAGCATAAAGCATAAAGCCTACATGCATTAAATGCGCCCAGCTAATCAAGATTCCCCAAATTAGGGAGAAGATCAAGTGTAATTAACTCGCGTTAATTAACTAGTGTAATTAACTCACGTTAATTACACTAATGCAAAAAACACAAAGATTTCTGTGTTTGCCAAGTCCTTCCCTAATTCTGTTATTATTCTAATTTCTCCACATATGGAGTCCAAATTGGGATAAACCCTATGCTATGAATTCGTTTTTGTGGTCCAATGCACCCAATTATTTCAATTTAATGCTCAATTTGACTGTTTTTTATTTTAAAATTAAAAAAAAACAAAAACAAAAAAATGCAGAAATCCCAAATTGGACTTATAAATGAAATGCGGGAGAAGAATTAATCTAAATGCACTAACAACACACACGAAATGAAAAACAAGCATAAATTGAACAATATGCAAGAATTTAACAATATGCAAAAATTACAAAAATTGTAGCAATGAACAAGAATGCAAATAATGCCACACAATGGATAAATTTTCAACTATTCATTTCTACCCTTCTTGCAAAAAAAGAAAATAGAATTCTTTCATACACACACATGCATTCAAAATGCATTGTGGCTATGCGGTAAGGCTAATCCCTGGTAGTAGCACCATCTAAGGGAAGCCCTTGCACCATAGAAAGAGTGGAGAAACTAGCCAATGTCATGGGGCTTTGCCTCACCACACTCAAGAGCATAAAATAGCTCAAACCGAGAGGTTAATCTACCACAACCTAGCCCACAATTGCATAAACAAGATGTGTCACTCACCTCATTTGATTGCTTGTGCTTGGATTCTCGTAGGTCCAATATCCACTCCAACGCTATCGCCACACTCCAATGGAAGCTCTACCCTCCTCTCTCACTCAATCACACACACTAACTCTCTCACATACATACAAGAAAGCACACAAGAGCTCAAACAATCAAGAGGAAAGCAAGAAAGAAATACCATAGGAGAGTAGAGAAGAAGAGCACTCTATTGATTTAGCATAAAATAATGAATGGTGAGAATACGCAATGACCCTTATCTTGGCCCCTAGCCTTCACACCTTGGGTGGCCATACTTAAAAAATAGGTCCATGGCTATCCACGGCCGCCTAGCCTTATGCAAACACTTAATCTAAGAATATAATCTCCATTATTAATCACATGGCACACCTTTCATAGACAAGCGATCTCACACGTAAAATATACAATGACGCTAGTGATCTCACACGTAAAATATACAATGACGCTAGCGAGGTGTCTAATGAGGGTTAACAATTGCAAAGCATTCACCAATGAGGGTTAATAATTGTAAAGACATTCACTAGCCAGATAAGGTCAACAATAACAAGGTGAGTTTGCTTATATTAAACACCAAACGTTATAAAAGGCATGCATGGTAGCAACCTTGAACATGTAGGTAAAACCCATAGACATATGCAATCACATGGACTTGCATAAGTTGTAGAGGTTGCATAAGACCAAGAAAGCTGATTGGGAAGCCATGCTCCACAAGGATTTCAATGCATACCTGACTAATACGGATGCAGAATGGTAAACACTTACTTAACCAAGATCCTAAGCCATGGTGAAAACATCCCTATTTTTAAGGAACCACTAAGAGATGCTTCACCTTGTCAAGTTATAAATGTATTTACAACAGTTCTTAGTGACACAAAAAATTTTATGGAAGACAATAATCATGTTTGAGTGAGGCAAAAGAATCGAGAAAAAACTCTCGGAGGAATATTAACACAAAAAGGAGACACGAGGGAAAACAAAGGAGGAAGAATATGTATGTCACTATGGCTTTCAAAACATTAATAGTGCAAGTACCATCTCCCTTGCAAACTCCACCTACCACAATAGCACTAGAAGCCTCATTTTCACCATTTAAAGCAACCTTGGAAAAATTGTAATAGTGGAAGGTGCATAAATAGGAACCTATTTCACTAGAAAGGAGCATTATAGAACTGCCTCAAATGCCTAATGAGAAACCAAAAGAAACTGATGTGTTAAGGGAGATGCCTCTAGCCCTTTGAGACTCAACAACAAAGTGTTAGTGATGCAAGAAACTCCACATATGCCTACAAATATGCAAGTAGATCTAGATATGCAAGCAACTCCACATATGCCTACAGATATGCAAGTAAATCTAGATATGCCTAGAGTTGCGAACAACAGGATGCAATTTGACAATGGAGTTGGCTAAGGTATAACAACAACAACATGCGCAATAGCAGTTGTTGTGACCATCCATTTTCCCATGCCACAGAGCATAGTGGAAGGAAGAGCCACCACCTCTCAAAAGCATGAGAGGCTAGAGATGATCATGGGTGAGGCATACGAACTCCTACCTAAGGGCAACCATGCTTGGAGGACACCAAGGAGTATGATTAGAACCATGTGTGCTGTTGACATGATGTATGTGGAAAAAACATATGTACTAAAAAAAAAAAGTTAACATAGGGGTTGGAGCATTGCCTTTCTAATAAATAAATTGGTTTCCAAAGCTACATGGAAAATGAAAGCACCATAGGTGTAGCTAAAAAAGTACTAATTAGTAGACCTCAACACATTGGCTACAATAGTAATGCAGAGGAATCAATACCTTGCTATGATGGTGGCCAAGATATAAAAGCAGCAAGAAACTCTTAAACAACAATATGAACAGCTAATTTTCCAAAGGAAATCTCATGAGGAGGATCAAGCTGAGTTACAAAGGAGGTTGTAAAATGTCTAGCAAAATTATAGAAAACTATGCAACAAGATGAACATTCTTACTAAAGAGCTACAAGATTAAAAAAACACTCTAAATGATGAAACACAAATGCATGAAGAGATGAAAAAACAGATGCATGAAAAATAGATGCATGACATGCCTGAAAAACATATGCATAACATGCATGAAACTATGCAATTGAATGAGATAACTAATAGCACCAACTCAAAAGTTAAGCAATTCTTAGATCAACTGCTAGAGGCAGCGAAAGATGCAAGGATTAATGCTCAAAACAGAGTGTAAAATGCTGAGTAGAATATTGATCTTATAGAGTAAAGAAAAGCAGTTGGAGGCCATGGAGTAGAAAACAACCCAAGCTAAAATATTATATAGACATATGTGAAGAGCTAAAAAGATCATTACAGAGCAAGAACTCCACCACTTCATTGATAAAATGTATACCACAATTGCTCACTATTTCTAGTGGGAAACCAAAACGGGTAATCACATTTCTATAGAGGAACTTGGCGCGGTAGCTCTCGTGTCAGCTTTTTTGCATTACTTTGGGTATCTACCCATTTTTTGACATAGTCTATGGCACGACGATGATAAAATGCACTAGGGTTGATGGGACCAACAAACTCTAAGCCATAATTTTCAAAGGGTTGTTACAAAAATATTACGGTCAGGGACATTCGGTCTTCTCATGGACTGTAAGATTCCTCCCTCCAGCTTTTGAGGTATAAAGGTGTAAGAACCTCCCCTTCTGTTCTTGAAATTATTCCCCTCTCTGAAATAGAAGAAAGATTTTGTTTTACCCTGTTTTGGCCTAGAGAGAGAAAATGTCTAGAGAGAGATAATTCAAAATTGAGATATCTTTGGATATAAAAATCCTCCTAGTGTCTAAAATGGATTCTCCCAAAACAGAAATTCAAAAAGAACTTTCCAATGTGCATTTGGAATTAATTGAAAATGTGTATAAAGGACCTTAGCCTAGGGGTCTACATTTTCAAAAAATTTTAGATTATGGTCCAATTAATATTCCAATGGGCCAATTGGATTAATCCAAGTGTTGGGGTGAGACAAACCCAAAAGAATAAAAGAAAATACCCAAAAATGAGTAAATGCTCACATAAGATGAAGAGTTGACTGAGTACAAGGTTTATTAGTTAAAAACTATGAGATATTACTAAAAAAATGAGATATAATGATGCATTTTTGACACCTTGGTAAGGAGAGGGGGACTCTTGAGGTAGGTGCCTATTTTACACATGTGGAAGAGTTTCTAATTCAAAAAAAATGTGATATTTTTATCTCTTCTCTCTCCTGGATCAAACCAAATCAAAAGGGAGCCAAACTGATCCAAATCTTATCCAAATTGACTCAAACTGAACGTGAAAAATTCTAGAATCCAGTTGGACTTGGTTAGTGGCCTCCCTCACCTATAAATAGACCCTTAGTCTTTTGTAAAAAAATCTATGAGTTATACCATGCTAGTATTATATTAAAATAATCATATTTTATATTCTCTCTTAAAAATCCTCTATTTTTGGAGAGCTTGGAGCTTCTCTCTCTCTTCAACAACTCTTGGAGCTTTCTTCTCAACTTACTAAACCAATTGATTGGTTGGGGGCTTCACTTCTAGATAAAGAAACAAGCCAAACCTTGAGGTAAGAAGGAATTTTATGGTTTTTGTTAATATTCTCAAATGATTTCACTTCTCAACCCCTCTCAAGGTTGAGAAGTTTCTAATAATTGTTTTAAATGCAAATCAAGCTTTTTCTAAGAATTTTAATGAGTAATTAAGAAAAAATTAATCTTTATGCTTATTTAGAATGCTTTTTATGTATATCTCTCTCTCCCAAAAAAATAAGCATTCCTATGGCTAATTATTTAGAAAAAGAATGCTTCTCATTGATAAGATGAGAGAGTAAATACAAGATGCTTTATTTAAAAGCATGTGAACTAGTCCTTAAAAAAAGTTTTAAAGCAAATAGAAATGTATTAAACTTGACGTGGAAGAAGCCATTTCTTGTAGACTTGGACCGCCTTATTTACTACCAAGTGGCAGAAATGAACGAGCGGTGCTGGGTCTTGTTTGGTGATGATGTTAGCAAGATGGTGATGATGGGAACAAACGGCAGCTTTGTGGTTGTAGTTGGGCGTAGCCAGCCAATTCAGCTAGCGTGCTCATCAACACTGCAGCCAGCAGCAGCAACGATAGAAAACAAAACTATGCTACAGTTGTTGGGGCTGATCGTCAAGGCTTTTTGCTACTGCAACACTAGTGTTGCTGCTACTTCTACTGAAGGATTTAGCATCGAACTTTGGAGACGAGCACTACAAGATTGGAGGATAGGTCGAGCACTAGATTGGGCAGGGCTTGGCGTAGGAGGAATGTTGAGAGTGAGGAATTAACATGATGCTTGGTGGCTCATGTAGCCTACGACCAGGTGTCGCACAATGAACTTTACCCCTGGGACTAGCAGCAGATGGAAGGGTTGTATCGCTACGAAACTGGCTCTGATACCACTGATGGGATTAAGCTAAGGAGTATCATAATTACTTAGCTTAGGTAGCATTAATGTTAAGCAAGAGCGATTAAGATTGTAAACTAAACTGAGAGTATAATCAAGAGAGATGAATATGATACGATGAAAAGATTGTGTGTTTTCTTCATTGAATTGAGCCTTTAAATAGGCTTCTTCCATACACCGTTTGCTCCCCTTGATTTGGGGTAATTGACCTTTAATTAAGGGTGTGGTAGAGATGATCGAGGAGAGTTGCCAGCGACCTTCATTTCTAGCTAAGGTTTTTTTAACCTTTTTAGAGTAAAAGCAATGTGATGAATTCACACCAATGGACCTTACATGGCTTTATCTAGTAAGAAGATCTAAGAATACTATATTAAAAAAGAGAATACTTACTTCTCATTATAAGGCACAATTACATATTGCACCTTTTCAAAGTCACATCTCCTCAACCATTCTTCGAGCCTATTAAAATTGGTGCTAAAACTAAACAAGACATATATTAAAAAGAGAATACTTACTTCTCATTATAAGGCACAATTACATATTGCACCTTTTCAAAGTCACATCTCCTCAACCATTCTTCGAGCCTATTAAAATTGGTGCTTACTTCTCTTACATAAATAGAGACTATAGGGTCTAACAGAAAAAGAGGATAGTAGGCCTCTAGAGGTACGGTGGCCAAAAGAAGCCTACAAAAAACAAATCACTAGATAAATTCGTTTCTTATCCTTATAAAAGACTATAATAATAAAATCTTCAAAAAAGATAGCTTGCTTGAAGGATATCAAGATCACTACATCATTTATTTCCTCTTTATTTCTTGGTTTGTCTTTGCCAGCATATACGTATTTGAAGGTGATATATCAAGATACTATGAACCATTAGCAAAATATTTCACCTAAACAACAAGTTTTCTAGGTACCTTCTTCAATCTTGAAGATTTTTTTCATTAAGATCCATCAACTCATTCTCCATTATTCTTTCTTCCTCAATTCTCCTTTCTTCCTTAGAATATATCTTTTCTTTTCCCTTCTCAACCTTTGCTTGATCTACAGTTCTAGTATCCCTTTCATGCGTAACGTCTTCAATCTTAATTCATGTATTCTTGGGTTTCCTTGCTAGAGGCACATTCAAGATATTAAATTCCCTAGAGTCACTCAATGGTATAGGATGTAATAGATTTTCAAATCTATATCTTCTAAGCCTAAATGTGTGCATAGCCTTGTCCATAAGAGTGACCCTATGAGCATGGACAGAACATATGTAACTGTCAATATTCTACAAGGTGAGAATAAGAAGGTCCACTACAACATCAAGAGTCGTCGCAAGAAAGTGGTAAGAGGTGAACCTTCAACTTTCGAAAGCTCAGAGTCAGAGTCATCTGATGAAGAGGAGACAAGTGTTAGCTCCAAAGATTCCATCTCAGAAGGGGAGGTGGAGGGAGTCGCATTTGGTCTTTCCCTAGGAAGGGATCGAGGGGATGCTAAAGACAATGGAGCCTTGGAAGGGGAAGCTTCTTCAACCATGTTCAAGAAAGTAGATGTGGACCTCACTAGTCTTCACCAACAGAATGAGCTTCTTCTTGATGAGTCCATAGGCAGGTACTGAAAGGGAGAATTACTTAAAAATGCTGGATGGATTTCTTAACTTTTTGCAAACAGCTACTCACAAGTATGCCAAGTTACCCTAGTAGAGCACAAGATTGATCTCAAGCCCCAAAGTAAGCCAATGGTACAGCGGCAGCTAAAGCATTTTGGAGTAGTGCAAGCGGAGGTGCTTAAGAATGAGGTAACTAATTTGCTTGAAGCTGGATTTATTTTTCTAGTAGAGAATTCAGAGTGGATTTTCCCAGTTGTAGTCACTCCCAAAAAGGGTGGAAAATAGCGTCGGTGTGTGGACTTTCACCCTCTGAATGCATGCACAAAGAGGGATTATTATCCTCTACCCTTTCAGGATGAGATTTTGGATCAAGTTGCAGGTCATGAGTTGTATTCAGTGTGTGATGGATACTCTGGATACTTTCAAATCTGGATTTGTGAAGAAGATCAAAGGAAAACCTCATTTATCACCCCTTGGGGAGTGTATGCCTATAGGGTGATGCCATTTGGCTTGACCAATGCACCAGCAAAGCAACTTTTCAACGCTTCATGAGTCAGGTATTTGCACCTTACTTGGGAAAGTTTATAAGGGTCTTTTTGGATGATTTTTACATTTATTCAAGCCGCATGGATCACTTGAAAAAGTTGAGGTTGGCCTTCCAAAGTATTGATGATGCAAAAGGGTGTCTTAATCCTAGAAAATGCCGCTTGGCATGAAGAAAGGTGGTTCTCTTGGGACATGTTATCTCAGAAGAAGGCATAGAGATGGATCCTGAGAAGGTGCAGGCAATTGTGGCCCTCCCACCACCTACCAATGTAAGGGAGGTAAGGAGGATTTTGGGTAAAATAAAGTATTACCAACGCTTTGTTGACATGTTCTCTGAGAAGATGTATCCTATAAATCTGTTGACAAAGAAGAATGTTTCTTTCCAATGGGGGCCCAATAAAATTCAATCTTTTTGTTTGCTCAAGGAATACATGAGTCAAAGTCCAATTGTGCAGCCTCTTAGGTGGGGGGAGGATTTTTATGTAAACCCAAGTGTCTCATCACATTCAGTGGGTGCTATACTCTTGCAAAAGGGAGAGCAAGGGCATATGCAACCAATGTATATTGCAAGCCGACAACTCACTGATGCCGAGGAGAGGTATGGTGAAATGGAGAAAGGTGGTTTGTCTCTTGTTTTTACAGTAAAGAAGTTCAGGTCATACCTGTTACCTCGCCCTTTTTTCTTCCTCACATCTCAACCTTCTTTACAATTCTTGGTCTGCTAACCCAATCCTGCAGGAGGAAAGTTTGCAAAGTGGATTTGTGAGCTTCAAGAATTCTCTTTTACTTTTATTACAGAAAACACCACTAGGGCCTCTCTTGCATATTTGCTTACAATGAAGGAAGAGCAAGAAGGAACAGGAACAAAGAAAGATGTATATGAAGATTTGGAGACACCACCAACTGCTTTGACTATGCATTTTGATGGAGCCTTTAGCCCTTCCAGCCAATGTGGGGCTGGGGGGATAGCCTTATTTAATCCAGAAGGAAAAGAGGTATGGGCCAAGGATAGGGAATTTCCAAAGACTATATCAAATAATGTGGCTGAGTACAATGCATTAATTTGGGGATTAGAAGATTACATAAAAGATGGAATTAAAGAGGTAGAGGTTAAAGGGGATTCGCAATCGGTCATCCGACAAATGAAAGGAGAATATAAGGCAAGGAGTCCTAACCTCTAGGAATTGTATAAAAGGGCAATGGAGTTAAAAGAAGCTTTTGAGTTTTGTAAATTTGTGCATGTTAATAGGAAAGATAATCAAAAGGCTGATGAATTGGTACTAAAACCTTGGCTTCTTTGAAAGTAGCTATTCTTGCATTAATGGATACAGGTTGGCCTGAGCTCCAAGATGTTCAACACTATTTAGATACAGGATACTTCCCTTCTGGATTGAATTCTCAACAGAAGCAAAGGCTTACAAGGAAAGCTCGTCCTTACACAATTCTAGAGGATGTTCTTTATACAAGCAAGGTAAGGATAAGATTCTTAGGAGGGTAGTGAGCTTGGAAGAATCTAAAAGGATTATGGAATTATGTCATGAATGTTCGGGTCCTTTTGCCTCAGCCAGCACAACTCGGAGGATCCTTAACACAGGGTATTATTGGCCTCAACTCAGCAAAGATGTCTATGAGTGGTGCAAAAGCTGTGAAGTATGCCAGGCATATGGGTATAAGCAATTGGTTTTCGGACCAGCATATGGTCCATTTGAAAGGTGGGGATTAGATTTTGTGGGCCCACTTTCTCGTTCCTCACATGGGAAGTATTACATATTGGTGGCCACAGATTCTGCAACAAGGTGGGCAGAAGCAAAGGCCATGGTCAATAAAATAAAGCATTACATATTGGTGGTGGCCACAGATTATGCAACAAGGTGGGCAGAAGCAAAGGCCATGGTCAATAATAAATAAAGTAGTGGCTGTGGCATCCTTTCTCAAGGAATATATATGTGCCCGATTTGGGTGTCCATTAGAAATCCTTACGGATGGGGGGAGGTGACTTGATTGAAGCTTTGGTGTAGAAATTAAAAATAAAGCATGCTATGTCAACTCCCTATTATCCCCAATGTAATGGTTTAGTAGAAAAAACTAATGGACTGCTTTGTGGATCTTTGTCTAAGCTAGTGGATACTATGAAGAGAAAGTGGGGTGTGCATTTGCCAGAGGTCCTATGGGCCTATAAGACAACTCACAAATTCTCTCTTGGTTTCACACCTTTTCAGTTAGTTTATGGAATGGAGGCTATTTCGCCAATAGAATTGGAAATCACAAGCCTTCGCACATCTTTTGCATGCTTGAATAATGAAGAAGAAACACATGCCCAATGCCTAGTACAACTGGCGCCTTTTCAGTTAGTTTATGGAATGGAGGCTATTTCGCCAATAGAATTGGAAATCACAAGCCTTCGCACATCTTTTGCACGCTTGAATAATAAAGAAGAAACACATGCCCAATGCCTAGTACAACTAGAGACCTTGGATGAGAGGCGACTTCAGGCACTCCAAAATTTGGAGGCTGCACAACAAACGGCACAAGGCAAGGCATGACACTCTCACGAAGAAGAAGAAGAAGCCAGAACTCAAGCAAGGAAGCTTGGAGAGACGGAAGACTCTTTACACTTGTAGCAAGAGTAGCATGATCCATGTGTAGCTCAATCCAATGGGATTTGCATCCCTTTTGGAGCTAGGGATTCAACCCGTACCGGTGCACGGAAGCTTATCCACGAATGGAGAAAATGCTATGAACACCACTACCTTGACATAGACTTTACACACAAGCTCAATCTTGCCATAGCTCATTCACTCATCATCCCACTCATTCATGCATCCACCAATACAAGAAGAAGGCTAAGCTAATGCACACACAAGCTCATGCACACTTCATTCTCAAGCACTTACTTCCCTAGCATGCACACAAACCTTGAAGCTTAATGGAACTTGAAATAAACATGCATTCTCATTCACTACTCAAGCAATGCCTTGCCCATGGATAAGCTACAAGCTATGGAGAAGCTTAAGCTTGAATCCACTACCACACAAAGCCTAATAGAGAATCCACAAGCATCAACAAAGAAGCATGCACACTAGAGAATAGAGATGAGAAGAGAGAAAAACATCATCTCATTGCATTGAATTGGAAGAGCATTGCTCCTACAATAGTGTAGATGGGGAGAGAGAAGAGCTTGCACCTCTATGAACAAGAGGGAGAGCTAGTCTCAAGAGAGCTCAAGCATGAGTTTAGCCCAATGTGTGTGTGAGCTCTCAAATGAGCCACTATTTATACTAAAACTCCTAAAACTCCCAAAACTTCCCATGTGGGATTATTCTCAAGCCCACTCCCACACTCACCTACAACTTGGAACTCTTGTCACCTACAACTTGGAACTCTCTACAAGAGCCCTAAATAAGAATGTCAAGTCTCTTGTTTTCCTGCTTCCATCTTTGTGTTGCATCCTTGCATTGATCAGCAACATTCCCCCTTCCTATTTTGCGCACGTCCTCGAGCGCGTAGATGCCAAGGAAGAGTAGAATCTCCAATGTGTACCTGCAAGCAAAATGATAGGTGGTTTGTGTGTTCTTTTTTTTTTTTTGAAAGCAAAAGTACTGAATAAGACATGGCAATAAACGTCCAATTAGCTAGAGGAAGGAAACATTGAAGCAGTGTAGAGATTGAATAGGTTAGTTCAAGCCTTAATAATTACTACCTGCAGCTAACTAAAGTAAAGAATGTTTTATGCCAAATGTATTATTCTTTTCCTAGAAGGCAAAAGACAACAGTTAATCGAGGGACTATCAAATAGTATACTGAGCCTATGCTAAGTCAAAGATGTCGGTTCAACATTAATAAATCTAACATAATTATGTAGTGGAAGACTCTTGATATTGCTTAGTGTTTTGGTTTAATATTTTAAGCACAACGGCGACCATCCTGGATTAGACAAGCATTTCTCTTAGTGCCTTTCTGTCCTTTTTTTTTTGGGACAGGGCTCTCTTCAAGAGTATGTTTGCGCACCCCCGGTATGGCTATTCCTTACTACACAAGGCATTGGTCTGGGAAAGGTATAGACCTCCCTCGCCTACCATGAATAACAAGGCAATAGGCCACAAACATATACACTTTTCTTTTATTTTTGTCATGCCAATTTTTATTATGGAAGGTTTATTAGATTGTCCCTAGCAATGTCCTAGTAAGGGCAAGATATCCACTGATGGTCCTATGATTAATTTAGTCTCTTTGTCCTAGGAATGGAACTCTACCTTTAGCACAAAACACTAATTACTTTGTATTGCTAAACGGGTAAAAACAATTACGGTCAAACTTACACTATCAAGTCTAAAGCTACTAAAATGCTATCCCTACTCTAGACCAAAGGAGATGCATATTGCCATGCTTAGTAAAGTGAAATTTATAAACAATCAAGCAACAAGAAAAATACAGAAAACATTAGAGATTGGCATGAGTTCACCTGTTTCTGTTAAAATGCTGGTTGTTGAAGAATTGTTTGCACTTGATTGTATGACTGTCAGTTGTGGTACTGAAGCGGAAGATGTAGTTTGGTGCTTGTATCTGTTTTATTCCGACAAAACAAACTAAAGAGAAAGAAAATTAAAAAAGACAAAAATTTAGAAACATTGGTGGTAAACACCGGATTTGGCCGAGGGGAAAAACCCAATGGGAAAAATTGCCCTGGCTTCTAGTTCTTATTAAGAGAGTACAAGTGCTAGTCTTCTACTGGGGGTGGATGTATGTCTGCATTCTCAGGTGGGTGGACATCAATAGCTTCAGGATGTAAAGATAACCCAGAACGTAATCCTACCCATGGAGAAGATGGCAAGGGAAGAAGTGCATCTTCACTAACATATGGTATGGGCACAGTAGGAAGGCTATAGAGGCACCTATGGTTTTGAAACCGTTCTAAAGACTCACACACATTGAGCCAAAACTGACATGTAGATTCATGGGAAAGAAGAACCTATAAAATGGGAGGGGTTAGCAAACAAAGGGTGTCCTCGCGCCATGTTTGAGATCTTTCCTCTTCCTGGAGTCTTTGTTTCCACGTTGCGGCATCATAATTGCCCAGAGATTATGTCGTTGAGGTGTGACCCCCATGATCTGCTGCATCCCAGTGCCATAGCAACGGAAGTATGTGCGACACTGCCAACATATATGGGAAGCATTCCCCAATACCATACGAGCACAGTCGTGGCAGTGTGGAAACGGATGATGTTGCTGGTAGTATAACTCCACAAATTGTCTTCCACAGCAATCCTCACCCACTGGGGCGTAAAAATATCGGGAGTGCGTCTGAAAAGGTGCAATGCTGTAGCCCCCTTGATGGTCAGGGTGAGTGCTATCTAGGTCCAAAGATGGACTGCATGTGTCCAGCCAAGTCTCCATTTGGTTATTCTACACAACACATAAGGAAGTGTTCAGATTTTTTTATTTAATGCAAGTTGAATAAAGAATACTAGTATGTACAGGCATGACGGAAATAGAGCTAATAGATTCGATAGATGAATTGCCAAAAAGTAGCTTTTGTAGCATGATAGCTCTTTCAAGAATGAGTTTGTTTTTGGATGTAACATTATGCAAATTGTTTGTGGGGTGTTGACGTATAGCAGAGTGTTGAACTTCAACAAAAATTCAGAGTTTTTTTTAAAAAAAATCACCTTCAGCTTCGCCTTCGGCCACCTCTCCTTCTCTTCCTCCTCCTCTGCTAAGTACCAACTAATGTCTATTCTTCACTAATCTATGCTACACTAACTTTACACTAATCCTATGCTTCTCTTAATACAAAGCAGCAAATAAAAAGCACTTTAAAACTAATTTTTCTAACTCTAATATATGAACAAAACATGAACACAACAATGAAAGCAACCATGGAAAGCATAAACATGAATGAAAGCATTGCAATAAACAAAAAGAATTAGTGGTAGTAATGCAAGCTTCTCAACCGGTTTTGAGTCTTCTCCCCGGCAGCGGCGCCAATGGAGAGATGGAAGACTCTTTACACTTGTAGCAAGAGTAGCATGATCCGCGTGTAGCTCAATCCAATGGGATTTGCATCCCTTTCGGAGCTAGGGATTCAACCCGTACCGGTGCACGGAAGCTTATCCACGAATGGAGAAAATGCTATGAACACCACTACCTTGACATAGACTTTACACACAAGCTCAATCTTGCCATAGCTCATTCACTCATCATCCCACTCATTCATGCATCCAATACAAGAAGAAGGCTAAGCTAATGCACACTCTTTATATTCTCTTTCCACTCATATAACTAATTTCTTAATCCTTCACTTCATTGATGATCCAAAGTTGCTAACTTTTAGGCCAATTTTGGCAGTTTTATAGTCTTGTAGAGTAAAATGCTCATAACTTTTTGCTCGGTTGCCCATTTTTGAAAGTTTTTATATAGGCGCGAAGCTCTCTTCAAGCTCTACGCACCTATGTTATCCTCTTTTGCATAGTCTATATGGATTTAAAACTGCAATTCTCTGTGTATCTCTATTTTTATAGACTTTTGGTCCTCCTAATCTCTTATCAAAAGGCAAATCCCATGTGTCTTATCCTCTTGTAAGAGATTGCTATATTCTTTTGCTTTAATATGTTCCGTCCAAATTGCCCAATTCGAACGGATGAACCTTACGAACATTCCCCGTATGTTTCCGTTCATATGTTTCCGTTCACATAATCCTGAGTTGGAGGATTTTCTTCTAACAAAAAATTGCCCTCTTGTTTGGAGCTGCCAGACTAGCAGAAATTCTTACTTCTCCAGAACCTTTCATCTTTCCTTCCATGAATTATGATCTCACCTTTGATGTGTTTATCTTTATCTTAACCTAGGGAGAGAAAGGGAGGTGAGGAGGCTATGAGGTTTCATACAAGTGTGTTTTGATTCTAAGAAGTGACCGAAGTCAAAACCCCAACTTTGTGTCACAGTATCTTGCAGATGTACTTCATGTTCCGAACATAACAAAGAATCTGGTTTCAATTTGCCAGATGACTGAGCAGGGTTTGCAAGTTTGGTTTAACCTTGATGGTGGTTGTTATGTTGAAGACTTTAAAGACAAGTGCAGGTTGGTTGCAAAAGGCAACAGAGTGGGCAAAATGTTTACATTGAATGTAAACATGCCTAAAGTGAGTGTTGCGATGTTTGCAAATGGTTCAAGAATTGTTGCAGATACATACATTTGGCATAAAAGAATTGGACATGTGAATGTGCAGAGAATGAAGTCTATGCAGACTAAAGGAATTGTGACAGGGCTGCCAAAGTTTAAAGTTGAAGGTTTGTAGAAAATATGTGAAGCATGCCGATTTGCAAAGCAAACAAAGCATGTTTTTCCACGTGACAGAAATGTGAGCAGAAATGCACTAGATGTTGTGCATTCAGATGTATGGGGTCCTATGAAGACCATGTCTATGGGAGGCTGCAGGTATTATGTGACATTTATTGATGATGACCACACAAGGAAAATGTGGGTATACTTCATGAAGGAGAAGAGTGAGGTGCTCACTCATTTTCAGAATTTCAGAGTTATGGTTGAAAAGCAAACAGGGAAACATGTAAAGCGCCTAAGGTCAGATGGAGGGGGGGAGTACTTCTCCAATGAGTTCTCTGAATTTTTGCAGAAGAATGGTATTCAGAGATAGTTACATGCAGATACGCTCCGCACAACAAAATGGTATTCAGAGACAGTTACATGCAGATACACTCTGCAGCAAAAATGGAGTTGCTGAGCAAAAAAATAGGCACATTGTTGAGATTGCACGAGCATTGATGGGAGAGAAGAATATGCCGCATAGCTATTGAGCTGAGGCTGTTTCTATAGCCTATTCCCCAGGTGGGTCATCAGTGTCACCGCCTCACTAGATGAGCTCGATATCGTAACACTCCCCCTCAAGCTCAACTCCATCTCATGTACACCAAGCGAAGCCCTGAATCTGCGGAGCTTCTCTGTACCCAATGCTTTGGTGAAGATGTCAGCGACCTGATCCTGTGTGCTGACATAAACAAGGTCAACGTCTCCTGCCAAAACCTTCTCTCTGACAAAATGGTAGTGGACCTCTATATGCTTCGTGCGAGCATGAAAAACTAGGTTCTTGGCCAACTGTATACTGCTAATGTTGTCACAGAAAATGATAACTTGTCTATCCACTGATAGACCCAAATCTGCAAGTAGCTTTCTCAACCAAGCTACCTCACATGCTACCATAGCAACACCTCTATACTCGGCCTCTGTAGTACTGGATAGAGCAACCGTAGGGTGCTTCTTGTTGCTCCAAGTCACAGTAGCACTCCCCAAAGAAAACATGAAGCCACTAGTAGATCTTCTATCTGAGATACTACCAGCCCAATCAGCATCTGTGTACCCATGTTGTAAGATTCCTCCCTCTGTCTTTTGAGGTTCTGATCTTATAATTATTCCCCTCTCTGAAATAAAAGAATGATCCTGTTTTACCCTATTTTGGCCTAGAGAGAGAAAATGTCTAGAGGGAGGTAATTCAAAATTATGATATTTTTGGATATAAAAATCCTCCTAGTGTCTAAAATGGTTTCCCCTTAAACAGATATTCAAAAAGAAATTTCTAATGTGCAATTGGAATAAATTGAAATCAGGTAAAAAGGACCTTAGCCTAAGGGTCCAGATTTTCTGAAATTTTTAAATTAAGGTTCCTATGGACCAATTAGATTAATCCAAATGTGAGGAGATAAATTAAAGAATTAAAAAAATCCCCCCAAAAACGAGTAAATACTCACATAAGATGAAGAGTTGACTAAGGACAAGGTTATTAGTTAAAAAAGAAGAGATATTTAAAAGAAATGATGCATTTTGACACCTCAATGGTGTGGGGGAATTCCCCTCTTGAAGGAGGTGCCTATTTCACATGTGTGGTTGAGTTTTAAACTCAAAAATAATGAGATATTTTCATCTCTCCTACTTCAACTGGATCCAAAAACTAAGCTAAACTCACCTAAAAAAGGTCAAAAATTGACCAAATTGATCTAGAAAAATCTAGAATCAGTTTGCTTGGTTAGAGGCTCACTTTTTCCTATAAATGAAGCCTCCCCCTTTATAAATGGTTAATAGTGTTTTATGCAATGTTACTCTACTCCACCCCAGAGCCAAACACTATGAATTGATAATTCATTAGTTTTTGACCTTTTCCTTTTCAAAAGAATTGGTGGCCACTCTTGTTGCAAACAAGAGTAGATCCCTCAAACCATCAAGCCAAAGGAAAGCTCAAAGAAATTCAAGTAAGTTAGAAATCCTACTTTTTCTTTATTCCTTTTAATGGTTTTCTAATTTTTGTGTTATTTAAAATGAAAAAAATGATGTTATGCCTTGTTGGAAAGGCTTTTCCCCTCTCTTCATTCTTAAATTCAGCCTTTATTTATCCTAGATAAGTAATCAAATTGTTAGAATTAAACTTTTCATATTGTTTCTCTTTTAAAAGTGGAACTTGATTAGTTTAGAATGCTTTAAATCAATTGGGATAATTTTTAAGTAACTTGAGGATAGAAAAATTTGAAAAATGGTCAGCCAAACAAAGGAGGTTATGGCAAAATTTTCATAAATTTTGTGAAATAAGTTTTATCTTTTATTATTCAAAAAGAGTAATCCCCACCATTTGTGTATTCTAAAAGTGTTATTTTTATTCTATGCATAGAAAAATGCATATTAGAAATATTTTTATAATAAAAGTGTTATTTTCATTAGAATTAATTTCTAAGCATAGAAAGATGCATATTGGGAATATTTTGATTATAAAAGTGTTACTTTCATCAAAATTGATTTTTATGCATAAATAGTGCATAAAAGAATTTTTTTATTATAAAAGTGTTACTTTCATCAAAATTGATTTTTATGCATAAATAGATGCATAAAAGATTTTTTTTATTATAAAAATGTTACTTTCATCAAAATTGATTTTTATGCATAAATAGATGCATAAAAGAATTTTTTTATTATGAAAGTGTTACTTTCATTAAAATTTATTTTATGCATAAATAGATGCATAAAAGAATTTTTTTAAAAAACGTTACTTTTATCAAATTTTGATTTTATGCATAGAAAGATGCATAAAGAAATTTATTTTTATTTCAAAAGAGTTATTCTCATCAATTTTGATTTTATGCATAGAAAGATGCATAAAGAAATTTATTTTTAATTCAAAAGAGTTATTCTCATCAATTCTGATTTTATGCATAGAAAGATGCATAAAGAAATTTATTTTTATTTCAAAAGAGGTGATTTTATGCATAGAAAGATGCATAAAGAATTTTTTTTTAATTTCAAAAGAGTTATTCTCATCAATTTTGATTTTATGCATAGAAAGATACTTAAAGAAATTTATTTTTATTTCAAAAGAGTTATTCTCATTAATTTTGATTTTATGGATAGAAAGATGCATAAAGAAATTTATTTTTATTTCCAAAGAGTTATTCTCATTAAAATTGAATTTATGCATAGAAAGATGCATAAAAGATTTATTTTTATTTCGAAAGTGTTATTCTCCTTAAAATTAAATTTATGCATAAATAGATACATAAAAGGAATTTTATGAAAGTGTTATTTTCCACTGAAGTTGTTCTTATGCATAAATAGATGTAATAAGAATCTTTATATCAAAAATAAGAATTCTCTTACATTCTATAAATAGATGTGATATGAATCAGATAGATGGATGTGATGAGAATAGAAGTGATGAGAATGAGAGGTAAATAGATGTGATGAGATGGGATGTGAATTAGATAGATGGGAATGAATGGATGGATGGATGTGATGAGAATGAGAGGTAAATAGATGTGATGAGATGGGATGTGAATCAGATAGATGGGAATGTGAATCAGATAGATGGGAATGAATGGATGGATGGATGTGATGAGAATGAGAGGTAAATAGATGTGATGAGATGGGATGTGAATTAGATAGATGGAAATGAATGGATGGATGGATGTGATGAGAATAGAAGTGATGAGAATGAGAGGTAAATAGATGTGATGAGACGGGATGCGAATCAGATAGATGGGAATGAATGGATGGATGTGATGAGAATAGAAGCGATGAGAATGAGAGGTAAATAGATGTGATGAGATGAGATGTGAATCAGATAGATGGGAATGAAAGGATAGATGGATGTGATGAGAATAGAAGTGATGAGAATGAGAATAGAAGTGATGAGAATGAGAGGTAAATAGATGTGATGAGATGGGATGTGAATCAGATAGATGGGAATGAATGAATGGATGGATGTGATGAGAATAGAAGTGATGAGAATGAGAGGTAAATAGATGTGATGAGACGGGATGCGAATCAGATAGATGGGAAAGAATGGATGGATGGATGTGATGAGAATGAAAGACAAATAGATGTGATGATATGTGATGGGAATCAGATAAATGTGAATGAATAGATGAGATGTGATGTCATGTGAATCAAGATGTAAATGAATGATATAGGATGTGAATGAATGTGATAACATGTGAATCGGGATGTGAATGAACGATAAGGGACATGAATGAATGTGTTAGCATGTGAATCCGGATATGAATGAATGAGATGTGATGTGAAATGGATGTGATAAGATGCGATGTAAACTGGATAGATGCGATGTAAATTGGATAGATGTTAATGTATGTGAAGTGATGAGATGTATGGGTAGATGCAAGAAGATGTGATCTGATGAGGATAAATGAGGAAATAAGTGATGAGATAGAAAAAGATGTGATAAGAGTGGGAATACTTATGAAATGAAAGTGGATTGATGTGTGGGTAATGTGGATTAACGTATGGATTGATAAGGATGGATGTATGGAAGCTGTGGATAAATGTGTGGATAATGTGGATTGATGTGGATGGATGAGTGGATAATGTGGATTGATGTGGATGATGTGGATAGATGTATGAATGATATGGATTGATGTGTGAGTAATGTGGATTGACATGAATGGATGTATAGATGATGCGAATTGATGTGTGGATAATATGGAATGATGTGGATGGATGTATGGATGATGTGGATTGACGTGTCGATTGATGTGGATGGATGTATGGAAGATTTGGATGGATATGTGGATAATGTGGATTGATATGGGTGGATGTATGGATGATGTGGATTGGTGTGGATGATGTGGATGGATGTATGGATGATGTGGATTGATGTGTGGATAATGTGATTGGATGTGATTTGATGTGATGTGATAGGGATTGATGGAAAAAACATTTGTGGGAAGATGAGAAAAGATGGGGACTAATGTGAAAGGATATGGAGTGATGAGAAAAAAAGGAAACATTGTTGGAACTGTATTTGTATGTGAAATCTCTTTTTATATGACTATTTTATGTCAAGAATGCTGGGGAAGCATTTTGACCATCTTGTGAATGAGGTCATGGAGACCTATCTGTTAAAGTTTATGTATGTATGTATATGTATGTATGTATATATATATATATGTATGTATGTATGTATGTATGTATGTATATATATATATATATGTATGTATGTATGTATGTATGTATGTATATATATATATATGTATGTATGTATATATATATATGTATGTATGTATGTATGTATATATATATATATGTATGTATATATGTATGTATGTATATATGTATGTATTTATATATATATATATGTATGTATGTATATATATATGTATGTATGTATGTATGTATGTATATATATATATGTATGTATACATATATATATATACATACATACATATATATATATATACATACATACATACATATATATATATATACATACATACATACATACATACATACATATATATATCCTTCGCGGGCCAGTTGGCAAGAATGCCATTAAAGGCCTGGATAGGGACCTGGGCCGTGCTGGTGACGTTGCACCATTGGCTATAGGCAGCGTAGGCCGTCTATATATATATATATGTATGTATGTATGTATGTATATATATATATATTATAATTATATATATACATATGTGTGTGTGTGTGTGTGTGATACACACACACACATACATATATACATATGTGTGTGTGTGTGTGTGATACACACACACACACACATATATATATGTATATATATAATTATAATATATATATATATATATATGGGAGAGCTCAGATATTTCTTGGGCATTGAGGTGATTAGGCCACCACATGGCATTGATGTGATTAGGTCACCACATGGTATTGGATTACTACAGAGATAGTATGGCTTGCACATGTTGTCTAAGTATGGTATGACATGCTATAAGCCTATCTCAGTGCCATTGGATCAGAATGGCAAGTTGAGTGCAGATTCAGGGGAGAGAAGAGGCCGAGTACAGAGGTGCTGCTATGATAGCATGTGAGGTAGCTTGGTTGAGAAAGCCACTTGCAGATTTGGGTCTATCAGTGGATAGACAAGTTGTCATTTTCTGTGACAACATTAGTAGTATTCAATTGGCCAGGAACCCAGTTTTTCATGCTTGCACGAAGCATATAGAGATCTGCTACCATTTTGTCAGAGAGAAGGTTTTGGTAGGAGACGTTGACCTTGTTTATGTCAGCACACAGGATCAGGTCATTGAAATCTTCACCAAAGCATTGGATACAGAGAAGCTCCGCAGATTCAGGGCTTCGTGAGATGGAGTTGAGCTCGAGGGGGAGTGTTGAGATATCGAGCTCATCTAGTGAGGCGTTGGACACTAATGACCCGCCTGGGAGATAGGCCCCACACTTACACCACTGGCATGGTTGGTGAGATCATGGGTGATATGCGACTGGTGGGATGATAGCCTGTGTGACAGCCATTCCTGAGACTGGCATAATTATAGCACCACCTCATTTAGTTGGGTTCACACTATAGAGAATCCTAGTATGTATTTGATTGAGTACCTTTTCATATTGTGTGTACTCTTATCTTTGTATATGTGTGTTGAGTGTTGTGTGAAGAAGAAGAAGATTTTCAGCCTCTCACCTTGTGTGTTCTCTTTTAGGGTTTTGTGAGTGTGTGTGTGTGTGTGCTTGCAAGAGCTCAAGCTCTCTTCTCCCCTGCATCTTTTCACTTAATCATGTACGTCAATGCCTGATTTGTCAGAAAGTCAAAGCAGAGAGAGTAAAAATACCTGGGAAGTTACATCCATTAGACATCCCCCAGATGAAGTGGGAATGTATCAGTATGGATTTTATTACTGGACTACCTTCAGTGCAATCAGGTTATAACTCCATCTTCGTGGTAGTTGATAGACTAACCAAAGTTGCCCATCTGATTCCAGTAAAAGAAACCTACACTACAGTGGATGTGGCCAGAGTATTCCTGAAGGAAATCTTCAGATTGCATGGCCTACCCAGGAGAATAGTAAGTGATCCAGATCCCAAGTTCACATCAAGATTCTAGACTGCATTTTTCGAAGCAGTAGGAACTTTCTTGTATCTCAGCACAACTTACCACCCTGAGAATGATGGTCAAACAGAAAAGGTGAGCCAAGTAATCAAAGATATACCTCCGTCATGCTGTGGCAGGGATCCCAAGAAGTGGCTAAGCTATCTACACCTAGTTGAGTTCACCTACAATGCCTCATATCACCGAAGCATCAGGATGAGCCCTTTCAAAGCTCTGTATGGATAAGACTGCCTAACACCATTAACTTGGTCTGACCCATTGATTAGGGTCGTGATGTCTAGACAGATGCTTGATAACATGGAGCAGCAGATGCAGTCAATCCGCAAAGATTTAAGAGCTGCCTAGGATAGACAGAAGCAGTATGCAGATAAGAAGAGGTCAGACAGAAAATTCAAAGAAGCAGATATGGTCTTCATTCCAAAAGAAGTTCTCTATCTCTTGGGAAGTACAAGAAGTTATCCCCCAGATACTCTGGGCCATATCTGATTACAAAGAAAGTAGGTGACTTAGCCTATCTCTTGGGAAGTACAAGAAGTTATCCCCCAGACAGAAAATTCAAAGAAGCAGATATGGTCTTCATTCCAAAAGAAGTTCTCTATCTCTTGGGAAGTACAAGAAGTTATCCCCCAGATACTCTGGGCCATATCTGATTACAAAGAAAGTAGGTGACTTAGCCTATGAACTTCTTCTGCCTCCTCATCTCAAAGTATATAATGTATTTCATGTCAACTTACTTAAAAAGTATGTACCGAGCCCAATTCATGTGCTTAATGAATGAACTCTTAACTTCTTCAACCCAAGGGCTGATGGAACTCCAACCTAAAGAAATCCTTGAGGTTCGAGAGAAGGTTCTTAGGAACAAAATTCTAGGAGAATTATTAGTCAAATGGAAGTTCTATCCTTTTGAAGACGCCAGGAGAAAGAAGCCGAGCTGATGCGGGATTACCCCCAGTTTGCGAGATGAGGACATCTCGTGTTTTTCAAGTGGGAGATAATATAAGATTTCTCCCCAGCCCCCCAAGATGTCTAGTTTCTTCCCCTGTAAATCAATCCCCTTTTCAGAATAATACAATATCTTGTTTCTACCTGTTTTGGCCTAGAGAGAGAAAATATTCTAGAGAGAGATAACTCAGTTTTTAGATATCTTTGGATGGAAAAATATCCTTTCTTATCAAAATAAATTTTCCCAAAACAGAAGTTTAAAAAGAAATTCCTAAGGTGCATTAGAAATAAATTATAATTTGCTCAAAAGACCCTAGCCTAAGGGTCCAGATTTTCTGAAAATTTTGGATTAAGGTTCTGAGGGGCCAATAAGATTAATCCAAATGTAGGGAGGAGATAAATTGAAGAAATAAAGGAAAACCCCCCAAAAATGAGTAAATACTCACATAAGATGAAAAGGTGGACTAAGGACCAAAGGAGTAAATACTCACATAAGATGAAAAGGTGGACTAAGGACCAAAGGAAACATTAAAAAATGATTTTTTGACACCTCGGAGTGGGGATTCCCCCTCATGAAGGAGGCACCTTTTTTCTCATCATTGCTTCCCATTTTAAATCAATAAAATGAGATATTTCATCTCTTCTCTCTCCTAATTCAAGTCTAGTTCCAAAAAGTAAGCTGAACGGACCCAAAAATGGTCAAAAATTGACCAAACTGATCTAGAAATTCTAGAATCAATTTGCTTGGTTTGAGGCTCACTTTTTCCTATAAATAGAAGCCTCCCTCTTTGTAAAAGCTTAATATTGTTTATGCACTGTTACTCTACTCCTCCCCAGAGCCAAATACATTGAATTCACTTGATAACTCAATTGTTTTTGACTAAATCCTCTTCAAAAGAATTGGTGGCCACTCTTGATCCAAATAAGAGTAGAACCCTCAATCCCTCAAGCCAAAGGAAAGCTCACAAAACTCCATGTAAGTTTAAAAAATTCTACTTTTTAATTTCTAATCTATGGTTTTCTGATTTCTTTGCTTTTTTTTAGTTGATCTTGATGATATGCCTTGATGAAAAGGCTACCCCTTCTCTTCCTTAAGGGTTCAGCCTTTCTTTATCCTAAAATGAGTAACAAATAAATTGATTTAAACTTTTCTTATTGTTTACTCTTTAGAAAGTGAAAATTGAATAGATTAGAGTACTTTACTTCAAATTAGGATTAATTTTAAAGTGATATTAGAATATAAAAATTGAGAAATGGTCAGCCATACAAAGGAGGTTATGGCAAAATTTCTTGAATTTTGTGAAAAATAAAGTTTATTTTTATGTTATTCTAAAAGAGTAATCCCCACTGTTTGTGCATTCTAAAAGAAATATTTTTATTTACTCCATGTACATATTCATCTATGAATATGCATGGATATCATTGATATTAATTATTAAATTTAAATTCTATGCATAGAAAGATGCATATTAGAAATAAAAGTGTTGTTTCCATTGAACTCAAATTCTATGCATAGAAAGATGCATATTAGAAATTTTTTTAATAATAAAAGTGTTATTTTCATTGAATTCAATTTCTATGCATGGAAAGATGCATAATAGAAATTTTTTTATTATAAAAGTGTTATTTTCATTGAATTCGATTTCTATGCATGGAAAGATGCATAACAGAAAGTTTTTTTATTATAAAAGTGTTATTTTCATTGAATTTGATTTCTATGCATGGAAAGATGCATAACAGAAATGTTTTTATTATAAAAGTGTTATTTTCATTGAATTCAATTTCTATGCATGGAAAGATGCATAATAGAAAATTTTTTTATTATAAAAGTGTTATTTTCATTGAATTCAATTTCTATGCATAAAAAGATGCATAATAGAAATCTTTTTATTATAAAAGTGTTATTTTCATTGATTTTAATTTCTATGCATGGAAAGATGCATAATAGAAATTTTTTTATTATAAAAGTGTTATTTTCATTTAATTTAATTTCTATACATGGAAAGATGCATAATGGAATTTTTTTAATTATAAAAGTGTTATTTTCATTGAATTTAATTTTTATGCATAAAAAGATGCATAAAGGAATTCTTTTTATTTTAAAAGTGTTATTCCGATTAAATTGATTTTATGCATAAATAGATGAATAAAAAGAATTTCTTTTATATATTAAAGTGTTATTTCCATTGAAGTTGGATTTTATGCATAAATAGATGCATAAAGAATTTTTATATCAAAATTAGATTTCTCTTTAATTGTATGTTTAATTTCCATGAATATTTGATAAATGAATAAGTAAATACTCTGAGAGGGAAATTTCTATCGTTTTATATTCACTCGGATTGTAAAGAGAAAATTTAAAAAATCTATCGAAGTTTAAATATTCATATAAATGATTAATTTATTCCTCATTAGAATTCGTTTTAATTTAGAAATGAATTAAGTGAATATTCAATGAAATGAAATTCAGTAAATTAGTAACCGAAATATCACCCCCTTTTTTAGAAAGATAGTTCAGAAAGAACCTTATCAGACTCAAACCCTAAATCAAACTATGACCAAAGACCAAACTCTTTGTTTAGTTTTGAGGAAAGAAGATGTGACCAGTTCAGGATAATACACTCAAATCATCCACCAAATCTGAAACTAAGTAGAGACTCTTTGAATTGATTTGAGGATCAAGGTTACAGAATTTGAGGAATTATGTTTTGAATTTCAGTATTACAATTATGACGTTTTGGGGGGATACTGATTTAAGATATACTCATTATACTCAAAAGAAAATCAAACTGAAGACTTGCATAGAAACCTTGTTTTCTTAAAGGACTGTCTTACGCCAGAATGCTGGAGGGAGCATTTGGTATATGTGTTTTTCTAAGGGAAGTTCGGTTGCAAAAGCTGGCAGGGAGTGTTCAAAGGACAGCTCACACGGCAAAGCCTGTCCAGGTCTTAACCAGCCTTGGTACGATTAGATAAATTTATTTTATGTATAAGAAATATTTAAATGATAAAAGAGGAATTCCCATGACATTTGGAATTCAATCATTTAAATAGTAAAAGTGAAATTCTTGGCATATTGAATTAATGGATATTTTATTAAAGAAAAGAGGAACTTTAGATAGATTTATTTTATGATAAAAGAGGAATTCCCACCATGACATTGGAATGCAAATAATTAAATGTAAGAAGAGGAATTCCCATGATATTTGAGGTCCAAGAAATTAAATGGAAAAAAGAGAAATTTTTAGTATAATTCAATTTATGATTATTTATCAAAAGTGGAAATATGGGTAGAATTGATTTTTATAGATCCCATGAATTCTTTTATTCAAAAGAGGAATATTGAATATAATTCATTTGAGAAATTGAGAAAGAATATGGAAATAGTCGTCGAGAAAAAGAACCTTTATCTAGGCCAAGCAATTGAAAGAAATTTAGAAAAAGTCCCATAATCGATATCGAAGTAGAAAAAGCTATTAAATGGGAATAGGATGTGGATGGATGTGAATATAAGATGTAAATGGGATGTGATAGGATGTGATAAGATGTAAATGGGATGTGAATACATGTAATAAGATTTAAATGGGATGCGATAGGATGTGAATGGATGTGATAAGATGTGAATGGGATGCGATAGGATGTGAATGGGATGCGATAGGATGTGAATGGGATGTGATAGGATGTGGTGTGATGACAATGAATGTCGATGAGATGTGAAGTAAATGGATGTGGATGTGAATGACGAGATGAAAATGAGATGAGCGGATATGTGAAAAGGGTGAGATGGGAAGTAAATGGATGTGGATGTGTATGTGTATGTGAAAGAATGTGATGTAAATTAATGTGGATGTGGATGTGGAAAGATGTGATGTGATGTAAATAGATGTGGATGTGGAAAGATGTGATATGATGTAAATAGATGTGGATGTGGATAAGATGTGATGTGATGTAAAGGGAAGTGGAAACCTATTTCAATGGCCGAAGCAGTAAGAATGGCAAAAGACTTTACCAAAGCCTTTGTTGTTAAGGTCATGCCAAAGCGTGCACCCTCTAACCTTAAAAGATTCCAAACCCCAAGAAGTACTTTAAACTTTCCTCCCCCCAAAGAGACAGCAAGGCCCAATTCAGAATCAGGATGCGGGAAGATTTAGAAATGAAGGAAGATCCTTCCCCCAGAACACTTTCTCAGGAGCCCCACCTTTTTCAAGGATTCAGCAGGATAAGCTCAGAAGTGAGAACCGGTGATTTGGATGCCAGGGTTTTGGTCACCAATTGAAAGGCTACCTGACTCCTACCATGTCAAGGGGACAGAGAAGTCAAGGACCGAGAGTGTAGAGACCAACCCCTTCCTATCAGTCAAATCAGGGTCCATCTCGCCCAAATCAGGGAAATCCCAGGAGAGAACTCCAGCTCAACCATTTGCCTTTGTCCAGAGTAGCCTCAGAACTCCTTCCCAGAACTGGGGCAACCACATTAGGACCTCAATGGAGTCTTCTTGGGCCCTTTTATTTAGCAGTTTAAGGAGTCAAACCTTTTCTCTTAAGAAGAAACGTTTTCTAATTAGAAGCTTCAAAACGGCTACTTTATTCGAATTTGAATTTTGGGGGGAAAATGGAATTTAAAATCTAGCGGATAAAACCATATCATGTAACATATCTATGGAAAGCTCTTGATGCGTAGATCACGGATCTATAATCTCCGCTCAAATCGGAGCTTGTATGTAGAAGTTATGGAGGTCCGACAATTGTAAAATTGCCCCCCCCCCTTTTTGGGGGGAAAAGTGCACCCTTTGACCACTCTTACACCTCTCTTACAAACCCAACATTTCAGTCCACATGGCAACCCCCCATTCGGCTATTCCTTAATCACCTTCATTAGGCTTGGGCAAATTAAAGGGCCCAAGAAGACCCCATTCACTTCCTAATGAAAGAGAAAGAGTTCCGCCTCAGATTGCAGCAACCAGAGCAGTCACAATTGCAGAAGTAGTGGAAGAGGAAAGAGGATAGATTTATGCTGCAATTGAAAACCAAGGGCCAAATCACCAATTCTCCATCATTCATACTCCAGCTGAGTATCAGGGTAAGCCTTTTAAGCTTTTGACTGATTCAGGCAGTACTCGTTCTCTCATTTCCTCTGGATGCTTACATAAGCTAGTCTTAGATGTGAGGTCCCCACCTGCCCGCTCTGGGGCTCCTGCCCACCGGCGGAAGTAGCGTCAGTCTCCCATGCGGGGCGAGGGTCCTGCACACTTGGGGCCTTGCCCGCGGATGTTCGAGACGAGAGGCGAGTCCAGGGGGCGGTCCCTCTGAGACTGTGGGCCCGGAAGACTCCCCTCGCCCAAAAACACGGGCGATTCCGCCAGGAAAGTGAAAAATCTTTTAACTAGGAGATTACTCTAACGAGTCAAGTCTTGACAAAATTAAACTGATCTCACCAAGCCTGAAGTCACATGGTCAGATCAAGAAGAGACTTGCACTTGGTCCATGGAATCACCGCTTTTTTCCTCATTATCGAGGCACAGCCGATGATCCCTTCCCACAGAACAAGGTCTTCTCAGGATTTAAACTGATTAACATAACTAATCGTATCTAGTTGTTTCTTAGGAATCCTCTGATCCAGCCTAACCCCATCCAGCCCATGGGTTAGCCAACCACCCGACCACTGAATTGGTGGGATTTTTTTATAAAGATTTTATTGGGTTTTTGCCCGGGTACCGAGGAAAAGAGTTCCCAGGCCCCCTAGTCGGCGATTCATACAAAAATCAAATAGGCACACCACATACACACCCAATATGAAATTGCCATTTATAACAGATTTGCTAAGACTCTGTGTGGACTACAGAGGTCTCAATCAACTGACAATTAAGAATAAGTATCCCGAAGACAGCCATCAATATTACTCGGTATGGGCATTATGAATTCACTCTGTCATGCTGTTTGGATTGACAAATTCCCCAACTACATTCAATCGCTTAATGTAGGACATTCTCAGAGAATACTTGGATGATTTTGTTCTTGTTTTCTTTGATGATATTCTGATTTACTCAAAGAATGCAGCTGACCATGAAGCTCGTGTCAGGAAAGTTCTTGAGATCCTAAGGAAGCACCAACTCTTTGCAAAAAGAGCAAATGCACTTTCTCTGCCAACCATGTCAAATACTTGGGCTTTCTGGTATCAAAGAATGGAATTTCTCCAGATTCCACAAAAGTCCAAGCAGTCATAAATTGGCCTGAACCAAAGACAGTGAAAGAAGTCAGAGGATTCTTGGGATTAACTAGTTGGTATAGGATTTTTATACCAAAGTATGCTCTCATAGCTTCCCCCCTGACTAATCTTCTCAAGAAGAATATCCCGTTTCAATGGTCTGCCAAGTGCCAGAGTGCTTTTGAGAAGCTGAAGACCGCCTTGGTAACCAATCCCGTTCTGAAGCTACCAGATTTCTCTCTACCCTTTGAGGTAACTAATGCCAGTGGTTTTGCCCTGGGAGGTGCACTTATGCAAGAAGGTCATGCAATGGCCTATGAATCCCGAGAACTCAGAACACATGAGAGGAATTATGCTATCCACGACCTAGAACTACTTTCAATAGTTTATGCCCTGAAGTTGTGGAGACATTACCTACTGGGTCAAAGATTCACTTTGATAACAGATCATCAGAGCTTAAAGTGGATCTTCACTCAGAAGGATCTCAACATGCGCCAAAGAAGGTGGATGTAGACCTTGCAAGAATTTGATTTTGAAATCAAGTATCGCCCAAGCAAAGAAAATATGGTAGCAGATGCCCTCAGCAGAAAAGCCTCCTTGCTTGTAATTATTGTAGTGTCAAATCCTTTGATTATTGAAGCAAGAGATAAAATCATGCAGGATAGATTCTTTGGCCCTATTGCTACCCTACTTATGTAGGAAAGCAAAACTCCACAAGAGTTGAAACGAGTTCAAGGGTACAGCCTGGATGATGGAATTATGTATTATAATCATAGACTATGCATTCCCAATGATAACGGAACTAAGGGTCGAATTCTGAATGAAGCCCATGATGGCCTTATTGCAGGACATCCAGGTTTCATCAAAACCTACATGTCTATGAAGAAAAGCTTCTTTTGGCCTGGTCTAAAAAACGATGTGCTTAATCATGTACGTCAATGTCTAACCTGTGAGAAAGTCAAGGCCGAGAGAGTAAAAATGCCTGGGAAGTTACATCCATTAGACATCCAGATGAAGTGGGAATGTATCAGTATGGATTTTATTACTGGATTACCTTCAATGCAATCAGGTTACAACTCCATCTTCGTGGTAGTTGATAGACTAACCAAAGTTGCCCATTTGATTCTAGTAAAAGAAACCTACACTGCAATGGATGTGGCCAGAGTGTTCCTCAAAGAAATCTTCAGATTGCATTGCCTACCCAGAAGAATAGCAAGTGATCAAGATCCCAAATTCACATCAAGATTCTGGACTACATTTTTCGAAGCAGTAGGAACTTTCTTGGATCTCAGCACAGCTTACCACCCTGAGACCGATGGTCAAACTGAAAGGGTGAACCAAGTAATCGAAGATATACTTCGGTCATACTGTGGCAGGGAACCCAAGAAGTGGCGAAGCTATCTGCACCTAGTCGAGTTCGCCTACAATGCTTCTTATCACAGAAGTATTGGGATGAGCCCTTTCAAAGCTTTGTATGGACAAGATTTCTTAACTCCATTAACTTGGTCTGACCCATTGATTAGAGTCGAGATGTCCAGATAGATGCTTGATGACATGGAGCAGCAGATGCAGTCAATTTGCAAAGATATAAAAGCTGCCTAGGATAGACAGAAGCAGTATGCAGATAAGAAGAGGTCAGACAGAAAATTTGAAGAAGCAGATATAGTCTTCATTCCAGTACGCCCCAAAAGAAGCTCTCTATCTCTTGGGAAGTACAAGAAGTTATCCCTTAGATATTGTGGACCATATCTGATTACAAAGAAAGTAGGTGACTTAGCCTACGAGCTTCTTCTGTCTCCTCATCTCAAAGTACATAATGTATTTCATGTCAGCCTTCTCAAAAAGTATGTACCAAGCCGGAATCATGTGCTTGATGTGATGAAATCTTAACTTCTTCAACCCAAGGGCGGATGGAGCTCCAACCTGAATAAATCCTTGATGTTCGAGAAAAGATTCTCAGGAATAGAATTCTAAGAGAATTATTGGTCAAAATGGAAGTTCTATCCTTTTGAAGATGCCTGGGAGAAAGAAGCCGAATTGTTACGGGATTACCCCCAGTTTACAAGATGAGGACATCTCGTGTTTTTCAAGTGGGAGAGAATGTAAGATTCCTCCCCAGCCTCTCAAGATGTCCAGCATCTTCCCCTGTAATCAAATCCCTCTTTAGAAATATAAAAGATCTTGTTTCTACTTGTTTTGGCCTAGAGAGAGAAAATGTTCTAGAGAGAGGCTATTCAAATTTTGAATATTTTTGGATGGAAAAATATCTCTTCTTATTAAAATAAGTTCCCCCGAAACAAAAGTTCAAAAAGATTTTCAGAAGGTGCATTAGAAATCAAGTATAATCTGTTCAAAGAGGCCTTATCCTAGGGGTCCAGATTTTCTAAAAATTTCAAATTAAGGTTTTGAGGGGCCAATCAGATTCATCCAAATGTGTGGAGAAGATAAATAGAAGAAATAAAGAAAATCCCCCCAAAAATGAGTAAATACTCACATAAGATGAAGAGTGGACTAAGGACCAAAGGAAATACTAAAAAAATGGATTTTTGACACCTCACAATGGGAATTCCCCCCTCATGAAGGAGGCACCTATTTCACATGTGTGGTGGAGTTTTAAATTATCAAAAATTGAGATATTTCATCTCTCCTCTCTCCTAATTCAAGTCTAGTTCCAAAAAGTAAGCTAAACTGACCTAAAAATAGTCAAAAATTGACCAAACTGATCTGGAAAATTCTAGAATCAGTTTGCTTGGTTAGGAACTCACTTTTTCCTATAAATAGAAGCCTCCCCCTTTGTTGAAGCTTAATAGTGTTTTATGCACTGATACTCTACTCCTCCCAAGAGCCAAGAACTATGAATTTCTTAATAATTCACTAGTTTTTGACCATTCCCTCTTCTAAAGACTTGGTAGCCACTCTTGTTGCAAACAAGAGTAGATCCCTCAAACCATCAAGCCAAAGGAAAGCTCCCAGAATTCATGTAAGAAATCTTATATTTTTCTTTACTCTTTTAATGGTTTTCTAGTTTTTGTTTTGTTGAAATGATAAATCGATGCTATGCCTTGTTGGAAAGGCTTTCCCCCTCTCTCATTCTTAAAATCAGCCCTTCTTTATCCTAGTTAAGTGATCTAATAGTTGGAATTAAACTCTATCATCAATGTGATAAATTACACATAAACAAGATATACAAGTATAAAACGAATGAGGCTCAAGACCAATGAAATGTGCTCGAGTCACCACGTAGGCATAAACACGACAACAATGTAAGATGGACATAATGCTATGCAAAGTAGAGAGTATGTTTCACAAAGAAGCACTTACTATATTAAGCACTATGAAAGTACACAAAGTATGCACTCTACTCTCTCCACTTAGCTAGTGAATGAGTAGAAGAGCGTGTTTATATAGACTCATGAGGAGGACGTGCCTAGAGGCCTAGAATCACTCCATCTTGTCAAAGATGTCTCACCTCACTCACCTAAAAGGTGATGGCTAGAATCAAGGAGTCACCTACTTGACCTACACACAGTAATCAAGTAAAAACCAATTCTTCTAACCTTAGATCACTTATTCTAAGGTACCACTAAGGATTTCCCACAAAGGTTTGCACTAAGCATGGATGCTAGATCACATAGATTTTAACACACCCCCTTGATCAAGCATCCATACCACACAGGGTGTGCTTGGAGCCTACCACTAAAACATCACTAAGATAAAAAAATTCCCCACAGGCTATAAAATTTCATGCATAGCAACTGCTAGAATAATGTTTCATAAAAGTTGGCCACCTCCTTCTCTGGTTGCTTTGTCTTTTCCTTCTGTTTCTCCTCTTCATCCTTCTTCCTTTTGAAACAATCCTTGATGATGCTTCCCTTCTTTTTGCAATAGTAGAAAGAACAAGGAGCCTTGGTCTTGTTCTCTTTGTCCTTGATTGTGGCTATATAGGTATGCTCTATATGAACTTGTGTTGAAGGAATTGAAGCCTTGGAACCCTCCATGCAGGTTTCCTCTAGAATGAGGGCAAAAGTCACTGAGGTAAGAGTATGATTTGTTTGATTTGCTATCACTAAAACACATTGCTCATAAACAAGGAGACATTCTAGAGAGAAACACATACATTTCCTCCTCTTCATCAATGGTAACACTTGCACCACATATTTGATCAATCATACATCTAATATCATTAACAAGGAGACATTCTAGAGAGAAACACATACATTTCCTCCTCTTCATCAATGGTAACACTTGCACCACTTATCTGATCAATCATACATCTAATATCATTGACATGAGAAGCGACAAAAGTTTTGTCATCCTTTTCCATCTTGTAAAGTTTCTTTCTTAAAAAGAACCTGGTAGTAGCATTGGTTTGTCCAAAATGGAATTTTGAGCCTAAGCCACACTTCATTATAGAAGTCTTTGTTGAGCTCACCTAATGAATTTAACTATCACCTAGCCCATAAATGATGAGGGATAAAGTCTTGGAGTCTATATTGGTCCATTTAGTAATAAGATTTCCAAGGATCTCTATCTTTTCAATGCCATTGACCACTCCCACATGTCTTTCTCTATAAGACATATTTGCATTTTCATTCACCAAGTATGGTACTTGGATCCATCAAATTTGTCTATCTTATCAAACATTTTTCCCACCATATTTTCCATGGTACTCAACCTCTCACACCCACAATGTCCCAAATTGAACAAATAGATAAGCCTTTTAAAGATCCAGGACTTTACAATGGAGTTGGTTGTTTACAACAAGAAACTTTACTCAAGAATCCTTTCACCAAAAAGATGAAGATGTGTGCACATGAACTCTAACCACTCCAATAATTTACAGTGATGGCAGTAAGCTGGCTTTGATGTACACTTCACAATTTTTTTAGATGTTTGTGTTAATGCAAGTTGGGATTTGATGTTGTGTAAAAATATTGGCATTGTGAGTAATACATGGGATACATACAATAAGGTAATCCCTTTATAGTATGAAGGGATTTTACAAAGGTTGATGTAATGCTCACAAAGTCACAAAGATATCTCACCCACACACACAATGGGATATTTCCTTTATGAGTGATGACTATACAATGAAGCACAATGGAGCTTGCTTCAGAGAGGTTTGGTTTGGTTTGGGAACTCTAAACGTTCATCTTATCTCTTTGTTGATGAGGAACAACAAAATGTTGGCATTCCTCGCATCTTTTGACGAACTCTATGGCATCCCCGAATAACATGGGCCACTAGAGTCCAGCTTGAAGCACTTTCCGAGTTGTAACTTCCCCAACAAAATGCCCGCCTGCTATCCTTGAATGAGATTCTTCCAGTATGGTCATGAATTCATCCTCTCTTATGCACCGTTTGAGCACATTGTCTTTGCCTAGCCTATACAATTCTCCGGCAATCAATTGATATGGTGCTGCAACCTTGATAAGCGGTCACATCTTATCCTTCTTTAAAGGCATGTCCTATGAAAAACCATAAGCTAAATGCTATGAGATCTCTTCACTCCACTCAGGTACCATATCCAACTTGAATAAACAAGCATCAGCAGGAAGGTCATCATCGACACCAGCTCTGCTGTGCTGCTTCATTTGGAATTCCGAATAGGTGGTCGGCCAACACATGCTGTGTTCCCTTCCTTACCGTGACAGTAAAGTCAAATTCCAACAGCAATAACAGCCAACGGGTGATTCTTCCCATAGTGCAAGGTTTATTCACTAGATATAGCAAGGATTGATGGTCTACAAAAAATACGAATTTGTTGGCCAAGAGATAATGTTGATATTTCTTGACTGCGTAGACCATGGCCAATCCTTCTCTCTCTGTAGTGGTGTAGTTCACCTCTGAATCATTCAACTGATGAGACGACTAGCGAAGCAAACTGGATAGTCTAATTTGAACTCACCAGGCTGGGCTTGCGCGCAACCAATAGCAAAATTTGATGCATCGATGTGTATGTGAAATATGAGATCCCAATTGGGGGGTCGCAAAATAGGTGCGCTTGGCAAGGCTTTCTTTAGACGATCATAAGCCTCTTGACACTCCTCAGTCCAATCAAAGACAATGAGAAGTTGACCTTGCTATCATCAGTGGATTTAACATTTTTTGAGACTATGTGTCCTAGTATCACACCATGCTTGACCCAAAATTGGCACTTCAAGGGGTTTAATGATATCTGATATAATCGGCGATGTTGAAACACTTTTCTCAAGCAGGTCAAATGATCTTCCAATCGAGAATGTGCACATAGATCATCAATAAACACTTCCAACCACTTTTGCAAGTAGTCCTTAAAAGTTGTGCACATCAATCGTTGGAAAGGTTGCCGAGGCATTTGTGAGACCGAACGGCATGACTTCTTAAGCAAATGTCCCCCACATTGTATTGAAGGCTGTCTTATGTTGGTCTTATGGTGCTATGTACACCTGATTGTACCTGAAAAACCGATCCAAGAAGCTGTACGCTTCCCTCCCAGCCACTCTTTCTAATACATGTTTAGTATAAGGTAATGGGTAATCGTCCTTTTGAGTGGCCACATTTACTTTTTTAAGATCAACACATACTCTCACTTTTCCATTATTTTTAGGCACTATCACAATAGGTGACATAAGATATAATTGATTCCATACTATCTCCTTGTGATCAAGCTTTCATCATTTCTTTTAACAAAAAATAACAACAAAGAAATGTAATCCAAATTTCCTAGCCAACAACAAATAAGCTATGATACCAATAAGAAAACCTACCCTAAGGAGGATCCGAGGGAGGATCAAACCATAGGATTAATTTCATGATTATTTAAGAAATATAAGCACTAATTACATTTAAAGACACACAATGAGGGGCATAAACCAAATATAAGCACTAATTACATTTAAAGACACACAATGAGGGGCATAAACCAAAGAACTTACTCTATTTCATTGCTCAATAATCAAGCTAAAAATCCATGCATATATATCCCAAGGCCATTGATGGCTGCTAATCCCATTCAGATTAACAACATGATCCTCAATTGAGGACATTAATAAGTGTCATGCAAAGGCACTAGAAAGGTTTTACATTATGAGATATTGGCCACCCAAGGCCTAGTTAGTAAGTTTTGGGTGCCCAAGTGTGAATAAGGGCCAATTGTATATAAGGTATTTTCTCATATGAAAAGGACACAGTCCCCTTTGTGCTATTGAGAGCTCTCCCCTTATGTTTTGAGAGAGTGAGAGCATTCTAGCATTGTGCCTCTTTCATGCTCGTGTGTTTATGCTTGTGTGAGAGGGTGAGAGAGAGGGTGATTGGTCTATGTGATGGTGTGAGCGACTCCACGGTGACAGTGTGGAGGTAAAGCTTGGAGTTTCGGTATTTACAAGTGAGCTTGGAGGCCTAAAAGGGACTTGAGATTGAAGCATTGGTAAGTACCCCACAATGGTTGTGTTCTATTGCTCATCCATTGGGTGAATGTTTAGAGTTCCCCCTTGGAGAGGTGAGGTAGCCCATAACATTTTTGGCACCGCTGCCAGGGAAACACCTTTGTTTCTTCCATACTCTTTGAGTGTCAGCTCCCATTGCATAGTATTCATTATTGCCTTTAGAGAAAGGCTGAGATATGCTGGGTTTGGGAAAGGAGATAAACCACACTCCCCAACCAAGTCGAGTGGGATCATTGATATCGCTCAGGGATTTTTCGGTCTCCAAACTAGTCAGGAGATGAAGAAGTGCAATTTGGGTCCGTCAACTAGTGCTAGACTTGGTCCAAGACAAGAAGTGCCATTCCAAGCGTTGAATTCTAGGATGTCGAATACTGGCACCCCTCAAAGTAGACGAGATATGGAAAGTGCAGTTAGGATGGGTCAAATATTATTTCCCACCACCGAGGAAATCGAATTGGACCTCCAACGAAGTGAGGTAGAAAGACAACTCCGAGAATTGAGCTTAAGGAAACAAGAGCTTGATACTCGTAGGGAAAGAGCTGAGAGAAAGGAGACAGGAAGTGTTAACCCACTCCAATCACGAGGAAAAGAACAAGAGAATTGAGCTTAAGGAAACAAGAGCTTGATACTCGTAGGGAAAGAGCTGAGAGAAAGGAGACAGGAAGTGTTAACCCACTCCAATCACGAGGAAAAGAACCTAAAATTGCTACAAGTAGAAGTGATGGAGAAATTCTGAACTTGGAACCCATCAACGAGGAATCCAGAATGGAGGAAGGGTTTACCATCGGAGAAGAAGAGGGTAACATAGCTAACTTGGCTATAGAAGTAGAGGACCGACTCTATACCAAGAAGGATATTGAGTTAATGATCAATCCCCCTACATTCTTACAAGACATGGAGCTCTTAATTACACAAAGACACATAAAGGCTACTATTGGGGAATCCCACCACAACTCGACCAATCCATGAACCCGAGATACCTAGAAGAGCTAATACAGGTAGGGGATGAGGTCTTGGAAGGGGGGGAGAAATTCCCCAAAGACCTAGAAACGATCCAGCCATGGACCTTAATGTGGCCACAAGGGCAGACTTGTTAAATATGGCAGTAGAGATGGGTAGGGGGATGGTCAGGGAACTAGGCTCTACTCTAGAACCCCGACCTTCCCAGATGAAACCCCATATCATTTCAAAACTTCTCCAAAAGTTCTCTGGGGATGGGGATCCTATCCAACATGTACGTGACCATGATACATGCCTTCTCGGCTGAGCTTAGAAGGAAAAGCTCATCAATGGTTCAGAACCCTTAAGCCTGAGGACAAGGTTAATTTTACAAGATTAAAGAATGTTTTTGTGTCCATCTTTGCATGAAGTGGTGTTAGATGGAGCCCTATGGCAGCACAACTACATAACATCAAACAAAAGGAAGATGAGTCGATGAGAGACTATGTCTCTCACCTGAAGCACTTAAATTCAAGATCCAAACTTCGGGAAAGGTTGACAGATGATTAATTATTACCTTGTTTCAGGAGAGGGGTTAGAGACCATAAAATGCATGATTACCTGGTACTAGCCTAGCTAGCTACGCTTGATGCATGCTGCAAATTGGAAATCGAATATGAAGATAACATGTTAGAATTGCCACAACCCGAAGATGTTAAAACATTTGCAGCAACCACAACTTCGCATGTCTCGAGTCACCAAGAAATTGGAACTTGAAGTAAGCAAGTTGGATGACCGTGGATGAACTCAACAATGCCATATTAGAAAAATTAAAGATCAGGGAAGGAAGAGAGACATCAGGGTAGGGGCATAGTCACCTTTACCCCTGCAGGAATTGGTGTGATGCTCCATGTGCCGACTAAATCATACCACCACGAATGTCCATAGCTAAAGGCAAGACCATTACTCTATTGTGCACACTATGTAAAATTGGGAAATCATGACACGTCAATATGTAGATTTCCAAGGTTTCAAAATGTGGCACAACTACTAGCAAATAGAGCCCCATTGGCTTTGCTAGCACCACCTATGCAGATCTCTACCATTACTAGACAACCCAACTCCTCCTACTTACCTAGGGGGATGTTTTGGGTACAAGACGCCCTTGCCACCACCATTTCTACCACCACAACCACCACATGCTAAGATCAATTAAGTAGTGATTGAAGAGCCATCAGAAGATGTTGAGCTGGTGGAATTAGAATTTAGTGGGGAATACTACGAGGACATGAGTGAGGTCATGCCAGAATATTATGTCCTACAGAATAATATGCCAGTACCTATGTTTCAAACCATGATACAGTGGAAGGGTAAGGAAATATTATGTTCTACAGAATATTATGTCCTACAGAATAATATGCCAGTACCTATGTTTCAAACCATGATATAGTGGAAGGGTAAGGAAATAAACTCAAATATGAGAAGAGGACCTTTACAATGCTATGGCGGTGGTGGGCCACATCGAGTAGCCGAGTGTCCAAACAAGAATATGAATCATTCACGCGAGCCACAACAAGTGGCGACCATGCCCTGCACTAAATATGGAATTGATAATCTCATCAAATATTGTCCCTACTGAGAAAATGGTTCTGCTTCTACTGCTAATCAGGCCACCATCCGTACCATTAGTGTACAACCTGGGAAGATCACACCGCTCAATGTCCTAACACGAGCTCAAGCTCAGTTAGCAGACAAGGGAAGGAACCGCGCGAATGCTACTATTTCCAAAACTGGCCGCAGGAGAAGAGTGAAGAAATTAGGAAAGGGGGAAACACAGGTTACAATCCAGGACGGATCCAAAGGTACAATTGATATCGGATCCACATAATCAAAGGAAGAAGGGAATCAAAGGATCAATGTGGGAGGATTAGACCTGGGAAAGCAAGGAGAACAATCAGCAACTCCAAAGGGGGTTCGTGAGTATCCCAATGCCAATGAAAAAATAAGGAAGCTAGAAGATGCCAAAGATGGATACCAGACATTGGCTATCCTGGATGGTGGGGTAGGTGTCAGCATCATTACCAAACGTTGCTGGGAAAACTGGGGGAAGCTTGAATTAAAAAGAGTAGATCTAATAGTTAAGATGGCTAATGGAACATCTTCGAGACCCATTGGGATTTTGGAAAATGTTAAATTCAGACTTTTTACATTTCACTATCATCATACATTTGTGGTCATGGACTTCCTATGCCAACCTATACATATGACATAATATTGGGATGACCCTTCATGAGGGAATACAAATTGGTGCATGATTAGGTCTTGGATCATGTATATGTATGCAGGGACTCACAAATCTTCAAGATTGATCTAAGAGCATGGAAAGCACACCCCATGGAAGGGCAATTTTTTGGTAATGACTTAGTCACATGGAGCGAAGGACATCCCTTCAGATATGCCAACCTACAGAGGGGGAGACCAAAGATGAGGAGGAAACAAGAATGTATGCATCACTACCTCCCCCGGACTTCAGTGAAAATTGGATGCATGTGTTGGCTATACCATTGATGTAATGCAACCTAAGGGAACCTAGTATTTGGACTCTGCAACCGTCCCCATGACTTCAGTGAAAATTGGATGCATGTGTTGGCTACCATTGATGTAATGCAACCCAAGGGAACCGAGTATTTGGAATCTGCAACCGTCCCCACCATGACTTCTATCAGCATGGTTAATTGGCAAACCATGCATGAGGAATCATAAGGGGAGACATCAAGTACAGAAGGTATTGTGACCTGAAGCCATACCACTGTTCAACGTCTCAGATGATGGCAGAGACAGAAATGGTACCTAGCCCGATGAAACGCCCTGATACAAAGCAGACCTATGGATATTGCCCAATGGTTGAGATACCTTGAGGCTACAAAGGTACATGATGAATTCTCAAAGGATTGGGGCGAGGAGTTGAGCAAAATATCATTGGAAGGGAGGCACCAAGAGAAAATCACCCTTCAAGAGACCGATACACCCAAGCTTACAAAAGCGGGACGCCAAAAACGTAACAAAGCCTTAGCTAAGGCAAAGCATGAGGCCAAGAAGATCATGGCAAAAGCCAAAAAGAACAATGAGGACAAAATAGTCAGTACCCGACCATTTCAAGAACTATAGAGTAGATGATCGGAGAGTGGTCCAACGAACAACCACTAGGGTAAAAGAGGAAGGGCTATCAACATCATACAATGGTCTGGCAGAAGTCAAGGAGGTTGATATTACGGGACCACTGGAAGCACGGCCCATATCTGCTAAGGATTTGACTTCTGTAGAGGAAGAAGAACTAATTGCTCTCCTCAAGGAATATAAGGATTGTTTTGCCTGGAATTACAAGGAAATGAAAGATTTGCTTAAAAAGTCATGTCATTCGGTCTCACAAATGCCCTGGCAACCTTTCAACGATTGATTAATGTGCACAGCTTTTAAGGACTACTTGCAAAAGAGGATGGAAGTGTTTCTTGATTATCTATGTGCACATTCTTGATGGGAAGATCATTTGGCCTGCTTGAGAAAAGTGTTTGAACGTTGCGGATTATATTGGATATCATTAAACCCCTTGAAGTGCCAATTTTGGGTCAAGCATGGTGTGATACTAGGAACATAGTCTAAAAAATTGTTATATCCACTGATGATAGCAAGGTCAAAGTGATCTTGGAGCTACCACCGCCTACCAACTACAAAGGAGCGCAAAGGTTTATAGGTCATGTGGGGTATTATCGACGCTTCATCATATTTTATGCTAAGATAGCCCGACTCTTTTATAAACTTCTCATTATCTTTGATTGGACTGAGGAGTGTCAAGAGGCTTATGATCATCTGAAGAAAGCCTTGGCAAGCGCACCTATTTTGCGACCCCCCACCAATTGGGATCTCATATTTCACGTACACATCGATGCATCAAATTTTGCTATTGGTTGCATGCAACCTGGTGAGTTCAAATTGGACTATCCAATTTGCTTTGCTAGTCTCATCAGTTGAATGATTCAGAGGTGAACTACACCACTACATAGAGAGAGAAGGATTAGCCATGGTCTACGCAGTCAAGAAATATCAACATTATCTCTTGGCCACCAAATTAGTATTTTTTGTAGACCATCAATCCTTGCTATATCTAGTGAATAAACCTTGCACTATGGGAAGAATCACCCATTGGCTGTTATTGTTGTTGGAATTTGACTTTACTATCACGGTAAGGAAGGAAACACAGCATGTGTTGGCCAACCACCTATCTAGAATTTCAAATGCAGAACCAGAGCTGGTGTCGATGTGACCTTCCTGATGCTTGTTTATTCAAGTTGGATATGGTACCTGAGTGGAGTGAAGAGATCTCAGAGCATCTAGCTTATGGTTTTCCGCAAGACATGCCTTTAAAGAAGGATAAGATGTGGCGGCTTATCAAGCTTGCGGCACCATATCAATTGATTGCCGGAGAACTGTATAGGCTAGGCAAAGACAATGTGCTTAGACAGTGCATAAGAGAGGATGAATTCGTGACCATATTGGAAGAATCTCATTCAAGGACTGTAGGCGGGCATTTTGCTGGGGAACTTATAGCTCGAAAAGTGCTTCAAGATGGACTCTGGTGGCCCATGTTATTCGGGGACGCCATAGAGTTCGTCTCAAAAGATGCGAGGAATGCCAACATTTCGTTGTTCCTCAACAAAGAGACCATTAGGAAGTGAATGGGGTCTTCTTGGGCCCTTTAATTTGCCCAAGCCTAATCAAGGTGATTAAGGAATAGCCAAATGGGGGGTTGCCATGTGGACTGAAATGTTGGGTTTGTAAGAGAGGTGTAAGAGTGGTCAAAGGGTGCACTTTTTCCAAGGGGGGGAGGCAATTTTACAATTTTCGGACCTCCATAACTTCTACATACAAGCTCCGATTTGAGCGGAGATTATAGATCCGTGATCTACGTATCAAGAGCTTTCCATAGATATGTTACATGATATGGTTTTGTCCGCTAGATTTTAAATTCCATTTTCCCCCCAAAATTCAAATTCGAATAAAGTAGCCGTTTTGAAGCTTCTAATTAGAAAACGTTTCTTCTTAAGAGAAAAGGTTTGTCTCCTTAAACTGCCAAATAAAAGGGCCCAAGAAGCCTTCCATTGAGGTCCTAATGCAAGATGAATGTTTAAAGTTTCCTCTTGGAGGTGAGGTAGCCCATAACAATGGCAGACATGTTTGTTGGCACTCCTAGTTGCATTCCGTATGATATTTCATTTGTGACAAGTGTAAGGCATGTGAGTCCACTCTATACATGAGCCTAGCAATATCCATGTGTCCCATTATTATAACAACCTTTGATTTCTACCATGCACCTTTTACAAAATCACACAACAAACAAACAAGATTTTACAATTTGGCATTGCCAATGATCAATATTTTAACATGAGATTGCTTCCACAATGCACAACAATCTTATTCTTTTTTTTAATCACTTTTTATAGACTTTTGTTTTAAAAATAATAATTTAAGTATATTATTTTGGAGAAATTCCCACTAAATACACTCAACACAAGATATATTAGTTGATAAATAAAATCAAGTGCTAATTTAAAAAAACTATCTTCAATAGTTTTCAAATTTTAATTTTAAAATACCTTAAATCAAATTTCAAGCACACTACAAATACCATACAAAAAGTCTTCTATATGTATTTAGGCCATTGGCATATATCTTTTATCAACTAAAGGCCGCATAGTTTTATACACATCTCCTTAAAGATAAGGCTATAATAGTATTTTATGCTACTTTTAGTAAATTTGAAAATTGTTAATTTACTAGATATATGATTTTTTTTCAAAAAATTCACCATAGGTAGATGCATTCTAAGCAAGCACGCTCAAGTAGTTTCATGAATGTTTTAGTTGATTTGCCTTTCTATTACTTCAAAATTCATAAATTAACATGAAACCACTTTTGTGCTTAAAGCCTTCTTTTTTATGGCTCAATTACATGACTAGTGTTAAGCATGCTTATACAAGTGTTGGTCCTACAACTTGACCACCATGAAGGAGAATACAAATGAGACTAGAATTATACTTTAAGCAACACCACATTGGTGTTTATTGACTAATCATTTCTGATGTTGATAGGTTTTGTCTTTATTCTTGTTATGTTATCTTGAATTTTTCCAAATTTTATCGGTAATATTATGGACGCAATGTGTGTGCATGCACGTATGTGTGTGGATGTATGTGTATGCGCATGGGCACGTGCACAATATGCATGTGTGTGTGTGTGTGTGTGTGTGAGAGAGAGAGAGAGAGAGAGAGAGAGAGAGAGAGAGAGAGAGAGAGATTTAACTTAATCCTCTCACTTGCAAAGTTGGGATGATGGTCTTATAGTTTCCCTTGTTCCAAATCAACCACTCATTGTATGTGCTTTGAACCATTGTAAGAGAGTTCCCACTACATAACAAGAGAATAAACTTATGTTACTTCTATTAAATTTTATTTGATTAACCACATTGCTTTTAATACAAGAGAATGTACTTAGTGTACTACCATCATTTGTTGTCTTTAAAATAACAAAGTTACTTTTGTGGATTGATTATGCTTCTACAAGAGCCTTAGTTTCCTTGGTCTTGTAAAGTTATTAAATAAATCTTTTGTAGTCTTATCAATATGTGAAATATGATACTACGAAAAACTCTTACATGTCAATAATTCATGTATTCCACCTAATAAAATGGCATGCTGTTAGACAACAAAGGTATTATTTAGACGTTGTATGTTCCAAAGAAACACGTGTGTTATATTGCGCCTTTAAGAGCGGTTTCACCACATCAAGACCCCCACCATAGGATGGAGAGCACTAGCCAACAAACCCACCCCTCCCCTCACCTTAGGGGATGACTTCGAGATTATAGCTTTCCGAGAATACCATGGAAATGGGTACCTTGATATCGTCAGAGAAAAGGTGGCGTAAAATCCTTGAAATTTCACTCATGCATGTATTTATTGCACCAAAACTTTGAACGGAAGAGGCTATTTGATCACTTTGTCATGTTACATTTCCTAGAATGGCAAGGGCATTGAAAGAAGCAAGGTTATTGAAACCTTGTAATGTGGAGGGATATATGATTAATATTAGATGATGGGCCACCAAATTCCAACATAAATATAGAGAGGCCTCTTATGTGTGCTTGTACAAATGAAAGGTTGATCGGTACTCTAGAGACCCACACACATAACCTAACCTAACCTAACCTTAACCCTGGTGGAGGGCATGTGGTTAGACAGGAGAACGAATGAGCAGCTCACTTGCAGCAGTTACTACCAGGCGGTCCAATTCCACCATGTTGGGGCTGAACTACACCACCTTGGCTAAGGAGGCGCCTGCTGCAGGGCTCAATTTGTTGCTCCTTCAATGGCTGCAGCAACAAACAAAAAAGAAAAGAAAGAAAGGATATCGAATCAGAGGGTACAAATGATGTAGAGCCAAATTCTCCTCATGGACTTCGAGGGGGAAAAGTGTGATTACCCTCGACAGTTTTGCTGCATCTAGCTCGCCATTTATGAACACATCAGAGCCTCATGAAAAATAAATTGTATGGCTTGCTACATCTGAAGGTGCAAGAACTCATTGATTAGAAACATGAATACCACATCCTTATAAACCTCATGAAAGTATGAAAATCACAGGGATGGAGATCAATATACTAAAAAACTTGAACTCAATAAACTATAAAGTACAAAAGCCAATGTGATGTACTTTCTTGAACAAGATCCCATATAATATTCTTGATTTTGTTTTTTATCCTCATTTAATAGGGTACATAAAGACTAAGAATTGCATCATGATACCCTCATTAATACCTAAAGCCCAAAGTGTCTCTTGATTCAACCAAGAAAGATGTAACTCAACAAGCCCAAATCATCTCTCTCGTCACACTAATCAGTGGCACCTTTTCAAACAAGTTCCACTTTAGCCACTTTAGCTTATGGCACGTATTATCATCTTGGCTTGCCCCAACCTTGAGGTTAAAATAACCCTAATTTACATCTCAATTGTTCATGAACATATAAGAAAAAAGAAACAAATTATGAATAAATATTTACATAATTATCAATAGGCTATGTAATCATCAAATTTATCCTATCAAAGCACATTAAGTTGCCAAAATATTATCTCGGCCAAATAAGGACTTATGCGAATTCCCATCCACCAACCACCACTCTAGACATAACAATCATATTGGGAGGTTCATCACTTTCTCACTAGATAACAAAAACATCGAGTTTTAGTTTCAAGCTCTTGATGGGGTAAAATAGCATTCTCTTTAGTGAATTTGTATGAATCGGCTAGCCCATATCACATTTACAAATTATCTCTTTCTCTTCTCCTATCACTCAGCATCTCAATGATAATGATCAAGAATCTAGAAAGAAAAAATTAATCACACAACAATAAGCATTAGTTAATTCCTTATTCAACCTTTAATATAAAAATAGCCCTTAATAAATAAAAATCAATCATTCGTTTGCATGATTTCCTAAACTTATTTCACCCTAGCCAAAATAGGTGCCCAAATTGGGGGATGGGCACAGAGTGGGATTCTCGGAGCGGCCTTTTTTGACAATAACCAATATCTATCTATACTCATGTCTTCTCTTTCCTCTCCCTACTCCTAGCCCACCAACATGGCTAGCCTAGCGGCCCCGCCAGCCCACTATAACCAACTCCTCTCTCTTTCCCTCTCTTATGCCCTTATCTCTCTATTCTCTCTCATCGCTCTCTCTCTCTCTCTCTCTCTCTCTCTCTCTCTCGTGCCCCCTCCACTCCTCTATCCCTCTCTCTCATGTCCCCTATGAAAAGATGCAGGGGGGAAGAGAGCTTGAGCTCTTGCAAGCACACACACACTCACAAAACCCTAATAGAGAACACACGAGGTGAGAGGCTGAAAATCTTCTTCTTCTTCACTCAACACTCAACACACCATATACACAATAAGAGTACACACAATATGAAAGGTACTCAACCAAATACATACACGGGTTCTCTATAGTGTGAACCCAACTAAATGAGCTGGCGCTATAACTATGCCAGTCTCTAGAATGGCTGTCACACAGCCTGTCATCCCACTGGCCGCATATCACCCACGATCTCACCAACCATGCCAGTGGTGTAAGTGTGGGGCCTATCCCCCAGGTGGGTCATCAGTGTCCACCGCCTCACTGGATGAGCTCGATATCTCAACACTCCCCCTCGAGCTCAACTCCATCTCATGTACACCAAGCGAAGCCCTGAATCTATAGAGCTTCTCTGTACCCAATGCTTTGGTGAAGATGTCAGCTACCTGATCCTCTGTGCTAACATAAACAAGGTCAAGGTCTCCTGCCAAGACCTTCTCTCTGACGAAATGGTAATGGACCTCTATATGCTTCGTGCGAGCATGAAAGACTGGGTTCCTGGCCAACTGTATACTGCTAATGTTGTCACAGAAAATGACAACTTGTCTGTCCACTGATAGACCCAAATCTACAAGTAGCTTTCTCAACCAAGCTACCTCACATGCTGCCATAGCAGCTCCTCTGTACTCGGCCTCTGTACTGGATAGAGCAACCATAGGCTGCTTCTTGCTGCTCCAAGTTACAGCAGCACTCCCCAAAGAGAACATGAATCCACTAGTAGATCTTCTATCTGAGATACTACCAGCCCAATCAGCATCTGTGTACCCATGTACACATATCTCTGTCCCAGTCTCATAGAATAGTCCACAATGCAAAGTAGACCTCACATACCTCAGTATGCTTCTCAATGCATCCAAATGCGATTTCCGTGGAACCTGCATAAACTGACTCACCAACCCAACAGCATAGCTCAAATCTGGCCTGGTGATCGTCATGTATATCAAGCTTCCTACTATGCACCTATACATAGTAGGGTCCTCCAAAATCTCTCCTGAATCTGCACTCAACTTGCCATCCTGATCCAATGGCCATTCTTTTCCTTTACGTGATGTACTAATCACATTTGCAGGACTGGTATTATGACGCAGCCTGCCACTCCATGGTCTATCAACAGACCCACTAGATGAGGACTCTCCTGGTCCACTCAAAGACTATGATTGCTGACTTGCATTCTGTGCAACCACACTTCCACTCACATCAGCCCCAACAGCTTCTTTTTTAGCAGCATACCAGCTGCTCATCTCATCAAAGACAGCATCCCTGCTTACCCTCAACTCACGTGTAGCAGGATTATAACACCTGTATCCCTTTTGCTCAAGGGATATTCCCTTTTGCTCAAGGGAATATCCAATAAACACACATTTTTTAGCTTTTAGATCTAGCTTAGTTCTTAGCTCATCTGGCACATGCATATATGCAATGCATCCAAAGACTTTCAGATGAGACGAATCAGGTTTTCTGCCAGTAAACCTCTCCTCTGGAGTTACATCATGTATGGCTGCAGTTGGAGTCCTGTTCATGATGTATACTGCTGTAGAAATAGCCTCAGCCCAATAGCTATGCGGCATATTTTTCTCTTCCATCAATGCTCACGCAATCTCAGCAATGTGCCTGTTTTTCCGCTCAGCAACTCCATTTTGTTGCGGAGTGTATCTGCATGTAAACTGTCTCCGAATACCATTCTTCTTCAAAAATTCAGAGAACTCATTGGAGAAGTACTCTCCCCCTCCATCTGACCTTAGGCACTTTACATATTTCCCTATTTTCTTTTCAACCAAAGCTCTGAAATTCTGAAAGTGAGTGAACACCTCACTCTTCTCCTTCATGAAATATACCCACACTTTCCTTGTGTGGTCATCAATAAATGTCACATAATATCTGTAGCCTCCCATAGACATGGTCTTCGTAGGACCCTATACATCTGAATGCACAACATCTAGTACATTTCTACTCACATATCTGTTGCGTGGAAATACATGCTTTGTTTGCTTTCCAAATTGGCATGCTTCACGTATTCTCTGCATACCTTCCACTTTAAACTTTGGCAGCCTTGTCACAATTCCTTTAGTCTGCATAGACTTCATTCACTACACATTCACATGTCCAATTCTTTTATGCCAAATGTCTGTGTCTGCAACAATCCCTGAACCATTTGCAAACATCGCAGCACTCATTTCAGGCATGTCTACATTCAATGTAAACATTCTGCCCACTCTGTTGCCTTTTGCAACCAACCTGCACTTGTCTTTAAAGTCTTCAACATAACAACCATCAGGGTTAAACCGAACCTGCAAACCCTGCTCAATCATCTGGCCAACTGAAACCAAATTCTTTGTTATGTTCGGAACATGAAGTACATCTGTAAGGTACTTCACTTTGCCATCCTGCATAGACAATGGCACATCTCCAACATGGGCAATTGGATGAGCAGTGTCATCCCCTGTTTCCACAAAACCTAGTCTTTCAAGGTTTTTCATCTCCTTGAACCACTCCCCATGACTTGTCATGTGGTTCGAAGCACCTGAATCCACATACCATACATCATCTTTTTGTGCTGTTTCAACATTTTCAGACATGGCATTCACGACATGCTGTATAACAAACAACCTTTCATTATCCTCATTGTTTCTACTTGAGAATGCATAGTTGTTTTGTTGCACTTTCCCATTTTGCATGTCAGCCTGCTTCTTATAACATTCTACCTGCACATGTCCAGGCTTACCACAATAATAGCATTCACGTGCATCATTATACTGCCTTTGCCGATTTCCACGGCCTCTTTGACTCCCCCTACCTCTCTGAATTTTCCTCTTCCACCTGCGTGTTGTTGTTGTTGTTGTTGTGTATTCTAGGACTGTTGTTGTTGCTGCTCTGCTGGCCATAATTCTGATTACCTGTTCGGCCACCTCCTTGACCGCATCCACGGCCTCCTCTACCTCATCCTCTTCCTGAACTTGTGTAGAAGGCCTGTTGCTCTGAACTGTTTTTGTTTTGTGAAGACTGTTGGTCTTCACCCAAGCTCTTCTCTTCTATAATCAACATAGACACCAAATCTGTAAAGTTGGGAATGTTTTCTCGAGTCTGAATAGACGTCTTAAACGCCTTGTATTGTGGCCCGAGACCACGTAGATAGACTTTCACCAAATCTGTAAAGTTGGGAATGTTTTCTCGAGTCTGAATAGACATCTTGAATGCCTTGTATTGTGGCCCGAGACCACGTAGACAGACTTCCACCTTATCATCATCATCTACTAACACACCAATAGATGCAAGGGATTCCACAATACCCTTTATCTTCAATGCATAGTCATTCATAGACATGCTCTTTTTCTCCACAGTATGAAGTTTGTTCTTCAACTATATCTTGCGTGTCTTGGTATTTGTTTCATAGAGTTTAACCAAGGTGTCCCACACCTCCTTGGGGGACTTGGCATCCTGAATATGCCCAATCATGGTGTCCTGTATACTAATGGAGAGCCAATACAATACTTTCCTGGCTCCTTGGTTCCAGTCTTTAAACTCTTTCACATCTGCAGAGCAGTCGGATTTATGTCCGGTATCTCTGGTGCCTCTTCATGCTCACCTTCTATGTAGTCCCAATAGCCCTTTCCCATCAGGAAATTCGTCAACCTAAACCTCCAAGCATGGAAGTTATTCTTATCAAGCTTCTTAGCCACAATCTGGGTTATGCCAGCATTTGACATCTTTCCAGATACACAAATTTACCAAAAACAGCACTCTGGTTTTTCCTCCACAAACTGCTATATTTTTTGTAGCGATACTGTAGTACTCTCAAATGTCACAACCAGTGACTTCAATGTGCATACATATACCCAATGGCAACTGTTGATCTCTTTGCAGCACCCACAATGTCTGCACAGTCAATGTGTCTTCCTACAGTTCTTAAAACAGAGTTCTGCAGAGAATCGATGACTTGCCCGCCGCCGCAGTGGTCGAAATCGCCTGCTTTCTAAAAAATGGAGGTTCAGATGTACGTGAAACGCGTTTTTGGCCTAGAAAATTTCGTCCGATAGGACAGTATAGTTGCCCTATATCTTTACTCCCGCCAAGAAAGCTCCTCAATCAGAGATCGTTTGCCAGTGCCTCCCATAGAGCTCCTGACAAGGGTGTAGTCACCAACACAAATAGGGAAAAGTAGTTGAAGCTCTTACCCTCGTACCACTTCCTGTGGTTCTCTTGCTTGCAGCTCAGCCCTTACCACGAACCAGGCTCTGATACCATGAAAAGATGCAGGGGGGAAGAGAGCTTGAGCTCTTGCAAGCACACACACACTCACAAAACCCTAATAGAGAACACACGAGGTGAGAGGCTGAAAATCTTCTTCTTCTTCACTCAACACACCATATACACAATAAGAGTACACACAATATGAAAGGTACTCAACCAAATACATAGAGGGGTTCTCTATCGTGTGAACCCAACTAAATGAGCTGGCACTATAACTATGCCAGTCTCTAGAATGGCTGTCACACAGCCTGTCATCCCACTGGCCGCATATCACCCACGATCTCACCAACCATGCCAATGGTGTAAGTGTGGGGCCTATCCCCCAGGCGGGTCATCAGTGTCCACCGCCTCACTGGATGAGCTCGATATCTCAACACCCTATCTCTCTCAACCCTTTCTTATCCCTCTCTCATGTGCCCCATCCACTCTCTCAAAATGTATCCCTCTCCTCCCTCCCTCTCTCATGTCCCCCATCCGCTCTCTCAAAATCTATCCCTCTCCTCCCTCCCTCTATGTTTATGAATATCTCTCCCTCTCCCTCTCTTTCCCTCTCCCTACTCTCCCTCTCTATCTCTTCCTCTCTCTTATGTTTTTGTTGTCTCTCTCTCCCTCTCTCTTATGATCTCTCCCTATGTCTATCCCTCTTCCTCCTCTAACTCTCTCCCTCTCTCCCTCTTTCTTTTTATTATATTATCTCTCTCTCTCTCTCTCTCTCTCTCTCTCTCTCTCTCTCTCTCTCTCTCGCTCGCTATCATTCTCTGATATCTCTCTCTACCTATCTTGTAAGATTCCTCCCTCCAGCTTTTAAGGTGTGCAGGTGTAAGAACCTCCCCTTCTGATCTTATAATTATTCCCCTCTATGAAATAAAAGAAAGATCCTGTTTTACCCTGTTTTGGCCTAGAGAGAGAAAACGTCTAGAGGGAGGTAATTCAAAATTGAGATATATATTTGGGAGGAAAGTTTTAAATGAAAATACACTAAAATGTGAAAAGTATCAAAAAGTCATTATATTAGTGGCCTCAAAAAATGCCCTTCTATTTTGGGATATAAAATATTAGAATGCATCTTGTAATCACTAGATAGCATAGCAGTTATAGGAAGATATGACAAGTGTGAAGATTATGAGGAAGTTATGAAGATATGACAAGATTGTTATTATAAGGTAGTTATGACTAAGAAATGATATTAAAAAATCACTTTTTGGGTTTATATATGTATAAGAAAAGTATTTTTTGATGGAAAAACTCAAAAAAAAATTTAAAAAAATAATTTTTGGGTCCCCCTTATGGGCGTGGTAATGCAACTTCATTCTATTTTTGTTATAAAATATTAGAATGTACCTTGCAATCATTAGACATCAATGATCATAGAAGTTAGAAAGATATGACAAGATTATTATGAGGTAGTTATGACTAAGAAATGATATAAAAATTTCACTTTTTAGGTTTATATATGTACAAGGAAAGTTTTTTTGATGAAAAAACTCAAAAAAATAAAATTTTGAAAAAGTCAAATTTTGGGCTCCCCCTTATGGCCGAAAAGTGAAACCTTGGGAATGGTGATGCAACTTGCATCTAAAAGTAATGGATTAAAATATTCCAAAACTATAGACTATAAAAGTACTAAAAGCTAGTGAGAGAGTGAATAAAATGTAGATGTTAGGACCTAAAAAGTCTATAAAAAATAGGGAAATCATTTGCTTTGTCTCCCACTATAGGGTCAAAATTAGCATTTTTAATCAAAAGATTATTAAAAATTAAGATTATGGTTTTATGGTTTTATGCATTGTATGAGATGGAACATGGCTTTCCTCTATGGTTAGGGTTTGACTAATACATTACGGTTTGCTCCTGTGTGTGTGTCTCCTCTCCCTCTACCTATTTTAGGGTTTGATTATATACAGTAGGGTTTGCTCCTCTCCCTCTACCTGTTTTAGGGTCTCCTCTCCCTCTACCGTGTGTGTGTCTCCTCTCCCTCTACCTGTGTGTGTGTCTCCTCTCCCTCTACCTGTTTTAGGGTCCATTTCATAGTCCAAATTTTCCCTAATGCACACATTTTTCTACCTTTGGATACAACTTAGTACACAACTCATCTGGCACATGCACATATGCAATACATCCAAAAATGTTCAAGTGAGACAAATCTAGTTTCCTGCTAGTAAACTTCTCCTCTAGCATTACATCATGTATGGCTGCAGTAGGAGTCCTATTTATGATATAAACTGCTATAGACACAACCTCAGTCCAATAGCTATGCGGCATAATCTTCTCTGCATCAATGCTCGTGCTATCTCTGCATCAATGCTCGTGCTATCTCTGCAATAGGCCTGTTTTTTCACTCACAGCAACTCCATTTTGCTACAGATTATATCTACATGTAAATTGTCTCTGAATTCCATTCTTTCGCAATTCAGAGAACTCATTGGAGAAGTATTTTTCCCCTCCATCTGACCCTAGGCACTTCACATGCTTTCCTATCTATTTTTCAGCCCCATCACTCTAAAATTCTGAAAAATGAGTAAACACTTTACTCTTCTCCTTCATGAAATACACCCACACTTTGTGTGGTCATCAATGAATGTAACGTAGTACCTGCAGCCACCCATAGACATGGTCTTCGCAGGACCCCATACATCTGAATGCACAACATCTAGTACATTCCTGCTCACATTTATGTTATGTGAAAATACATGTTTTGTTTGCTTTCCAAATTCTTTGCACATTTACATGCCCAATTCTCTTATGCCAAATGTATGTATCTGCAACAACTCCTAAACCATTTGCCAACATTACAGCACTCACTTGAGGCATATTTACATTCAATGTAAAACACCATATTAGTGAATTTGGGAATTTCCCAATTCCCATTTTTGAATACTTAAAAAAGGGGTATATGGATAACATGTTTGTAAGTTTCTTAAAACCCTATCATATGACCTATTGTTGGAAAGCGCTTGAAAAATGGAATCTAAAGAGCTATAAAGCGCTCATTTTGGATTAGTGGTGTTCAAGTTATGGTTAATCCAAACTTTTGACCACGTGTCCCAAACTTGTGGGAAATTCCCATATTCCCCAATATGGTGTTGTAAATATTCTACCCACTTTGTTGCCTTTTGCAACCATCTTGCACTTATCTTTAAAGTCTTCTACATAATAGCCATCAAGGTTAAACTGGACCTGCAAACCCTACTCAATCATCTGATCAACAGAAACCTGATTCTTTGTAATATTCGGAACATGAAGTACATCTGCAAGGTACTTCACCTTACCATCCTGCATATAGACAATGGCACATCTCCAACATGGGCAATCGGATTAGTAGTGTCATCCCCTGTTTCAACAAAACCTAGTCTTTCAAGACTCTTCATCTCCTTGAACCACTCATCATGTGACTTGTCAACATACCATACATCATCCTTACATGGTGCTGAATCATTTCTAGACACAGCATTAATTACATGTTGCATAACAAACAACCTCTCATTGTCCTCATTATTTTTGGCTAGAGGATGCATAGTTGTTTTGCTGCACTTTTCCATTTTGCATGTCACTCTACTACTTATAGAAATCTTCCTATACACATGTCCAAGCTTACCAGAGTAAAAATAGCCTTGTGTATCATTATGCTACATTTGCCAATTACCACACGACCTCTTTGACTCCCCCTGCCTCTAAACGCGTCTCTTCCTCCTATATGTTGTTGTTGTGAATCCTGGGACTTGCTATTGCTGACCATAATTCTGATTACCCAACAATAGTTCTGTAGAGAATTGAAACTTACCCGCAGTGTCCGTGAACGCCTACAAATTGAAAAACAGAGGTCCAAACATGCCCAAAATGCTATTTTGGCCCAAAAAAATTCATCCAATGAATAATATAGGTGTCATGTAACTCTCCTTCCACGAAGAAAGCTCCTCAATAAGAATTCATTTGCCGTGCCTCCCGAAGAGCTCCTGAGAAGGGTGTGGTAGCCAACACAAAGGGGGAGAATAGATGAAGCTCTTGCCCTTGTACTTCTTCCTATGCTTCTCTTACTCTGCTCAGCCCCTAGCATGAACCAGGATCTGATACCATGAAAAGATATAGGGGAGAAGAGAGCTTGAGATCTTGCAGCACACACACACTCACACAAACCCTGGAAGACATTAGGAAGTGAATGGGGTCTTCTTGGGCCCTTTAATTTACCCAAGCCTAATCAAGGTGATTAAGGAATAGCCAAATGGGGGGTTGCCATGTGGACTGAAATGTTGGGTTTGTAAGAGAGGTGTAAGAGTGGTCAAAGGGTGCACTTTTTCCAAGGGGGGGAGGCAATTTTACAATTTTCGGACCTCCATAACTTCTACATACAAGCTCCGATTTGAGCGGAGATTATAGATCCGTGATCTACGTATCAAGAGCTTTCCATAGATATGTTACATGATATGGTTTTGTCCGCTAGATTTTAAATTCCATTTTCCCCCCAAAATTCAAATTCGAATAAAGTAGCCGTTTTGAAGCTTCTAATTAGAAAACGTTTCTTCTTAAGAGAAAAGGTTTGTCTCCTTAAACTGCCAAATAAAAGGGCCCAAGAAGCCTTCCATTGAGGTCCTAATGGAAGGCTGAAAATTCTTCTTCTTCTTCACACAACAAAAGAGGTCTACAAAGAAGATAAAGTGACTAACACATATAATAGAGTATATACAAGTAGTCCACAATGTGAACATGCTAAGAGGATTGGGTAGATGTGGACTAGTCAGTGTAGTCGAGTTGTAGAATCTCTAGTGAAGATATGTCAATGCCAACTACCTAACCCGCCAATGATATAAATGTCGAATGATCATTTAGGTGCCTCATGAGTGTCAGCTTATAATGATATTGACATCTCAACACCTGGTACCTTGCTTCTTGCTCTTTGGAAACCTTTAAGCTTTTTAAGATCACATCTTTATGGGTTGCTTCTATTGATGCCAAAGGTTCATGGAGCGTCTGAACTTGGTCTGTGGCTTCCTGGACCTACCTCCACAGTGTTGCGTTTCTATCGTGAAGCGTATGTGTTGTTAACAAATGTGTTCGCCACACTCTTTGCTCTTTTTCCCATATGGGGACGCTTGTTGAGGTTAATCCTTCCAATTACATAATGGCAATTGTAGAAGGCTGTCTAAACCCTCCATAGTTTTCTTAAGGAAACAGATCAACATCGATATCCTACCAAAATGATTGGGACATCATTGGATGTTCATCATTCAGCCTTCATCTTTTTCTCAGGCTTGCATCTTCTTCATCCCTCTTTCTTTTGTCTGCTTCTTGGCTCTCTTCAGGGGCCTTCGGTGTGTTGAAGTTGCCTCTTCATTTCTTAGGCCCCTAGCTTCTTGTGGCACTACTCTATCCTAGGCTTGCTCTGCACCAATTCCTATTGAGACATTCTGGTCTGAAAGGATAGGATCTCTAAGTGGTGATAGGTTCTTGAATACTATATGTGTTGGGCTAGGCGGAGGTGTTTGTTGGGGCAATTGGGCAGTTGTACTTTTTGGGGCTTCAGATTAGCCAATATCTTGTGCTTCGTGGGCTGCTCCACCACCTATTGGAAGGAAGCAATTTCCTCGGCCAGTTCAGCTTCTATTCTTTTGGACTCCTCAGCGACGACGACTCCAAGAATTATGCCCCTCATCTTCTTATATGTCTTTTTTCTTCTACTATTCTTGAGCTCCTTCTTGATTTCCTTTGTGTCTTTTAATAATTCCTTCCCTTCTTGTAGCTATCCAGAGGTAAGTGTTGGTGGTTCTACCTGTGCTGCTTGGAACATCTGTGCATACTGTCCCAAATAGCTCAGGTGATGGTCTCTTCTTCTTGTCTATAGGTGATTCTATAGCACTAGCTTGTGTGACAGCCGGAGTCTTCTCAACTTTAGGTTCTGGGGTTGTGGAGGTCGACATCTATAGCAATGATAAGAGAGTCATTCATACTGATTGGTGAGAGCATGTGGTCGTTTCCCCTTTTTCTTTTTTCTTTTCCTCTTTTTTTTAAATATGTAAATGAGTATATGTGTGTGTTATGTTTGATGATGAGAAGGGTGTGGTGTTAGTGGGGTGAGCAATAACAAGGGTGTGTTATGTTTGATGATGAGAAGGGTGTGGTGTTAGTGGGGTGAGCAATAACAAGGTGCGAGAATACAAGCGAGAAGGTGCAAACCGTGAGAGTGCAGGATTTTGCCCGTGAGATAGCAAGGTTTTACACCGTGAGATGGTTAAGCCACCCATGAGATGGCTTAAGCGGTGAAGGCACAAGCTCCCACCTCAAGTCAATGTTGCACACAATGCGGGTCAAAGATGACTTGGGAAAATTGTGAGCAATGAGGAACCACTCGAGAGAGCGATGCAATCGTCGAAGGATTTGCACAAGCAAAATGCACAAAAAAGGAAAGAAGTCGATTTTTTGGAGCAAATGGTTGGCCTCGACAGCCATCTTAATGAGGTATGCCACATGTCATTCTATGATTGGTGGAGAGAATGTGATCGTTTCATAACGTGAAGCATTAACGGTCTCATGACGTGAACCATTTTGGATTAGTTCAGACGTGAACCATTAACGGTCTCATGACGTGAACCATTTTGGATTAGTTCACGACGTGAAGCACTAATGGTCTCATGACGTGAACCATTTCTGATCCAGTGCGTGCAAGGTTGATACACTATGCGCTTCACCTGCTCAAACACTCAATTCACAATATGATGCATTCAGATGCATTCAGAGAATGGTTAAATACACATGAAACAAATGAACATGTTTCATGGTATGAAGATCAAAACATTTTGATCTTGTACCCATTATTGAGAATTCGATAACTTTTGTACTTCATCTCTTGTTATTGCCATGGAAACACATGAAACGAATGAACATGTTTCATGGTATGAAGATCAAACATTTTTACCTTGTACTACCCATTATTGAGAATTTGATAACTTTTGTAGGGTGGTTGCAAGATGAGGTTATCTAGTTTCATGTCGTGGGCGCCCTTGGCTTTAGCTGAAAAACAGGCATTTTTTCAAGAAGAATAGCCAATCTCTCATAGTTAGCCAAGGAGTTTCACTTCAAGGTCTTCTAATGAAACATCATATGCAAAGTTGGGCACCTAAAACTATAATCTGATCGAATATCCAATAATTGCAAATCCCCTTTTCTTTGGGAACCAAGTTTGTATACAGGCCCTGTCCTAGGTTTAGACAGGTATAGTGAATGTGAGTAAATTGCCTATAACTTTTACATTATTACTCATACGATGTTCCCACTTTGCATATCACAAATACAAATAACATAGAGCTTAACTTGATTTATCGAGTAATTTTTGATGTGTTCTACTATTTTCTATATTATTTAAAAGATATTAGAATTGTTAAAAAAATATACTATTTTATCCTCCCACCACATCTACCATTTAAAATGCTTAAATTGTATGGATCTAGTGATGATTAGATTGGGAAAGATTAGTATAATGTGGGTATAAGATAAAATTACAAATCTAACGGTTTGATTTTTGTAGATTTACTTTGGAAAATTTATTATGACTGTCAGAGGCCCATTAAATCAATAGTAATTTAATTCTAGAAAATTAAATATTGAATCTTTCAATCTAAAAACTCAAGGGATCAATACTCTTGTTGCCAGGAATTTATCAAAAAAAATTTGGCTTGATTTGAGTATGGGAAGGTCCATTTTCAATCCTCCCAAGTGAAAATTCCCATATTGTGTCCACTCTCCCCTTTTCAAGTCTAAAACCAATCCTAGTTAGGTTTGGAAATCTAGGCTTGGTAAACTTCACAGCTTAGGTTTCATTCCATGTGTGAGGCTTGGGTAGGCCCAAACCTTATATATGCATGCCACTTTATGTCCACGTGAGCATCGAGAGGATCCACATAAGCAGCTTGCCACCTCAGCTTGCCACCTCCACCCTCCATGTCAACATGGTCAACCTAGTTGACTCCCCACCTCATCATCCTAGTCATCATTAATGCCACATCATCTTGCCACCTTTGCATGCCACCTCGCACATGGTGACATGGCATGCCACATCATGGAATTGCCACATCAACCATAATAGTGCCACATGTCAAGAGAATGCCACGTGTCATGCACGCTTGTGACACGTGGCATCTCCTCCCACCTCCCCTCTTTTTTCAAAAACATATTTTTGGAAAAGTTAATTTAGTAATTTAGAGAAATAGAATATAGAAATTTAAATAATAAAATATATGTAACTTATTAAATAAAAGAATTTAAAATCACTAATTTAAAAGGATTATATTTTGGGATTAGATCAATAAAAATATTATTAAAGATCATATTATTAATTTTAAAAAAAATAAATTTTTTATTTTTATATTTCTTAAAAAAATTTTATGTAGAATAAACCTTTGAATAAAATATGAAAAAAATACTTTATTTAAAAAAAGCAGTAGATTTCTTTAAAGATATATTTATATATCTGGTAATGATAAATATTTAGACTTGTTAATAAATATTATAAATAATATTAATTTTTAAGTGGATAATAGTTTATCTTTAAATATCTTTATGTTTATCTTAGTTATCCAATCAATCTTAGATAGGAAATCCAGTGAGATTTGAAGTGGATAACCTATTTTTCCTATATAATCACACATCTCTAGTACTATCCCACACTTATCTGTAGTACTATCCCATCATTGAGCCCTTATAATATTTTCTCTCTTAGCTTCCTTGAGAATGGGTTCTCAAAGTCGTAGGAGTCGGAAACGTGATAGGACTAGACTCCCCCCCATCCACCAAGTTCAAGAGGAGGAGAGGAGAAGGGTAGCTCGTGAGAGAAAGAGAGAGTGGAGAGCACGTCAACGAGCAACACCTTCCGTTGGCGATGATCCAAGCCTTGCTCCTCCTCTTCCACTTCCTCTCCCTTCGCCCTCTTCCCCCCCACTACCCCTTAGTTTAGATAATCCACATGAACCCGCCCTTCTTGAGTCCTCTCTTCTACAAGAACCCACCCCCCCTCCTTTGGGCGCCCTTCGTGTGGATAGGAAAGAACTATCAAAGTCAGGGGCACATCGTCGTGCCCATGCAATCTTCCAATCCTATTTCAAAGACCTCACGTCTTCATCACAGGCATGTGTGCTTGATGCTTTGATTGATCTGCCCAACATGGCCAACTGCAGGGTGCTTTCCGACATTGGAGGTCGAAGAGAGAGGAGAGCTGGCATGGCGGTGCTACAAAGTGTTCGTCATTCCTATATAGTTAACAAGAAGAGGAACTCTGCGGACGCTTGGCTGCTCGACGGGCTATTGTGGCAGCCATAAGTAGCTCCCAAATGAAGGGTAAGGTTAGTGCCACATCTCGCATCCTTTCCATAGCACCACACGCACTTAGAGTTGGGTCTATTAGGCGACAAAGTTTAGATGCCAATGAGGTTGGTGCTATGTGGGCGAGTAGTGGTCGTGTAGCTAGGCATGATCGCCTACTAGATGAAACCACTAGAACCTTGATAGAAAGTTTTTGGGAGGAGAATTGTCGTGCATCGCCAGTTTTCAAGAAAGCTTTGCGTAAGAGAGTGACAAGAGGAGTGTTCATTGAGCACGGTGCTTGCTTTCTTGAAATGTCCCAAACTGAGTTGTATTCTCAGTTTGTGGCTTCGTATCCAGAGCTTAAAATTGGGCAAAGGTCATTTGAGGGGTGTAAGCCTTGGTTTGTGAGGTACTCACGTCAGCGTGACACATGTTGTTGTCGCTACCATGTTGAGTTCAATCTTTTTTATGATGTGTTCCGTTCTCTTAGTGGGCATAGAGAGTTGCCTCGTAGTCCACGTGATTTCATCCACTCTCTTTTGTGTGCACGCACGGAGGATGCCCAGTTCCATAGGATGCCTTGTGTGGAGAGCAATTGCACATCATGTGGTTCACTTGCACATCTACAGATGGTAGATCTTGATGCAAGTGACCAAGAGATAGTGGCATGGCAACGTTATGAGTATGTGACACACCAGCTCCAGAGTGGTGGACAGTCCAGGAAGTTGCAGCTCGTGGACAAACATACACCACGTTGTCACTTCACAACCACATTTAGGGAGCAGATCTACCCCTACATACGGCACAGTCATTGTGCCAAGTGGCAAGATCGTCAGTTCCGAGCATGCCTAGCAGAGTTTCCTATTGGTGTGGTCGTCTCTGTGATTGATTTTGCAGAGAACTACACTTTCACACCTTTTCAGGAGATACAATCTGAGTATTACTTCTCAGAGCAGGTAATGGTTATATTTTGTAATATTTGTTTTATGTTTGAGCTTCATTACTTAATTGATTTTTTGTGTCCTAAACGTATGTATTGCTTCCCTCACCAGGTTGCTATTTTGGTCCACATTAGCTATCGACATGCAGAGGCTCATGTAGATGGGATAGCGAGTACCCCCGAGACCCGTGTCATTATTCGAGAGTATCATTTCTATATCAGTGATGATCGTTCACATGATGCACATTTTGTGCAACACTGTTTTCGTCTCCATGACGATTTTTTAGGAGATTGTGGGATCAGACATGTCCAGCGATGGGTTTGGTCGGATGGTTGTGGCGCACAGTTCAAGTCATCACGTCAATTCTATTGGCTCTACAGGTTGTACTTATGGCTTTCTTACATTTACAATTAAACTAAATTCACTAGAACATCTTAAAGAAAACAATAACTAAGACTATCTTTTATGGATTTATAGGTGGCATGTGCAGTCTAGTATCCCAGTGATTTGGTCATTCTTTGAGACTGGTCACGGGAAGGGTGAGCATGATGGTGCAGGCGCGTGTGTGAAACGTGCCTTGAGGCGTCATCAGCTGCGACAGGATGCTCAGCGGTTCAGAGATGCAGGCCACGTAGTCGAGTGGTGCTCCCAACATTTGTGTGGGAGTGCAGCATCATCGTACCCCAGACGTGATGCTCGGATTGTCAGGAGATTTTTTTGGCATGTGGATGGTGGCACGATTGACCACAGAGCCTCCCATGATTGTGACACAGTATACCTGGCACCTTGGGCTTACATTTCATCAAGAGCACGTGCATGGCGGCCCCCACGATTTACACACGACGGTTTGCATGCTTCTGTGGAGCATGTATGGATGGCGATTGGTCACATTGTGCCTCGAGAGGATGGGCAGATGCATGGATACAGACATTCCTCTCCCCCGAGCATCCTTCACATCCCCCCCAGTGGTGTCTGATGAGCACACAGGTCCTGCGTTCATGGTTAGTTATGATGACCTGACAGATTTGCTATAGGAGGGTGATGTATTTGCTGTTATTGCCAGTGAGGGAAATAGCGAGGGAGTAGACTACTATCTGATGAGTTGCACTAGGCCAAAGTGCATGCTTGACCAGGATACAGTGGATGATCATGGGTTTTCTTATGACGCCCATAGCATGATTGTGGCAGGCCGGTTCTACCAGCAGATTTGACTTCATCGGGGGAGTCTTGAGTTCCAGCAGTGGAAGTGGGAGTTAGAGGCATTTCAGTTCTCTCATCTAGTGGTTGCTACCAGGCTCACTCTTGTTCGAGTACAGAGCCGAAAACACAGTTCTCACCCTCGTTTTCGGCTTCGAGTGGATGACCATGAGAGCATTCTAGAGCAGTTGAGAGCTAGAGAGGGTGCTGCTGACTAGATCTCTATCTTGATAGTGACTAAACTCAGACTAGCTGGGTTAGCTCACTTACATTGTACTTAGATTTTCAGGCAGTGACTAACCTCAGACTAGCTGGGGTAGCTCATTTTCATTCTGATGTACTTATTTGATGTTTATATCATTATGAGTTTTCTCATTATTGAGTATCATTACATTTTAGTTGATGTTCTTGATTTTATTATATTTTTTAACACTTTGGCTATCATATTGTTTGTTGAAAATCTCCATGCCATCGTACCCAAACATGCTCTGATGGTGACCAAACTTTGCAAGCATGGGGAGGGGACCCACCCCCACATGCTTGCAAAGTTTGGTCCCCATCAGAGCATGTTTGGATTGGCAATTAGTGCCCAGTGCGGGTTTTTCAAGTCTCTTGGTGCTTAAGAGGCCATGGAAAATCCGGGCCTTCCCCATACCATCGTACCCAAACATGCTCTGATGGTGACCAAACTTTGCAAGCATGGGGAGGGGACCCACCCCCACATGCTTGCAAAGTTTGGTCACAATCAAAACATGTTTGGATTGGCAATGGGCGCCCAGTGCAGGTTTTTCAAGTCTCTTGGTGCTTAAGAGGCCATGGAAAATCCGGGCCTTCCCCATACCATCGTACCCAAACATGCTCCGATGGGGACCAAACTTTGCAAGCATGTGGGGGTGGGTCCCCCCCACATGCTTGCAAAGTTTGGTCCCCATCAGAGCATGTTTGGATTGGCAATTGGCGCCTAGTGCGGGTTTTTCAAGTCTCTTGGTGCTTAAGAGGCCATGGAAAATCCGGGCCTTCCCCATACCATCGTACCCAAACATGCTCCGCCGATGGGGACCAAACTTTGCAATCATGTGGGGGGGACCCTCCCCCCCACATGATTGCAAAGTTTGGTCCCCATCGGCGGAGCATGTTTGGGTACGATGGTATGGGGAAGGCCCGGATTTTCCATGGCCAGGGTCCCCCCCACATGATTGCAAAGTTTGGTCCCCATCGGCGGAGCATGTTTGGGTACGATGGTATGGGGAAGGCCCGGATTTTCCATGGCCTCTTAAGCACCAAGAGACTTGAAAAACCCGCACTGGGCGCCAATTGCCAATCCAAACATGCTCTGATTGTGACCAAACTTTGCAAGCATGTGGGGGGGACCCACCCCCACATGCTTGCAAGGTTTGGTCCCCATCGGAGCATGTTTGGGTACGATGGTATGGGGAAGGCCCGGATTTTCCATGGCCTCTTAAGCACCAAGAGACTTGAAAAACCCACACTGGGCGCTAATTGCCAATCCAAACATGCTCTGATGGGGACCAAACTTTGCAATCATGTGGGGGGGACCCACCCCCACATGCTTGCAAAGTTTGGTCCCCATCGGAGCATGTTTGGGTACGATGGTATGGGGAAGGCCCGGATTTTCCATGGCCTCTTAAGCACCAAGAGTCTTAAAAAACCCGCACTGGGCGCTAATTGCCAATCCAAACATGCTTTGCAAGCATGTGGGGGGGACCCACCCCCACATGCTTGCAAAGTTTGGTCCCCGTCGGAGTATGTTTGGGTACGATGGTATGGGGAAGGCCCGGATTTTCCATGGCCTCTTAAGCACCAAGAGACTTGAAAAACCCGCACTGGGTGCCAATTGCCAATCCAAACATGCTCTGATTGTGACCAAACTTTGCAAGCATGTGGGGGGGACCCACCCCCACATGCTTGCAAAGTTTGGTCCCCATCGGAGCATGTTTGGGTACGATGGTATGGGGAAGGCCCGGATTTTCCATGGCCTCTTAAGCACCAAGAGACTTGAAAAACCCGCACTTGGCGCCAATTGCCAATCCAAACATGCTCTGATTGTGACCAAACTTTGCAAGCATGTGGGGGGGACCCACCCCCACATGCTTGCAAAGTTTGGTCCCCATCGGAGCATGTTTGGGTACGATGGTATGGGGAAGGCCCGGATTTTCCATGGCCTCTTAAGCACCAAGAGACTTGAAAAACCCGCAGTGGGCGCCAATTGCCAATCCAAACATGCTCTGATTGTGACCAAACTTTGCAAGCATGTGGGGGGGACCCACCCCCACATGCTTGCAAAGTTTGGTCCCCATCGGAGCATGTTTGGGTACGATGGTATGGGGAAGGCCCGGATTTTCCATGGCCTCTTAAGCACCAAGAGACTTCAAAAACCCGCACTGGGCGCCAATTGCCAATCCAAACATGCTCTGATTATGACCAAACTTTGCAAGAATGTGGGGGGGACCCACCCCCACATGCTTGCAAAGTTTGGTCCCCATCGGAGCATGTTTGGGTACGATGGTATGGGGAAGGCCCGGATTTTCCATGGCCTCTTAAGCACCAAGAGACTTCAAAAACCCGCACTGGGCGCCAATTGCCAATCCAAACATGTTCTGATTGTGACCAAACTTTGCAAGCATGTGGGGGTTGGTCCCCTCCCCATGCTTGCAAAGTTTGGTCCCCATCAGAGCATGTTTGGGTACGATGGCATGGAGATTTTCAACAAACAATATGATAGCCAAAGTGTTAAGAAATATAATAAAATCAAGAACATCAACTAAAATGTAATGATACTAAATAATGAGAAAACTCATAATGATATAAACATCAAATAAGTACATCAGAATGAAAATGAGCTACCCCAGCTAGTCTGAGGTTAGTCACTGCCCAAAAATCTAAGTACAATGTAAGTGAGCTAACCCAGCTAGTCTGAGTTTAGTCACTATCAACAGCAACCCAATCAAAATCGTCATCTCTAACTGCCGGTCGACGTGCGCGTCGAGGCTGCTGTGCACGTCGAGGAGGCTGTGCCGGCTGCGGGGGTCGTCGAATGTCTGCGGGGAGGTCTGCCTCAAAGGAAGGATCGTGAGCTGGTGCCGGTGTACTCGGGAGCTCACGAGTCCCAAAAGCTGCTATGGCCCTCTCTCTCTCTCTACGTTGTGCTAATGCAAGACGCCTCTGTCTGTAAACCCAAAATCGATAATCTGCAATGGTGCGTGTCTGCCACTCTGCTCGTGTAAGCTCCTCTGCTGTAAGGACACGCTGCTCATGAGAAGCAGCACTGCTGCTAGCACCATCACCCGCTGTGCCACTAGGGCCAGCACCACCCACGCGCTCAAATGCTGTCACCTGGCTCTCATGTAGGACTCTCTGGTAAGCGTCGAACTCATGTGAGCTCCACTCTATCTCAGGAGGCACCTCAGGCTCCTGGGCTCTATCGTCGAAGGCGTCGAGTCCCAAGTCCATAGCTGATGTAAAGTCGACAGGCCTGCCAGTCCTGGCATCTACTCGTACAAGGCCTGGGTGAAGATCATCGATGCCCAATACCCTGTACGTCGCCAAGTCGACGCGTGCACGGCAGGATGGGCATGCTGAGAACCGGACGAGCTCCTGGGTGATGCAAGACAAGTGGAAAATATGTCCACATCCTAGGGCATATCCTCCTGTACTATCAATGTCCTCGATACATAAACAGCAGCACGCATCACGTAGGAAGGGTGGTGCATCCTGCGGGAGAGGTCGTCGAAAAACCTCTGTGAGTGACAGGCCGTGGATATAACGGTAGGTAAGGCACTGTCACGTCCGATGATCTACGATACTCTCGAACATGCAGCATCAGCTGCTCTGCCCTGTGCTGGGCAATCTGCTCCATAATCTGATGATGCTGTGCCTCAGCTCTGGAACTCTCTACCTCGGTCCGAGCCTACGCAAAAAAGTAAAGCATTAAAATATTTGATTAGTCTCTCATTAGGTATTACTTAAAGAAATTTGTAACTTAAACGTGCAAGAGAAACCTACCTGCTGGATGTCGGACTCTCTCAGATGCTGTGCCTCTGCAGTAGCTGCCTCTGCCATCTGTAATGCAGCTCGGAGGCGGTCTATCTCCGCTCTCGCCTCTACCAACTCCTGAGTGAGCCTCTGAGTGGCAGGTGTGGGAACCTGCGTGACACAATCAACCATGCTGCTCATGTAAAAATATAGAAAAGTACATATAAACATGAAGATAAATGACCAAAAAAACTTAAGACGTAATATATATGTAAATACCTCCACATCTGTCGTCGGTATAGATCGTGAGAATAGGCGCACCACGTGCTGGATGCTCTCCGTGGTACTCCGTACGTCAATGCCGACCTGCGTGCCAAGAGCCTCTACTGTCGACAATGGCACAAATGAAGGATCTGTGGTAGGTGCTACACGAAGGGCTGGTGGAGGCCGCCTACCCTGGTCCTGGAGACGGCCTCGGCCAGCACCACCACCCGGACGATGGCTGGTGTAATCGACCTCCTCCCCTAAGACAAACTCTGCATATAACTGCTTTGCGAAGTATATGGGAATCTGGCGGTTGTTCGGCATCCTCCCATATGCGGCAACATATCGACTATAGATATGTGCCGCCATACGAGGATGCGAACACCGCGAAATAGTGAGGGGCTTGCCCGCCCCGGGCCTCATCCCACGACTATCGAGGAAAAGATCTAGGAAAGCCCCATCCCTAATAGGAGCAAGATCATAGACCTGACGATATGTCAGGCCATGTGACACAGGAGCAGCGCGATGGTGGGCTATCCACTCATCTACATAAACAATATCGTGAAGGCTACGAAGGGACGCAAGCATCACCTCCAAGTCTGCCACAATATGTAATGTAGACGGAGTGTCTCTAGCACTCCTACGGATAGCCGCTAACTCACGGTCTATCTCCGCGATGAGGTCCGCAATAGATGAGCGGCCCTCCTCGTGGCCCTCCTCGTGGCCCTCCATGCTAAAACCTAGGCCAAATGTGAAGGGTCCAATGTGAAGGGTCTAATGTGAAAGGTCTAATGCTTAGTGCTAAGTAGCACTAATGAAGCTAAAAACAAAGCTAATGGGCTCACTAATACTAATCCAAATCAAGAGAGCAAGAGAGTGAAAACGACTTGTGAAAATGAGGCAAAAAAAAAGTTTTCCGGTTTTATAACCTCGATCGAGGTTCGGAAACATCATGCAATTTAGGGTTTGCAAGATTAACGCTCTGGATATTAGGGTTAGTGCAACATACGGCCAAGATACACACCTAATTCTAGGGTTGGGGAAGGATCGACGGCTGAGATTTGATATTACTATCTCGTTCGAGGTAAATGGACGGCCACGATTTAAAGGCATTACCACGACAAGGTATCTCGACGGTCAAGATTCATTATATACCTCGATCGAGATATTTAAACGGCCGAGATCGCATCTTCCAGCGTACGTGAATGGACGGTTTAGATTGCTTTTCCGTATCTCGATCGAGATAATTGGACGGTGGATATTGCATCTACGTATCTCGATCAAGATATTCGGACGGTGCAGATTGAATCTCTGTATCTCGATCGAGATATTTGGACGGCTGAGATTTGAACTCAGTATCTCGATCGAGATATGGGGACGGTGGAGATTGTATCCGATTACCTCGAACAATGAATGGTCGCGATTGGATGTATATTTCTCGTTCGAGATACGTGGACGATGGAGATGTGCTAGTCAAATATGCCTGCGGGGATACAGTGTGGCCCTGATGTGGATCCGAGTGGCATGGATATCTCGATCGAGATATTGTGGTGGCGGTGACATGTATTGGTGACATGGATGACGCCTGGAAACCCGGACCTGCTACTAGCGTGGCATTAGTTGGCATCTCGATCGAGATATGTCGATTTAGGCTCGGGAGGCACGTGTCGTCTTTTGATTCGCGGCAATATCACGATCGAGGTACTCCGCCCGAGATGCATGGATGTCCCAATTTTGGAGAGAGTGAACGAAAGTGAGTACCCTCATCTTACAACCACCCTGTACTTCATCGCTTGTTATTGCCACGGAAACCAATTAGGTACCTTGGCACTTATGGGCATATGTTGTTTGCAACCACTTCAATTCACAGTGGGAGTGCTTGATCTTACCCTCCATCCAATTGAAAAGTGCCTCCACTGGATCTTGTTGATTGAGTTCTATTTCTTTTACATGTGGGTGCATGCTTTCTCTTTTATCCTTCTAAAGTTGTCTATCCCTTTTATCTTTTACATGTGGGTGCATGCTTTCTCTTTTATCCTTCTAAAGTTTGTCTATCCCTTTTATCTTGGTGGTTGGTTGGCAGTATTGTTATCTTCTATTCGCTGTGTTGAATGGGTTTCTTTCGCCAAACCAATTTTTGTACCTTCTCAGCCTTTGCTTTAGCTGGAACTTGGTCCTGTATATTTTCATTATTCTTCCTTATATTTATGTAGGTATTGGCGATATTGTACCTTGGGTAGGACTTCGGCACCCATGTTGTTGTACTGCCCTGGTAATACCCTTGTGCAACCAGCAAATCCTTTCAAACCCATTGCTTTTGAGTGCTTTGTGGATGGTGTCTTTGCTTGGAGTACTGTTGGCTGACTTTGGATGGCCTTTTGTTCCTTTACTGTGGTTTGAACTTTTTGCTTTGATACCCCAGTTACTCTTATTGCTTCATAGTATCCCTCGGCTCGAAGTTGGCCCTTGGGAACCCACTGCTAAATTATTGGAGATTTTAGCTGTTTTTTGTGTAGAGACTATGATGTTGATGCCTTCTCTAGTACGATAGTTGCTTTATTTGATGACGGCATTTTTGTGTCATCCATCATTGCCTAGCTTTCCCTTGTTTAATGGGCTCCATAATGGCAAAGTAATGATATCCTTGCCCTCATTAAGTTGTGTAGCCCTCTTTTCCCACTAGATATTACAATTACTGACACAAATCCAGGATCGTACAAGGATCATTTCTTCCTCCATAGATCCTATAAGCATAATAAACACCTTTCCAACAGAGAAATTACTTCTAATGGAAATATTAACACTTAAGAATCCCACAGCTTTGGTAGGACAAATGCACACTTCGTACTTGTGCATTGGTGGCCTCAAGGTGAGGTTTGTCTAGCTTCCCATGTTTCATAAGAGACCAGGTTACTAATTGATCCCGTATCGATTAATGCAATGCTCATTGCATGACTTTAGTTGTCGTAGACACTTCTACACTAAGATGTGCCGGTTCAATGTCCAGGTCATCCTCTTCAAGGAGGGTTAATGAAGCCATGTTAACATGCAATACTCTCTCCTAGTCTCTCTATTTGACCTTAACCTCTCTTGCCTTGGCTTCTTCCTGAGGTTGCTTGATTTTTTCCTTGGATAGGTCTTTCTATTGTTTTAGTAGATGCTCTTTCAATTTTGGACTGACCCGGGGTCAATCCGACTGGCAAGACAGAATCAGTTTAGCTGAGGATCCACCAATGCCTAGTGCCCATAGGTTTGCTTTTTTGTACTACAGTTCTACACCAAAGATGTTGCGAACAACACACTCTCTCTTTCTATCTCTCTCTCTCTCTCTCAAACTGCATAAGCATAAATGACACACAGAAGGAGACAATGTTCTTCTCTCTTAATTCAGATACAAAAGATAAAAGAAGATGCCTCCTGTTGTCTCTTTATTCCCCTCTTTCTATCCCTTTTCGTCTGCAAGATGCCTTTAGGCTATTACAAGATTGCATTACTAGACAGTATAGTTACAAGTATGATTACATAGTAGGGTGAGTATCCTGCCAAACATTTTCTGTGCCATCTCATGGCCGTTGAGGATCTTTAAATGGCCATTGACATATGTCCCACCAATCAGACGGACTGTCAACACCTGGCATGCTCGATGGCTCTGCGATAGCAGCTTCTGCAGCTCTAAAGCTCTGGTACAATGGGAGCGGGGTTCAGGATATGTAGGGGGCTTCTAGGCAGATCTTTCGATCTTCCTTCCCTACTCTTTGTGGTACCCTTCTACAAATCTTGGATCACAGCCCAGTCCCCCTTGATGTAAGTACTCACCCACCCATAATTGAAATGCCTTTCTTAACTTTAGCTTTAGAAAACAGATACGCACACACTCCTCTTTAAAACTTTAATATAAAAATAATCCATTGACAAAACAGATATGATCACAGATTTCATAACTCAAAATTTCCATTCAATCCCTTGTTTCACAAAAACAGTACCACTCTGGACTCTCCGTTGGGACCAGCTAGCCACAGCAACGAGATCCAATAACAGATTACAATAATCATTTCATCAACATACATATATATATCTTCCTCGACATACGTATGGGTGTCCTAAGCACTGCGAGCCCGTGCATCGCCTGGTCAGAACCCTCCAGGATCCTCCTTAGGTGTCCTGGTACTTCACTTAGGGACCGCTTCGTCAGCCCTCGCCCATCACACCGGAAGCACACCATTTTTCACCATACCCAGGCTCATCAAGACCTGGGCAGGTTTTTGCCACATGAGCTGTCCCTCGAACACTCCCCGCCAGCTGTTGCAACCGAACTTCCCTTAGATAAACATATATGCCAAATGCTCCCTCCAACATTCAGACGTAAGTCAGTCCTTTAAGAAAACAGGGTTTCTATGCAAGTTTTCAGTTTTGATTTTATTTGAAAACCATGAATAATCTTAAATCCGTATCTCAATACTTCTAGATCCAGGTCTGAATTCCAAACAGAATTTCTCGAATTGTGTTAACTTGATCCTCAAATCAAAATCAAAAGGCTTAACTTATTTTCAGATTCGGTGGGGGATTTGAGTGCATTTTTCCTGAACTGGACACATCGTCATTGATTGAAACTGACGAAGGAATTGGGTCTTGGTCAATAGTCTAAATCAGAGCTTGGGTCTGGAAAGGTGCTTCCTAAACTATCTTTCTTGAAAGGTAAAATTTCAATTTCTCTTTTTCTAAATTTCGTTCTCATTGAATATTTGCTTACAGATTTCTAAACTAAACATGAATTCCTATGAGGAATAAAATAATCATTTATCTTGATCTCCAACTTTGATAGTTTATTTAAATTTTCTCATCACCATCTTAGTGAATGAGAAACGGCAGACCTTCCTCTCACAGATTATCTACTTATCCATTTTTCCAATTTTTGCAGAAATCAAACAGAGGATTAAAGAGAACCCTTATTTAAATATAAAATTCTATATGCATCTATTTATGCATAAAAATCATTTATGATGAAAATCACACTTTTAATATAAAAGAATTTCTTTTATGCATCCATTTATGCATAAAAATCATTTATGATGAAAATCACACTTTTAATATAAAAGATTTTCTTTTATGCATAAAAATCATTTATGATGAAAATCACACTTTTAATATAAAAGAATTTCTTTTATGCATCCATTTATGCATAAAAAATCATTTATGATGAAAATCACACTTTTAATATAAAAGAATTTCTTTTATACATCCACTCTTTTAATATAAAAGAATTTCTTTTATGAATCCATTTATGCATAAAAATCATTTACGATGAAAATCACACTTTTAATATTAAAAAAAATATCTTTTATGCATATGTTTACGCATAAAAATCATTTATGATAAAAATCACACTTTTTATATTAAAAAAATATCTTTTATGCATAAAAATAATTTATGATGAAAATCACACTTATAATATATAAAAAATATCTTTTATGCTGCATATGTTTATGCATAAAAATCATTTATGATGAAAATCACACTTTTAATATTAAAAAAATATCTTTTATGCATATGTTTATGCATAAAAATCATTTATGATGAAAATCATTCTTTTATGAGATCAAAATAAAATTTCAATAAGCTTCCTTCTATACATAGAATTTAATTCTAAAGAAAGTAACACTTTCTTTTTATAAAATATTTTTAGTAAGCATTTTTCTATACCTAGGATGAAAAATAACACTTTAAGAATACATCTACGATGGGAATTACTCTTTTTGAATAAAAAAGTAAAACTTATTTTTCACAATTTTAGAAAAATTTCGCCATAACCTCCTTTGTATAGCTGACCATTTTTCAATTTTTAACTCTCTAAAATTAATTAGAAGTTCACCAAGAGTATTTAAATCATTCTAATGTAAACATTTTCTACTTTATCAAAGAGAAACATTATGAAAAAACTAATTTTATCTATTAATCATTCATCTAGGATAAAGAATGGTTGGATTTACTAAAGAAGAGAGGGGAATGCCTTTTTTCAATGAGGCATAACATCATGTTCATATTAGAGAAGACAAAAATCATAAAAAACCATAAAATAAAATAGAAAAGAGAAGAATCTCCAACTTACGAAGGAATTTGAGAGCTTTCCTCTGGCTTGATGGTTTGAGGGTTCTACTCTTGTTTGAAACAAGAGTGGCCACCAATCTTTAGAAGAGGGAAGGTCAAAAAACTAATGAATTATGAGTAAATTCACAGTTTTTTGACTCTTGGGAGAAGTAGGGTAACAGTGCAAAAACACTGTTAAGCTTCAACAAAGGGGAAGGCTTCTATTTATAGGAAAAAGTGAGCTTCTAACCAAGCCAACTGATTCTAGAATTTTCCAGATCAGTTTGGTCAATTTTTGACCATTTTTGGGTCAGTTTAGTCCACTTTTTGGATCTAGTTGAAACAGGAGAGAGGAGAGATAAAAATATCTCATTATTTGGGAGTTTAAAACTCTCCCACACATGTGAAATAGGTGCCTCCTTCATGAGGGGAATTCCCCCATACTGAGGTGTCAAAAATGCATCATTTCATCTAAATATCTCTCTTTTTTAACTATTAACCTTGTCCTTAGTCAACTCTTCATCTTATGTGAGTATTTACTCATTTTTGGGAGATTTTCCTTTTATTCTTCTATTTATCTCCTTCCTACATTTGGATGAATCGTATTGGTCTATAGGAATCTTAATTTAAAAATTTTTAAAAATTTGGACCCCTAGGATAATGCCTCTTGAACATTATACTTAATTTCTAATGCACCTTTTGAAAATCTTTTTGAACTTTTGTTTTAGAGGAACTTATTTTAATAAGATGCGATATTTTTCTATCCAAAAATATTTAAAAACTGAATTACCACTCTCTAGAAGATTTTCTCTCTCTAGGTCAAAACTGGTAGAAACAAGATCTTTTATATTTCTGAAGAGGGATTTGCAGGGGAAGATGCTAGACATCTTGGGAGGCTGGGGAGGAATCTTACATTCTCTCCCACTTGCGCGAGATGCCCTCATCTCACAAACTGGGGGTAAACAGATCGGCTTCATTCTCCCAGGTGGCATCTTCAAAAGGATAGAACTTCCATTTTACCAATAATTCTCTGAGAATTCTGTTCCTGAGAATCTTTTCTCAAATATCAAGAATTTCTTCAGGTTGGAGTTCCATCTGCCCTTGGGTTGAAGAGGTTAGGATTTCATCATCAAGCACATGATTTGGGCTTGGCACATATTTCTTTAGACGGCTTACATGAAATACATTATGAACTTTGAGATGAGGAGGCAGAAGAAGTTCGTAGGCTGTCACCTACTTTCTTAGTAATCACAATATCTCGGGGATAACTTCTTGTACTTCCCAAAGAGATAGAGAACTTCTTTTGGGCCGTACTCTAATGAAGACCATATCTGCTTCTTCAAACTTTCTATCTGTCATCTTCTTATTTGCATCATACTGCTTTTGTCGATCTTGGGCAGCTTTAATATCTTTACGAACTGACTGCATCCGTTGCTCCATGTCGTCAAGCATCTGTCTGGACATCTTGACCCTAATCAATGGGTCGGACCAAGTTAATGGAGTTAAGCAGTCTTGTCCATACAAAGCTTTAAAAGGGCTCATCCCGATACTTCGGTGATAAGAAGCATTGTAGGCGAACTCGACTAGGTGCAGATAGCTTAGCCACTTCTTGGGTTCCCTGCCATAGCATGACCGAAGTATATCTTTGATTACTTGGTTACATCCACATCCACATCCACACATCCACATCCATACATCCACCTAGATGTCCTGCTATAAGGCTGTCATAGGCTTTCCTCAGAATTTGATCCTTGGTTCCCTCATCATTGGGAATGCATAGCCTGCAATTATAATACATAATGCCATCATCCAATGCCATCATCCAGGCTGTACTCTTGAACTCTATTTAACTCGTGTGGAGTTTTGCTTTCCTACATAAGTAGGGTAGCAATAGGGCCAAAGAATCTATCCTGCATGATCTTTTCTCTTGCTTCAATAATCAAAGGATTTGATACTACAGTAATTGCAAGCAAGGAGGCTTTTCTGCTGAGGGCATCTGCTACCACATTTTCTTTACCTGGGCGGTACTTGATTTCAAAATCAAACTCCTGTAGGGTCTATATCCACCTTCTTTGGGACATGTTAAGGTCCTTCTGAGTGAAGATCCACTTTAAACTCTGATGGTTTGTCATCAAAGTGAATCTTTTTCCCAGTAGGTAATGTCTCCACAACTTTAAGGCATAGACTACTGAAAGTAATTCTCGGTCGTGGAAAGCGTAATTCCTCTCATGTGTTCTGAGCTTTTGGGATTCATAGTCCACTGCATGACCTTCCTGCATGAGTGCACCTCCCAGGGAAAAACCACTTGCATCAGTTAAAACCTCAAAGGGTAGAGAGAAATCTGGCAGCTTCAGAACGGGACTGGTTACCAAGGCGGTCTTCAGCTTATCAAAAGCACTCTGGCACCTGGCAGACCACTGAAATGGGGTATTCTTTTTTAGAAGGTTAGTTAGGGGGGAAGCTATGAAAGCATACTTTGGTATAAAAATTCTATACCAACCAGTCAATCCCAAGAATCCTCTGAATTCTTTCACTGTCTTTGGTTCCGACCAAATCTATGACTGCTTGGACTTTTGCGGAATCTGGAGAAATTCCATCTTTGGATGCCAGATTACCCAAGTATTCAACGTGGTCCGCAGAGAAAGTGCATTTGCTCTTTTTGGCAAAGAGTTGGTGCTTCCTTAGAATCTCAAGAACTTTTCGGACATGAGTCTCATGGTCAGCTGCATTCTTTGAGTAAATCAGAATGTCATCAAAGAAAACTAGAACAAAATCATCCAAGTATTGTCTGGGGATATCCTGCATTAGGCGATTGAATGTAGCTAGGGCATTAGTTAATCTGAACGGCATGACAATAAATTCATAATGCCCATAGCGAGTATTGATGGCTGGTATATCTTGATCATTGATCCTGATCTAGTAATACCCGGATTTGAGATCTATCTTTGTGAAGATCTCGATTCCATTTAGCCTATCCAAAAGCTCATCAATTCTTGGGATAGGATACTTATTCTTAACTGTCAGCTGATTTAGACCTCTATAGTCCACACAGAGTCTAAGCGTTCCATCTTTCTTTTTCTGAAAGAGGAGTGGCGCACCCCAAGGTGAAACATTGGGTCTTACAAACCCTTGTTCTAACAGATGTCTAAGTTGTTCCTTGAGTTCGATGGCTTCAGGAACTGGCATTTTGTATGTGTGCAGGGCTACTGGCTGAGCTCCGGTCAATCACATGATATATTTCCCAAATTGGAGGCATTTCAGTTAGCTCTGCTGGGAATAGATCATCAAACTCATTTAACCATTCTGGTTCTTTAGCCTTAAGCTTTGAGTCTACTGGGTTCATTTTGACAACATAAATTTGCTACTTCTTTCTAAGTCCTTTCAGCAACGTAGAAGCTTTTACTAACTGAAGCTCTAGAGATCCAAAAACTCCAGTTCCTTGAACTTTGTTCTCGTGAAGGTCATGGAAGGAAATGGTTCCATTATGACAGTGTATGTCAGCTTGATTTTTGTGTGGAGCCAATCCATTCCAAGGATCTCGTCAAAAACTCCGAGAGGTAAGACTTTGAACTCACAGTTGGCTACATTATCATCTAGATTAAACTGGGATAAGATCTGTCTCATGGTGAGTGAAAAGAGTCTTCCCACAAACACTGGCCAATTCAACTTGCATAGGTTTCCCTGATTTCTATTCTAAGACTAGCTTTTTAATATTAAAAGTGTGATTTTCATCATAAATGATTTTTATGCATAAATGGATGCATAAAAGAAATTCTTTTATATTAAAAGAGTGATTTTTATCATAAATGATTTTTATGCATAAATGGATGCATAAAAGAAATTCTTTTATATTAAAAGAGTGATTTTTATCATAAATGATTTATATGCATAAACATATGCATAAAAGATATTTTTTTATATTAAAAGTGTGATTTTCATCATAAATGATTTTTATGCATAAATGGATGCATAAAATAAATTCTTTTATATTAAAAGAGTGATTTTTATCATAAATGATTTGTATGCATAAACATATGCATAAAAGATATTTTTTATTAAAAGAGTGATTTTCATCATAAATAAATTGTTTGCTTAAAAGATTATTTTTTTATATTAAAAGTTTGATTTTCATCATAAATGATTTTTATGTGTAAAATATTTTTTCTTATTAAAAGAGTGATTTTCATCATAAATGATTTGTATGTATAATATACGCATAAAAGATATTTTTTATTAAAAGAGTGATTTTTATCATAAATGATTTTTATGCATAAATGGATGCATAAAAGAAATTCTTTTATATTAAAAGTGTGATTTTCATCATAAATGATTTTTTATGCATAAAAGAAAATCTTTTATGCATAAAAGAAATTCTTTTATGCATAAAAGAAATTCTTTTATATTAAAAGTGTGATTTTCATCATAAATGATTTTTATGCATAAATGGATGCATAAAAGAAAATCTTTTATATTAAAAGTGTGATTTTCATCATAAATGATTTTTATGCATAAATGGATGCATAAAAGAAATTCTTTTATATTAAAAGTGTGATTTTCATCATAAATGATTTTTATGCATAAATAGATGCATATAAAATTTTATATTTAAATAAGGGTTCTCTTTAATCCTCTGTTTGATTTCTGCAAAAATTAGAAAAATGGATAAGTAGATAATCTGTGAGAGGAAGGTCTACCGTTTTATATCCACTAAGATGGTAATGAGAAAATTTAAATGAACTATCGAAGTTGGAGATCAAGATAAATGATTATTTTATTCCTCATAAGAATTCATGTTTAGTTTAGAAATCTGTAAGCAAATATTTATTGAACGAAATTTAGAAAAAGAGAAATTAAAATTTTACCTTTCAAGAAAGATAGCTTAGGAAGAACCTTTCCAGACCCAAACTCTGATTCAGACTATTGACCAAGACCTAAATCATCAGTTTCAATCAATGACGATGTGCCTAGTTCAGAAAAAATGCACTCAAATCTCCCACCGAATCTGAAAATAAGTTAAGACTTTTGATTTTGATCTGAGGATCAAGTTAACAGAATTCGAGGAATTCTATTTGAAATTCAGACCTGGATCTAGAAGTATTGAGATACGGATTTAAGATTATTCATGGTTTTCAAACAAAATCAAAACTAAAAACTTGCATAGAAACCCTGTTTTCTTAAAGGACTGTCTTACGCCAGAATGCTGGAGGGAGCATTTGGTATATATGTTTATCTAAGGGAAGTTCGGTTGCAACAGCTGGCGGGGAGTGTTCAAGGGATAGCTCACGCGGCAAAAACCTGCCCAAGTCTTGACCAGCCTAGGTATGGTGAAAAATGGTGTGCTTCTGGTACAATGGGCGAGGGCCGACGAAGCAGTCCCTAAGTGAAGTACAAGGACACCTAAGGAGGATCCTGGAGGGTTCTGACAAGGCGATGCATGGGCTCGCGGTGCTCAGGACACCCATACGTATGTCGAGGAAGATATATATATGTATGTTGACGAAATGATTATTGTAATCTATTTTACTGGATCTCGTTGTTGCTAGCTAGCTGGTCCCAAAACGGAGAGTCCAGAGTGGTACTGTTTTTGTGAAACAAGGGATTGAATGGAAATTTTGAGTTATGAAATCAGTGATCATATCTGTTTTGTCAATGGATTATTTTTATATTAAAGTTTTAAAGAGGAGTGTGTGCGTATCTATTTTTAAAGCTAAAGTTAAGAAAGGCATTTCAATTATGGGTGGGTGAGTACTTGTTTGGTTCTACCGATTCCAATGGTAGGGTGGTGGCTAACCCATGGGCCGGATGGGGTTAGGCTAGAATCAATGGAGTTTTAATAATCAAACTGAAAAATCTTAGGATTACGCTAGGATTCGAGTAGCTAGTTAAGTCCCTGATAAATTTCTCAATTGAGTGGATCAACAGCTGTGTGCCTGATCTTGATTAAGAAAAAAGCATTGAAATTACTCAGATGATCAAATTATATCAGTGATAGTTTCCTTCTATCTGGTTTATTTAGGTGAAGGATAGTTTAGAATTGATCTTGTTAGAAAAATTCGTTAAGAAAATTCAAAAAGGTGGAATCGTCCCCGCTTTTCGGGCATGGGAAATTTTCTCGGTTTCGGTTTTTGGAGTGACCACCAGCCTAGTCTAGTGCCCGGACATTCGTGGGCGAGGCCCCGAGTGAGAAACCCTGCCCCGCGCATGAGGGAGCTGCTTTCGCTATCAGCTACCGGGAGTCCGGTGCGCGGAGGGGGCAAAGGGATCTCACAGTTGGTATTAGAGCTGAAATTGCCTAAATTTTTAATAGAAATCTCGAAAAGAAATGTTTTTCACTTGTTAATACTATGAGAATGAACTTCAAAAATTGAAAACTTATAAATTGAATTGGAAATTTATAGATGGACACCCCGAACCTATCTCGAATTCCTGGACTCTCTCAGAGTCAGGATATGATAGCTATTGCATTTGATCACCTCATCAACTCTGCGACGACCCGAATGAGAAGAGTGAGACTCGTTCGCCATTTTGAGAGTCTTTACTTTCTTGATCCTCTTGAGAGACGTCGGTATATGTGGTTTTGTGGAGGACGGTGTATTAATATCAGTACCAGTCAGTGTCAGAGGCTCAGGCAAAATATTTCTTTGGCCATGATTCTGATAAGACTAGGGCTTGTTCAGCACGTTCTACTCTGTGATCATTCACCCAGGAACTTCAGAACTTCATGCTGATTTTTTAGACTTCTTAGCCGCTTTATCCCGAGAAATAGAATTAGAGCACCTCTTTGTGTAATGAATCGTGTGTACCATGGTATGTCTTCTTCACAGTTTCTCTTCTTTATACGATTACGACTGAGGCGGTGATTCTGGAGCCGAGCTGCTCTATGTACATATTGCAACTTTTATATAAATATAGAAATGTTTTCTGAAGAAAAATTCCCTGTTGTGTAAGTGATTGTTTACGGACGATCTGATTAACAAAAATCTGTTTTATCGGACATATGTCATAGATCTCCAATAAGATCATTGTCTTGTTTAAGAAATTGTTTTTCGAACCTCTTAAGTCTTAGGATCTCATGGATGATATCAAAATAAAAATTTAATAATATATAAATTTTTGACAGAATCATGAGATGAGGAAACTGTGGCCGTCAGCCAAACCCTCTCTCTAAAGATGATGAGCTTGACCCTGATGTTTGCAAGGCTCTTCATAGGACTCAGCCAGGACCCTTCAAAGGAGAAGGGGAGAACTTGGGGGGCGAGGCTATGGAGAAATGGGTGGAAGCCATAGAAGAATATTTTGACATCACAGGCTACAATGAGTGGAGAAAAATGGCTCTTCCTGGCTGAAAATAGTGAAAACAGCCAGGGTAGCATGGAGGAACCACTGTGACACCAACCGTCTGGATAGAAATACTCAGTCCTGGAACGACCTAAAAACCTATTTGAGAAAGAGATTTTGTCCCCCTAGATTTTTTGAAATCAAAATGAACAAATTCTTAGAGCTAAAGCAGGAGAGCAAAACCATCGAGGAATATCACCAGGCCTTTGCTCTTTTACTCAAATATTCATCACCTCTAGATGAAGAACAACTCATGGCCAGGTTCACTCGGGGAATGAACGAACCCTTGGACACATTGGTCAAAAATGCCAAGCCAGTGTCCATGGCTGAAGCAGTAAGAATGGCAAAGGATTTTGCCAAAGCCTTTGTAGTAAAGGTCCCACGCCAAAGCCTGCACCCTCTAACTTTAAAAGATTCCAAGCCCACGGAAGTACTTCAAACTTTCCACCCCCGAAGAGGCAACAAGGCCCGAATTAGAATCAGGATGCAGGAAGATTCCGAAGTGAAGGAAGACCCTTCCCCTAGAATACTTTCTCAAGAGCCCCACCTCTTTTAAGAAATCAGAAGGATGAACTCTGAAGTGAAAACTGATGTTTTGGATGCCAAGGTTTTGGTCACCAACTGAAAGACTGCCCAGACTCCTGCCATGTCAAGGGGACAGGAAAGTCAAGGACCCCGAATTTAGAGACCAACCCCTTCATACCAGTCTAATCAAGGTCCATCTCGCCCAAGCCACGGAAACCCCAGAAGAACTCCAGCTCAGCCATCTACCTCTATCCAAAGTAACCTCAGAACTCCCTCCCTGAACTGGGGCAACCAAAGAGAAAGAGTTCCACCTCAGACTGTAGCATCCCCCAGAGCAGTCACAATTTCAGATGTAGTAGAAGAGGAAAGAGGGCAAATCTATGCTGCAATTGAAAACCAAGTACCTAACCATCAATTCTCAGTCATCCATACTCCAGCTGATGCTTAATAGTGTTTTTGCACTGTTACCCTACTTCTCCCAAGAGCCAGAAAACTGTGAATTTACTCATAATTCATTATTTTTTTACCTTCCCTCTTCTAAAGATTGGTGGCCACTCTTGTTTCAAACAAGAGTAGAATCCTCAAACCATCAAGCCAAAGGAAAGCTCTCAAATTCCTTCGTAAGTTGGAGATTCTTCTCTTTTCTATTTCATTTTATGGTTTTTAATGATTTTTGTCTTCTCTCTAATATGAATATGATGTTATGCCTCATTGAAAAAAGGCATTCCCCTCTCTTCTTTAGTAAATCCAACCATCGTTTATCCTAGATGAATGATTAATGGATAAAATCAAGTTTTTCATAATGTTTCTCTTTGATAAAGTAGAAAATATTTACATTAGAATAATTTAAATACTCTTGGTGAACTTCTAATTAATTTTAGAGAGTTAAAAATTGAAAAATGGTCAGCCATACAAAGGAGGTTATGGCGAAATTTTTCTAAAATTGTGAAAAATAAGTTTTACTTTTTTATTCAAAAAGAGTAATTCCCATCGTATATGTATTCTTAAAGTGTAATTTTTCATCCTAGGTATAGAAAATGCTTACTAAAAATATTTTATAAAAAGAAAGTGTTACTTTCTTTAGAATTAAATTCTATGTATAGAAGGAAGCTTATTGAAATTTTATTTTGATCATAAAAGAATGATTTTCATCATAAATGATTTTATGCATAAAAGATATTTTTTTAATATTAAAAGTATGATTTTCATCATAAATGATTTTTATGCATAAACATATGCATAAAAGGTATTTTTTATATATTAAAAGTGTGATTTTCATCATAAATGATTTTTATGCATAAAAGATATTTTTTATATTAAAAGTGTGATTTTCATCATAAATGATTTTTATGCATAAACATATGCATAAAAGATATTCATTTTTGGGAGAATTTCCTTTTATTCTTCTATTTATCTCCTTCCTACATTTGGATGAATCTTATTGGTCTAAAGGAACCTTAATTTAAAAATTTTCGAAAATCTGGACCCCTAGGATAATGCCTCTTGAACAGATTATACTTAATTTCTAATGCACCTTCTAAAAATCTTTTTGAACTTCTGTTTTAGGAAAACTTATTTTAATAAGATGAGATATTTTTCTATCCAAAAATATTTAAAAATTGAATTACCACTCTCTAGAAGATTTTCTCTCTCTAGGCCAAAACTAGTAGAAACAAGATCTTTTATATTTTTGAAGAGGGATTTGATTACAGGGGAAGATGCTGGACATCTTGAGAGGCTAGGGAGGAATCTTACAGGTTCTGCTGAGACAATCTTACAGGTTCTGCTGAGACAAGTGTTGGACTTATGTCAAGGGTAAAATCTTGATGGCAGGCATTTAAGGACTAAGCAATGAACTAAAGTACTCATCAGAAGAAGAAGAAACCAATTTGAATTAACAATTTGTATGAATTATATCACACAATTACAACCTTTTTATACGTCTTGATAAACTTTTGACATAATTGGCTCCTCAGTTGATCTTATTGGAGATTATGACATAAGTCTGATAAACAGATTTTTCTTTATCCGATCGTCCGTAAACAATCACTTAAATTTAAAAAAAACATTTGTATATTTATATACAAGTTGCAATACGTACATAGAGTGGCTCGGTTCCAAAAATTCAAAATCTCCTCGAGAGACGCATAAGATGACGGTACTGGGCCATAGTCATGCCCTGTTACATAATTTCTCTAATTGCGAAGGGAGCTATTATTTTCTCCTTAGGGATAAATCGACTAAAGAGTCTATAATGCAAGATGAGGAACTCCCAACATCCAAAGATGATGAAGTGGCCAAAGTCACAATTTAACTAAACAACGTGCTCATCAATGATATAGTACTAGATGGTGGATCCAAAGTAGATGTCATTACTAAGGAAATTGTAGTGGGATTGGGTCTCAAATGGGAGCCCATTCCATTCAACATAAGAATGGCAGATAATAAAATGGTGGTTCCTAAAGGAATTATCAAGAATGTCAAAATAAAAATCAAACAAGTAGACTTCAAGGTCAACTTGGTGGTCTTAACCATTGAAAACCACACCAAATCTTACCATGTGTTATTGGAAAGGCCCGGTTGAGACATGGCAAAGTAAAGCAAGATTGGGAAAAAAATAGAATCTCTATTCAAAAAGGGGAAACAGAAAGTTCATGTTGATCTTTCCCAGGTGAAGAGACCAGTAACATCAGCTCAAAGTCCAGTTCATGCGGAGACATTCAATATGTCAAAAGGCTTTGATGATGATAAAGAAGACAGAAAACTCCGTGATGATGAATATCCCGACCTGGTTTCCTTGTGCATGTTACATGTGGGTGAAGTGATGGGACACTATGTCGAAGCAAAAGATGAAAACGTGGAAGAAGAAGCCTAACAAATGAAGGAAAAAAATCAAATTTCGTAAAACCAGAGGGCTCAAGGAGAACAAAACCAGAGGACTCAAGGAGAACAAAACCAGAGGTCTCAAAGAGAACAAAACCCAGCAAAAGCATGAAGGAGAAAGCCTCGGAAGAGATTGAATGGGCCCGAAATCTAGAGAAAGAGGAAGAGATTCAAGAGATCTGTGATTGGGTGCAAAAGAAAAAAGAGAACCAAAAGAAAAATGTCGCGAAAGTAAGCTCGCACAAACTACAAGAGGTGAATCTTGGAGATTAAAAATAAGAAAAGCCTCTAAAGATTAGTCTGGAACTAGAAGAAGAATTCAAGCAAGAGTTGGTTTCCTTACTAAAAGAATACCACTTAGATGTCTTTGCTTGGTCGTATGAGGACATGGAGGGCATTGACACTAAATTCTTCCACACAGCTATAAGAATATGGCACAGCGGAAAGAGATAGCAAGACAAAGCACAATAGACAATGCAATAGATACACAATGGAGAGAATTTAAAATTCTAATTATACCAAAGAGGTACAAGTGATGGTGCTATCCACCCGTGCGCTCTCAAGTAGAGCTTAGATGGTGATCTAGACAGACTCTGGATGGAGTATGTACGAGGTGTAGAAAGAGGTGGATACTCACAAGCATTGGATACCTTAGCTCATGGAAACCATGTCCATATATAGTACTGAGCCGATGTGGTAGACACGTATACAACGAGGGCGGTTACACTGCATAGATACAGTCACCGCCTGCGTATCAAGAACACGGCCCAGCGACCACCGACCCCACTAATGATGGACCTAGTATTTGAGAGAATATTCTAGGGAATATTCCTCATACCATCGCCTCGAGGCTCCTGAACCTGAACCCTAGCTAACACTCATATCCCTAACCATCATGAATGGTCACATATAATGACCCCATCGGTGTCTAAGCCAGGGTTCCCACTAAAGACATATGCACCATGGCTACTCCTCATAACGGGGGCCTAACAAATGTGCATTATACATAAAAGTGAGATACATGCTGAGAGGCGGGCATTGAGTGTTTACTAACAACAGCATAAATTTAAGAGAATGATCCATACTAGTTAGACACAGCAAAGGCACAAAATGAACCCCAACCATGCCAAGCAAGTCAAAGAAGAAATTGACATTGTGCCAGTAGAGAAAACTGTGTGGATATCCCCAATTGTGGTAGTTCCCAAAAAGAACATGAAGATGAGAATCTGTGTGGACTATCGCAATTTGAATGCCGCAACTACCTTGGATCCCTTCCCACTCCCGTTTACGGACTCTTTACTAGATAAAGTAGCTGGAAAGGAAATGTACTCATTTTTAGATGGCTTTAGTGGGTACAACAAGGTAAAAATGATGCTAGAAGATAGGGAGAAAACAACCTTCATCACTGAGCGGGGTGTCTTTGCGCGGCGACTATCTAGATAAAGTAGCTGGAAAGGAAATGTACTCATTTCTGGATGGCTTTAGTGGGTACAACAAGGTAAAAATGGCGCTAGAAGATAGGGAGAAAACAACCTTCATCACTAAGCGGGGTGTCTTTGCGCGGCGACTGTCATGATGTTTGGCTTCAAAAAAGCACCTGCTACTTTTCAAAGAAAGGTGCAAGATATCTTCTATGATTACCTGACAGACTTCATGAAAGATTTTGTAGATGATTTCAGAGTGTCTGTGTTATATGCACATTATGTGTGCATATACTAAGAGGCTAACCCACATTAGGCTTGTGAGCATGGGAGCATGGGTTAGGACTAACCTTACTGGTTAAGGTTAGGGTCAGGCATCCAAGGGTCGCACATAGGAAATGGAGAGTCAATAGTCACTTGAGGTCAATAGTCACTTGAGGGCCCTCCTATATAATAGGGGCATGGGGCACACTCAAGGGATGGTCTCTTGAAGTTATCTTAAGGCTAGGTTATATTATGCTCTCTTGTGTAGAGGATCATAACTACTCACCTACCATTTCACACTATAGCTACATGCTGCTGGATTGGAGTTATACCTCTTGATGGTATGGGACATCAAGGTAAAGGTATGATGTACTTCATTATAATTCATGTGTGCATCCCTTGGGCTCGGGGGTGGTCGGGTGGATGAGTTTATGCCTGATTTATGCATGTTTATGAATAACAATTATCTAGAGAGATCTTAGGGTTTTAACAGTGGTATCAGAGCAATCTCTAGTTAATTGTTGTTATTTTTTATTTCTTATTATAAATTTTTGGTATTTTTTTGAAGTAAATTTTAATATTTACTTCAAATTTTTGGTATTTTTTGAAGTAAATTTTAATATTTACTAAATAAAAATATTATTTTATTTATTTGTGTTGATGATTTGCATGTGGATTGTCGGTATAGTGGTTGGAACGCGTGTTTCTTCTATTCAATGGACGAATCAACATTGCGGGGAAATTCTGTGAGTTTAATGCTATTTTTTTCTATGTTTTATGGTTTAAAATAAGCACTAATGGAAATTTTTACCAAAACACTGCACATTTTATTGCTGATATTTTTGGTAGAATGAATTTTCTAAATTTCTATAATTTTTTTAAAAAAATCTATTTTTAAAGAAATTTTTAGAGTATTTTACAGTTAAAAATATATATTATATACATTTTTGCGCGCCGCGGGTATGCTATCAAATCTCTATCGATTTTCTATTGAAATGCAGTAGGGGGCAGCATGTTGATTCATGGAATGGTCTCCCATGTGCGTGGGACCCTCTTCACCTCTCAATTCTGATTTTTCTTTCTTTTTTCTCTCCCGCGTGTAAACACCTCTTAATAGACACAAGTTGATTAATTTTTAATCATACTTAACTTTTAATCAGTTCTGATTTTTCTTTCTTTTTTTCTCTCTCGCGTGTGAACACCTCTTTATAAACACAAGTTGATTAATTTTTAATCATACTTAACTTTTAATTTTTATGATTAATCAAAAGATTAATCAAATATTAATTAAATGGTTAATCCTCCTCTCTGATTACAGAGAAGGAGGGGGTGGAGAGAGAATGGAATGGAGAAGAAGGAAAGGAGAGAGGGGAGAGGAGAGAGGACTCCCTCTCTCTCTCTGGTTTTTCGCACATGCCAGGGGGGTTTCGCTCTGCAGGCGGGCGAAAATCGCCACCCCCCAAATTTCATTTTTATAAGGTTTAAAAAAAACCTTAGTATAAAAAAGTTTTTTAAAGCCTTAAACTATATAAAAATATACTTTTTTAAAAAATTCCAAAAAAGCTTGAAAAAAGTCAAAAAAAGGAGAAAATTTGAAATCTAAGAAAAAACAATTCTCTGAAAATTTTCAAATTTTTTTTTTCTTGGTGCCTCTTGGCTTTCTATCTCCAAGGAAACCTTTTGGCTTTCCAAATTTTTTGACCTTTCGGATTCCGGAAACTTTTGACCTTTCACATTGTGATTTTTTTTGTCTTTTCATTTTCCCAAAACTGTTGGCTTTCCGTATTCTAGACCATTGCGATTCCGAAATTTTTTGACCGTTCGTATTCTTATACATTCGGGGTAAATTAAAATGAAAAATAAAACAAAGGTTATTTTAAATTTTTGGAAAATGTGGGATTGGTGTTTGGCATGTGGTGTGTCCATTTGGGTCCCCGTGACCATTCAAATTCCTTTTAACATATATTTTTTGACATAGAAAATTAAAAAATCCATTAAAATTGTAAATTTTCATTGGATTTGAGAATTGTCGGGCGGAATTGGAAATTTCATGAACGATGGGATTCTCAGGAAAAATTAGGAATTTTCTAGAAATTATTTTTAGAAATCTTAGAAATTGGTATTTTTAAAATATCAATGGTATTTTGGCAAATCTAATTGCTAAAAAATTTCTTGAAAAATATAGGTTTGGAATGCCATAAGATAGGTTTGGTGGAATTCAAAATTATCGTATTTTGAGGCCCTATTAAATTAGGAAAAATTAGGAAAAAATTCACGATAATTTTTTTCCTTGGTGCCTCTTGGCTTTCTATCTCCCAGGAAACCTTTTGGCTTTCTAAATTCCAGGAAAACTTTTGACCTTTCGGATTCTAGAAACTTCTGACCTTTCACATTTTGATTTTTTTTTTGTCTTTTCATTTTCCCGAAACTGTTGGCTTTCCGTATTCCCTAGACCATTGCAATTTCGAAATTTTTTGACCGTTCGTATTCTTATACGTTCGAGGTAAATTAAAATAAAAAATTAGACAAAGGTTATTTTCAATTTTTGGAAAATGTGGGATTGGTGTTTAGCATGTGGTGTGTCCATTTGGGCCCCTGTGACCATTCAAATTCCTTTAAAAATATATTTTTTGACATAGAAATTTGAAAACTCCATTAAAATTGTAAATTTTCATTGGATTTGAGAATTGTTGGGCGGAATTGAAAATTTCATGAACGATGGGATTCTCGAAAAAAATTAGGAATTTTCTAGAAATTATTTTTTAGAAATCCTAGAAATTGGTATTTTTAAAGTATCAATGGTATTTTGGCAAATCTAATTGCTAAAAAATTTCTTGAAAAATATAGGTTTGGAATATCATAAGATAGGTTTAGTGGAATTCAAAATTATCATATTTTGAGGCCCTATTAAATTAGGGAAAATTAGGAAAAAAATCACGATAATTTTTTTCCTCGAGAATTTAATATTTTCGAGGGTTATTTAATGTTGAAGTACATTTTCTTGTGCTGACATTAAATAGATGCGGGTTATTCACATATTATTAATACAATTGTACCTCGTATTAGTAGTTTTTTTTTTTGTTTGGATTAATTCTAAACGATATTTTCATGATTTTTTACCATTGTTTAGCCATTACATGTTTCTTACTTTCTTCAATGATGGATTCGATGAGCTTCTATGCTTTTATCCATGGTTTAATATAAGGATCTTTTGATCTTTTGGATAATTTCATGTGCTTTGAAGGTAGCATTTGCCTTCGTTTTTTGCACGTAATTTTGGAGTATATTCCTTGTACTTTTGTACATATTCCAATTTAGATACCTAGTTACTTATGTATCTAGGTGAACTGTTTATTTTTCTACCCAATTTTATTGTGTTTATTTGGTAGTTATCATTTGGTAGTTATCATTTTATTGTGTTTATTTGGTAGTTATCATTAGAAAGGCACCAATAATTCAAAATTATTTTCTAATGATGTACTTAAAAAGAGTTATTCCTTGATGTAGTCTCAGGTATATAGACACAGGTTTTAGTATGTGAAAGTCTAGGATAAGGCCATCTTATTCCTTTTATACGGATTTTATTCATATTTCCTAGATGACATACTAGGGAGTTTCATATTAATAAGGTATGTATGGGTGGTATCATGGTGGTATGGGACGCTAGCGATCCCTCACATATATCATCTTATGGGATAATTTGGGCTCAGGATTGTTGCTTTGCTTATATCACTTGGCATGTTGACCTGAACATTCAAAGATAATCTCATTTTCTAAATTCATTTAAAGTTGTTGTGTGGGCATTCTCTAGATAAACTTCTTTTATCTATAGCTTGCATGTATTGATGAGTGTAATCTCGTCGGCATTTTCACTTGTTGAAATCTCTTTCTTTAGAGTTCAACAAGTTTATCTTGTTGTGTTTGGATTAAGAAAATTTAGATTTTTCCTTTATTGGCATTTCTTTCTCTAGTTCCGTACTTATAGTCAACCTGATGGTTTACGGATGGACATATGTGACTCATCAAGATGTTGATGACTCTCTATGTTGATATGGGTAACTCGGGACGCCGATAATTCCATGAGCAGATGCGGCTATATCGGGCTACCGCGATGGATACCTGGTTCCTGCTGTTATAATGCCATGTTTTTCTACTTTATTCCGAATGGTTTACAACAAGGAAATTACTTTGAGTATGAATTCCTCTGATCATTTGCAGTCTGATGGGCAAACAGAGCATATGAATCAGATTGTAGAGGATACGCTTCGTGCATATGTCTCTGGAAAAGCATCAAATTGGGAAAAGTATCTTCCAATGATGGAATTTGCCTATAACAGTTCTAAACATACGGCTATTGGTTTTAGTCCGTTCATGCTTATGTATGAGTATCAACCCAGGGCACCTATTGATGTCGGTCTTAAGGACATCGAGCTTGATGCATCGAGAGATTTCTTGTGTGATATGTAGGAAATGTTGACCGAAGCTCGGGATTCTATCAGGAGTGCTCAGGATAGGGCATGGTTTTATGGTGATAGGGGACGCTCATCTCGGTCTTTTGAACCAAGAGAGTTGGTTTATTTTAATGTTCCTAAAGATTCTTAGATTTTCTCAATATGAAAATGCTCGAATTTATCTCCTAGATATTGTGGTCTATTTCGAGTTATACATCGGATTGGCACGGTTGCGTAAGAACTAAAACTACCTCCAATTGTTAGAGTTCATCCATTCTTTCATATCGATAGATTGAAAGGGAAACTAGGAGGTGAGTGTTGAGATATCGAGCTCTAGTGAGGCGGTGGACACTGATGACCCGCCTGGGGGATAGGCCCCGCACTTACACCACTGGCATGGTTGGTGAGATCTTGGGTGATATGAGGCCAGTGGGATGACAGGCTGTGTGACAGCCATTCTAGAGACTGGCCTAGTTATAGCGCCAGCTCATTTAGCCGGGTTCACACTATAGAGAACCCGTGTATGTATTGGTTGAGTACCTTTCATATTATTGTGTACTCTTATCTTTGTATATGGTGTGTTGAGTGTTGAGAAGAGAAGAAGAAGATTTTCAGCCTCTCACCTTGTGTGTTCTCTATTAGGGTTTTGTGAGTGTGTGTGTGTGCTTGCAAGAGCTCAAGCTCTCTTCCCCCCTGCATCTTTTCATGGTATCAGAGCCTGGTTCGTGCTAAGGGCTGAGCTGCAAGCAAGAGAACCACAGGAAGCGGTACGAGGGTAAGAGCTTCAACTACTCTTCCCTATTGTGTTGGTGACTACACCCTTGTCGGGAGCTCTACGGGAGGCACCGGCAAACGATCTCCGATTGAGGAGCTTTCTTCGCGGGAGTAAAGCTATAGGGCAACTATACAGTCCTTCGGACTAAGTTTTTCGGGCCGAAAACGCGTTTCGGGCGCATTTGGACCTCCGTTTTTCAGAAAGCAGGCGATTTCGAGCACTGCGGGTAAGTCATCGATTCTCTGCAGAACTCTGTTTTACGAACTGCAGGAAGACAGATTGACTGTGCAGACACTGTGGGTGCTGCAAAGAGGTCTACAGTTGCCATTGGGTGTATGTATGCACATTGAAGTCACTGGTTGTGACATTTGAGTACTACAGTACCGCTGTGCAGAAAATACTGCAGGTTGTGCAGAAAAACCAGAGTGCAGGTTCTGGTAAAATTGTGTGTTTGGCAAGATGTCTAATGATGGCATAACACAGATTGTGGCTGAGAAGCTGGATAAGAATAACTTCCATGCTTGGAGGTTCAGGTTAACGAATTTCCTGATGGAAAAAGGCTATTGGGACTACATAGAAGGAGAGCATGAAGAGGCACCGGAGATACCGGATATAAATCCGACTGCTGCAGATGTGAAAGAGTTTAAAGACTGGAACCAAGGAGCCAGGAAGGTTATGTATTGGCTTTCCATTAGTATACAGGACACCATGATTGGGCACATTCAGGATGCCAAGTCCCCCAAGGAGGCGTGGGACACCTTGGTAAAGCTGTATGAAACAAATACCAAGGCACGTAAGATACAGTTGAAGAATGAACTTCATACTGTGGAGAAAAAGAGCATGTCTGTGAATGACTATGCGTTGAAGATAAAGGGTATTGTGGAATCCCTTGCATCTATTGGTGTGTCAGTAGATGATGATGACAAGGTGGAAGTCTGTCTACGTGGTCTCGGGCCACAATACAAGGCGTTCAAGACGTCTATTCAGACTCGGGAAAACATTCCCAACTTTACAGATTTGGTGTCTATGCTGATTATCGAAGAGAAGAGCTTGGGTGAAGACCAACAGTCTTCACAAAGTAAAAACAGTTCAGAGCAACAGGCCTTCTACACGAATTCAGGAAGAGGACGAGGTAGAGGAGGCCGTGGACGCGGTCAAGGAGGTGGCCGAACAGGTAATCAGAATTATGGCCAGCAGCAGCAGCAACAACAACAACAGTCCCAGAATCAACAACAACAACAACATGCAGGTGGAAGAGGCAGATTCAGAGGCAGGGGGAGTCAAAGAGGCCGTGGAAATTGGCAAAGGCAATATAATGATGCACGTGAATGCTACTATTGTGGTAAGCCAGGACATGTGCAGTCAGAATGTTATAAGAAGCAGGCTGACATGCAAAATGGGAAAGTGCAGCAAAACAACTATGCATCCTCAAGCAGAAATAATGAGGACAATGAAAGGTTGTTTGTTATGCAGCATGTTGTGAATGCCATGTCTGAAAATGCTGATGCAGCACAAAAAGATAATGTATGGTATGTGGATTCAGGCGCTTCGAACCACATGACGAGTCATGGGGAGTGGTTCAAGGAGATGAAGAACCCGGAAAGACCAGGTTTTGTGGAAACAGGGGATGACACTGCTCATCCAATTGCCCACGTTGGAGATGTGCCATTATCTATGCAGGATGGCAAAGTGAAGTACCTTGCAGATGTACTTCATGTACCGAACATAACAAAGAATCTGGTTTCAGTTGGCCAGATGATTGAGCAGGGTTTGCAGGTTAGGTTTAACCCTGATGGGTGTTATGTCGAAGACTTTAAAGACAAGTGCAGGTTGGTTGCAAAAGGCAACAGAGTGGGCAGAATGTTTACGTTGGAAGTAGACATGCCTGAAATGAGTGCTGCGATGTTTGCAAATGGTTCAGGAGTTGTTGCAGACACAGACATATGGCATAAAAGAATTGGACATGTAAATGTGCAGAGATTGAAGTCTATGCAAACAAAAGGAATTGTGACAGGGCTGCCAAAATTTAAAGTGGAAGGTATGCAGAAAATATGTGAAGCATGCCAATTTGGGAAGCAAACAAAGCATGTGTTTCCACGTAACAGATATGTGAGCAGAAATGCACTAGATGTTGTGCATTCAGATGTATGGGGTCCTACGAAGACCGTGTCTATGGGAGGCTGCAGGTACTATGTCACTTTCATTGATGACCACACAAGGAAAGTGTGGGTATATTTCATGAAGGAGAAGAGTGAGGTTTTCACTCACTTTCAGAATTTCAGAGTTTTGGTTGAAAAGCAAACAGGAAAATATGTCAAGTGCCTAAGGTCAGATGGAGGGGGAGAATACTTCTCCAATGAGTTCTCTGAATTTTTGAAGAAGAATGGAATTCGGAGACAGTATACATGCAGATACACTCCGCAGCAAAATGGAGTTGCTGAGCGGAAAAACAGGCACATTGCTGAGATTGCGCGGGCATTGATGGAAGAGAAGAATATACCGCATTGCTACTGGGCTGAGGCTGTTTCTACAGCAGTATACATCATGAACAGGACTCCAACTGTAGCCATACATGATGTAACTCCAGAGGAGAGGTTTACTTGCAGAAAACCAGATTTGTCTCATCTGAAAGTCTTTGGATGCATTGCATATGTGCATGTGCCAGATGAGCTGAGAACTAAGCTGGATCCGAAAGCTGAAAAATGTGTGTTTATTGGATATTCCCTTGAGCAAAAGGGATACAGGTGTTATAACCCTGCTACACGTGAGTTGAGGGTAAGCAGGGATGTTGTTTTTGATGAGATGAGCAGCTGGTATGCTGCTGAAAAAGAAGCTGTTGGGGCTGATGTGAGTGGAAGTGTGGTTGCACAGAATACAGGTCAGCAATCACAGTCTTTGAGTGGACCAGGAGAGTCCTCATCTAGTGGGTCTGTTGATAGACCATGGAGTGGCAGGCTGCGTCATAATACCAGCCCTGCAAATGTGATTAGTACATCACGTAAAGGAAAAGAGAAAGTGGTTGAGCCCCTTGGTATGCCTGACATTTCTGCAGGGCATTCTCATGTTGATGGAGAGTCCAGTGGCTCAGATATGAGCCTTGATGAGGAGCTTGGGATCCCAGCTATGAGAACACCTGGTGTAAAGAAGGCTATGGAAGCCATGAATGAAAAGCTGCGAAGATCAGGGAGAGTGAAGAACCCTGTGCAGAGATTTACATATGATGGTTATGTGGCACATCACTATGCATATATGGCAAAGGTTGTGCAGGTTGTTGAGCCCACATGCATTGATGAGGCTGTTGGAAATGTGCATTGGGAGAAAGCTATGGATGAGGAGATGGATGCACTATATGGAAATGAAACTTGGGATTTAGTGCAATTGCCTGAAGGCAAGAAAGCCATTGGATGCAAGTGGGTGTACAAAGTCAAACATAACAGTGATGGGAGCATAAACAGGTACAAGGCTAGATTGGTAGCCAAAGGATATGCGCAGACATATGGGATTGATTATGAGGAAACTTTTAGCCCAGTTGCCAAGATGGCAACGGTGAGAGTTGTGATAGCAGTGGCTGCGTCAAAGCAATGGTCTTTACATCAGATGGATGTAAAGAATGCATTCTTGCATGGGGATTTGCAAGAAGAGGTGTATATGTTGCAGCCACCAGGATATGAGGATGTGGGTCACCCCGAGCATGTTTGCAGGTTGAAGAAAGCCTTGTATGGCTTAAAGCAAGCACCAAGAGCATGGTCTGACAAGATTTCTGAATATCTTGTCACTATTGGCTTTCATGTAGCCAATGCAGATTTCTCATTGTATGTGAGACATGGTGATAGAGGAGTTGTGCTTGTTGTCATCTATGTAGATGACTTGATCATTACGGGGGACCATGATGCAGAGATCTTTGATGTAAAGATTCTGCTAAGACAGAAGTTTGAGATGAAGGATCTGGGGGAGCTCAGATATTTCTTGGGCATTGAGGTGATTAAGTCACCACATGGTATTGGATTACTGCAGAGACAGTATGGCTTGGACATGTTGTCCAAGTATGGTATGACAGGCTGTAAGCCAATTTCTGTGCCATTGGATCAGAATGGCAAGTTGAGTGCAGATTCAGGAGAGATCTTGGAGGATCCTACTATGTATAGACGCATAGTAGGAAGTTTGATCTACATGACGATCACCAGACCAGATTTGAGCTATGCTGTTGGGTTGGTGAGTCAGTTTATGCAGGTTCCACGGAAACCGCATTTGGATGCAGTGAGACGCATACTGAGGTATGTGAGGTCTACTTTGCATTGTGGACTATTCTATGAGACTGGGACAGAGATATGTGTACATGGGTACACAGATGCTGATTGGGCTGGTAGTATCTCAGATAGAAGATCTACCAGTGGATTCATGTTTTCTTTGGGGAGTGCTGCTGTGACTTGGAGCAGCAAGAAGCAACCTACGGTTGCTCTATCGAGTACAGAGGCCGAGTACAGAGGAGCTGCTATGGCAGCATGTGAGGTAGCTTGTGGTTGAGAAAGCTACTTGCAGATTTGGGTCTATCAGTGGATAGACAAGTTGTCATTTTCTGTGACAACATTAGTAGTATACAGTTGGCCAGGAACCCAGTCTTTCATGCTCGTACGAAGCACATAGAGGTCCACTACCACTTCGTCAGAGAGAAGGTCTTGGCAGGAGACCTTGACCTTGTTTATGTCAGCACAGAGGATCAGGTAGCTGACATCTTCACCAAAGCATTGGGTACAGAGAAGCTCCGCAGATTCAGGGCTTCGCTTGGTGTACATGAGATGGATTTGAGCTCGAGGGGGAGTGTTGAGATATCGAGCTCTAGTGAGGCGGTGGACACTGATGACCCGCCTGGGGGATAGGCCCCGCACTTACACCACTGGCATGGTTGGTGAGATCTTGGGTGATATGAGGCCAGTGGGATGACAGGCTGTGTGACAGCCATTCTAGAGACTGGCCTAGTTATAGCGCCAGCTCATTTAGCCGGGTTCACACTATAGAGAACCCGTGTATGTATTGGTTGAGTACCTTTCATATTATTGTGTACTCTTATCTTTGTATATGGTGTGTTGAGTGTTGAGAAGAGAAGAAGAAGATTTTCAGCCTCTCACCTTGTGTGTTCTCTATTAGGGTTTTGTGAGTGTGTGTGTGTGCTTGCAAGAGCTCAAGCTCTCTTCCCCCCTGCATCTTTTCAGTGAGGATAACATAGTTACTCCTCCTCAAGAACTTGTTGAAGTCGAAGATTTATCCTATGTTCCACATGAACCTGATAAGGTACTTGAATTTAGGGAAAGAAAACTTTGTAGTTGACTAATCCTTGAGATTAAAATTAGGTGGAAAGATAGGGAAATAGAGGATTCGACTTGGGAGTCAGTTGAGATTGTTCAGCGTAGTTCTCCTTCTTTTCATTGCAAGAGTGCAATGTTTTGAGAGAGGGGAAGTATGTTATATACACATTATGTGTGCATATACTAGGAGGCTAACCCTTATTATGCTTGTGAGCATGGGAGCATGGGAACAAGCTCTAGTGGAGCATGGGTTAGGACTAACCTTAAGGGTTAAGGTTAGGGGCAGGCATCCAAGGGTCACACATGGGAAATGGAGATTCAAGAGTCACTTGAGGGCCCTCCTGTATAATGGGGGCATGGGGCACACTCAAGGGATGGTCTCTTGATGTTATCTTGAGGCTAAGTTATGTTATGCTCTCTTGTGTAGAGGATCATAACTACTCACCTACCATTTCACACTATAGCTACATGCTGCTGGATTGGAGTTATACCTCTTGATGGTATGGGACATCAAGGTAAAGATATGATGTACTTCATTATAATTCATGTGTGCATCCCTTGGGCTCGGGGGTGGTTGGGTGGATGAGTTTATGCCTAATTTATGCATGTTTATACATAACAATTATCTAGAGAGATCTTAGGGTTTTAACGGTCTGGAGATAAGGTAAAGAACATCTATCATTTGAGGCTGTGCCTGATAGAGATGCATAGATACGAGACTTAAGCTAAATCCAGCCTGTGCATTTGTAGTGGGATTAGAAATAGTATTAGGACGACACATTGTGTCAACCTAAGGATTGGCCATAGATCCTACTAAAGTGGAGGCTATATCCAAAATGTCTACTCCTCAGAATATTAAGCAACTAGAGAGGTTCCTTGGTAAGGTTAAGTGGCATGCTAGATGCAAAGTATGAATGGAGTCCGGAGTGTCGAAAGAAATTCCAATGGCTAAAGAGCATGGTGTTAATTGCACCAGTAATGACCACCCAAGACTGGAATGAAATGTTCCATGTATATGTAGATGCTTCAAGCAAAGCAGTGGGTAGTGCACTGATGCAAGACAAGCAAGAGGGGTATATGCAACCCATTCATTATGCTAGTAAAGCCCTCACAAGGGCAGAAAGAAAATACAACACAACAAAGCGAGAAGCTCTCTCAATGATTTATGCTATGAACAAGTTCCGTCACTACCTTTTGGGAAACAAGTTTGTTTTCCACGTGGAAATTCAAGCCTAATTTATCTAGTGAACAAAGCCTTTCTAGTGGGGAAGATGGCAAGGGAGATGCTTCTTCTACAAGAGTTTGAGTTCACCATCTAGCACACGCCTGGCAAAGAAAATGCGATGGTGGACTTTCTAACTAAACTAGATTTTGGAGAACCTACTCTAGTATGATGACCAACTCCCAAATACCAACTTATTCACAATAGCATCTGCTGCAAAAGTGGGAGAAAATTGGTATTATGATATGATGTAGTTTCTAGAGGATGAAACTTTCTCGAAAGGTTACACTCTGCTCAAAGAAAGGTTATGATTGCCTTAAGGAGCAAGAAAATGATTGCCTTAAGGAGCAAGAACCTCAATATGATTGTAGGGCATCTTTACAAAAGAGGCATAGACCAGATTCTACGTAGGTGTGTCCTGGACCATGAGCAGCAAAAAGAAGTATTAAGAGAAGCACACTATGGCATTACCTACGTAGGTGTGTCCTGGACCATGAGCAGCAAACAAGAAGTATTAAGAGAAGCACACTATGGCATTACCGGAGGACACATGGGCAGAGAAATCACAGCCTGAAAATTTTTGCAAGCAGGCCTATGGTGGCCAACAGGGACATGAGGGATGCCAACAATGAAGCAAAGTAATGTGATGTCTTTTAGTAGATGGGTCAACCCATTGATTTTGATACATTGCTCATCTTGCCCATACTTATATTGTTGTTTCTATTGAGATATCGAGCTCATCTAGTAAGGCGGTGGACACTAATGACCCGCTGGGGGATAGGCCCCACACTTACACCACTGGCATGGTTGGTGAGATCTTGGGTGATATGCGGCCAGTGGGATGACAGGCTGTGTGACAGCCATTCTAGAGACTGGCAAGTTATAGCGCCAGCTCATTTAATTGGGTTCACAATATAGAGAACCCTTGTATGTATTGGTTGAGTACCTTTCATATTATGTGTACTCTTATCTTTGTATATGGTGTGTTAAGTGTTGAGTGAACAAGAAGAAGATCTTCATCCTCTCACCTTGTGTGTTCTCTATTAGGGTTTTGTGAGTGTGTGTGTGTGTGCTTGCAAGAGCTCAAGCTCTCTTCCCCCCTGCATCTTTTCATGGTATCAGAGCCTGGTTCATGCTAAGGGCTGAGCTGCAAGCAAGAGAACCACAGGAAGCGGTACGAGGGTAAGAGCTTCAACTACTCTTCCCTATTTGTGTTGGTGGTTACTACACCCTTGTTGGGAGCTCTACGGGAGGCACCGGCAAATGATCTCTGATTGAGGATCTTTCTTCGCGGGAGTAAAGCTATAGGGCCATTATACTGTCCTATTGGACCACATTTTTTGGGCCGAAAACGAGTTTTGGGCGCGTCTGGACCTCTGTTTTTCAGAAAGCAGGCGATTTCGAGCAATGTGGGTAAGTTATCGATTCTCTGCAGAACTCTGTTTTAAGAACTACAGGAAGACAGATTGATTGTGCAGACACTGTGGGTGCTGCAAAGAAGTCAACAGTTGCCATTGGGTGTATGTATGCACATTGAAGTCACTGATTGTGACATTTGAGAGTACTACAGTACCGCTACAGAAAGTACAGCAGTTTGTGCAGGAAAAACCAGTGTTGTTTCTGGTAAATTTGTGTATCTGGGAAGATGTCAAATGATGGCATAACCCAGATTGTGGCTGAGAAGCTTGATAAGAATAACATCCATGCTTGGAGATTCAGGTTGAATTTCCTGATGGGAAAGGGCTATTGGGACTACATAGAAGGTGAGCATGAAGAGGCACCAGAGATACCGGACATAAATCCGACTGCTACAGATGTGAAAGAGTTTAAAGATTGGAACCAAGGAGCCAGGAAAGTAATGTATTGGCTCTCCATTAGTATACAGGACACCATGATTGGGCATGCAACCGGAATCTTATTCTAGGAATTGATTGTGGAAGAGTAGAGAATTCACAGGAATTGATTCAACCATAAAAACCATTGCTTTGCAAGCTTCAACTCAATCAAATCAATTGAAATTCAAACACTTAACAAAATTAAAATACTTAGCTCAATAGACCATATTGGGTGCAATCTTCCCCCCTCTTGTGTGTGGCCTCTCCCCACACAAGAGTATTTCTTTATTAGCTTTCTTTTCACCAAAATTAGGCCATAGCCCCCAAAATATACAAGATGTGCTTTTTAGAGAGCACGGCACTCTTCTTTAACAAAAATAGAGTGTCAAATATTGGGACTAGGGTAAAGCCATAGGCTTTAATAAATTCCACATAATAAATGTATCTTTCCTAAAGTTCAAAATGGAAAAATCATTTGCTAAGGTTGCAAGCTACTATGCTTGCCAAAAATGAAATGTGATGAACCAAGACATTTCTTCCAAAGTAAACTCTTCAATTCCCATAGTCTTCATCACCTGAAAATATAAGCTCAATTAATAATTAAATTAATCCCACAAATATTAAACAGGCACAAATCATAACCAACTCATGACTATCAAGCATAAGTACCCCAGGAATCACCTTGCCATACAAACCTAAATGAAATAATCATAGGTGACCTCAAACATACGTCATATACTGCACGTATTAATATTTATAGTGGTGTCACCCACGATATTAACCTAGCCGGCATGACGCAAGAGTAACCTATGCATCCCCAAATTACTCAAGAGGGGATAAATAATATTTTTCTAGAGGACTTAAAATATATTCTCATAACATCCCTCTTGCTTGAGTTTGCAATTGTTCTCAATTGCGGATTTGCTGGGTTTGAAAAGAATGAAGAATTTCAAGGTAAACTCGAAAAAATTTCTCAGGCATCCATTTAGCATCTTCTTGAGGATGATTCTTAAAAGTCAAAAGATACTTGAAGTATTGATTACCTGTTCTAAGTTGTTGTTATCTCTTGGTCAATGTTAGCATCAAGAACTAAGACGTCTTCCTCTCCTTCAATAAGAGGTGGTTCCTCATATGTTGGGTGAGTAGGAAGTGTTCCTCGAAAAGGTTTCAAGAGATGGATATGAAAAGAATTGCGGATATTCCAATTAGATGGAAGCTCTAGTCTATAGGCCACATCATTAATCTTTTGAAGGATTTTAAATGGCCCATAATATCTAGGCACTAGCTTCACTGCAGGGAATTTTTCCACACTCTTTAATCAACGTTTTTCAATTCTCAAAAGTACATAATCACCTTCTTGAAATGAAAAATCTTTACGCTTCCTGTTTGCTTGAGATGTATACTTCTCTTGAGCTCTTGCAATACAATCACGCACTTCAGATAAAATGCGATCAAAGTCTCTAACATATTGGTCGGTAGCTTCAATCTTATGAGAGAGTCTAGTAGCCGGAATAGGCAAAGCTCTACCATAGATGATCTCAAATGGTACTCGACTAGTAGCAGTATGAGGAGTATTATTATAAGCAAATTGGAGTAGGTGTATGTACTTATCCCATGCACTAGGTTGCTGGGAAACATAGGCTCTAAGCATATCTAAGATAGTGCTATTTGTGACTTCCGTGGAAAAATCTAACTTAGTGCCTAAGTTTGAGAAAAGAGCAACCCAAAAGTGACTACAAAATTTAGAATCTCTATCAGAAACTATCACTTTGGGTAGTCCATGATGAACAAAAATTTGCTTAACAAATATGTTCGCGGCTTCCTGAGAAGTTAGTGTCTTTTTACATGGAATGAAATAGGCTTGCTTACTAAACCTGTCCACTATTGTCCAAATCATGTCATGATGACTAGAAGTAGTAGGAAATCCAGTAATGAAATCCATAGACACTTGTTCCCATGGTGTATCAGGAATAGGTAGAGACATAAGCAATCCCAAAGCTTTGCCTTTGTAGCTTTTAATTGCTTGGCAAATATTACATTCAGCTACAAATTTAGCTACATCATTCTTCAAATGAGGCCAATAGAATTCTCGAGAAACTACTTGAAGTGTTGTGGAAACTCCTCTATGTCCCACAAATGGTGGTTGGTGCATCTCTTCCAAGACAAGTTGTCTATAAGGTTGAGTAACACACAATCTTTTCTCAAAGAAAAGATAGCCATCATTATGAGAATAACTTCCTTGAGGTGTCCAATTGTTTTCACGCAATTTGATCCATATTTCAGAAAAATCTAGATCAACTTCATAAGTTTCTTTCATAAGTACAAATGGTTCACTTTCAATAATGGAAATGTTGTTGATATTTGGTCTTCGACTCAAAGCATCGGCAACAACATTTTCTTTTCCAGGTTGGTATTGAATCATAGGTTGGAAACTTTGAATGAAAGATGCCCATTTGATGTGCCTATCTGAAATAAGAGGTTGCGTAAGCAAATGCTTAATGCTTTGTTGATCTGTCTTGATAAGAAATTCAGAGCCCATTAGGTAATGCTTCCAAATTTTCAAAGCATGCACTACTGCTGCTAATTCCTTGTCATATGTGATATAATTTTGCTCTGCAGGCTTAAGCTTTCTACTTTGATAAGCAATAGGATGGTTGTCTTGCATAAGAACAGCTCCAAATCCTTTGCCACTAGCATCAGTCAAGAATGGTCTTTGAAAATCAGGTAGTGTTAGAACTGGTGCTTGTGTTAAAGCATTCTTGAGTGTTGCAAAAGATTTATCTTGCTTTTCGGTCCAATTGAAATTTGTAGCTTTCTTAAGGAGTTCAGTCAAAGGATGAGCAATACAAGCAAAATTCTTGACGAACTTCCTATAATAACTACATAGGCCAAGAAAAGATCTAAGATCATGTATGTTTCTAGGCGTAGGCCAAGAAGCTATACACTCAATTTTCTTAGGATCTACACGAATCCCTTCAGCCGACACTATATGACCTAAGTATTCAATCTCTTCTTAAAAGAAAGAACTCTTTTCAGGATTGACATACAATTCATTTTCTCTCAAAAGGTTGAACACTTGTTCCAAGTGTTGTTCATGCTCTTGTCGATCCTTGCTGAAAACAAGAATGTCGTCAAAGAACACTATAACAAAACTTTGAAACTTAAGGAATATGCGATTCATCATACGGCTGAAAGTAGCTGGAGCATTGGTCAAACCAAATGGCATAACCAAAAACTCATAGTGACCAGTTTGGGTTCTAAAAGCTGTCTTGAAAATGTTAGATTGAGTCATGCGAACTTGATGATACCCAGACTTTAGATCAATCTTGCTAAAGATCTTTGATCCTCTAAGCTTGTCAAGAAGATCATCTACCCTAGGAATAGGATATCTGTTCTTGACAGTAATCTTATTCAATGCACGGTAGTCTACACACATTCGGTAAGTTCCATCCTTCTTCTTAACAAGAAGTACTGGAGCTCCAAAAGGTGAACTACTAGGTCGAATAAGGCCTCTCTCTAGCAAGTCTTCTATTTGGTTTTGGATTTCTTTTTGCTCTAAATTGTTGACTCTATAGGGAGCTTTACAAGACGGAGAATTTCCAGGCAATAAGTCAATACTATGATCCTCAGGCCTATCTTCCATAAAACAATCACTAAATTTGGAAATAAAGAGATCAAACTTTGGACTTTTGGATGTGTCAGACTCAGCATCAAGCTGGTTAACCCATACCATATAAGTCTTGTCTCTTTTTCTTAGAGCTCTCTTTGCTTGAGTGTGACTCAACAAAGGACTCATTTCTCCTTTGACTTGGAGGATAATATTTTCATTGTCCTTCCTTAGAGAAATGCTATGAGTGTCATAGTCTATAATAGGATTGTACTTGTGTCTCCAAGGCATACCCAAAATTATATCTACCCCTTGTAAAGGTGCAACTAAGAAATCCCTCTTTTCTGTTAAAGGCTTGATGCATAAATCTAAACTTTTCACCTCTTGCATGCAATTATACTTTGTTCCAGTAAATGCTGCTTTGACTTTATAGTGCGTAGGTGAAGAATGAAGATTTAATTCTCTAAGTGCCTTTTCAAAAATGAAATCATGTGTACTACCATCATCATGCAAAATAAGAACTTCATGTCCATTTATCGTTCCTTTTATTTTAAGCAAAGAATGAACATGAGGTTTACCTTCTTGTTCTGAGTAGTCTGGATCGGAATTACCCTCTTGCTTGAATGATTCTTCTTCATTGTCGTCTTCTTCAATCATATTGACTCGAGCTGCTTGTGCTGGTGTTGAATTCTTGGTACGCTCTGGACAATTCGGCACTTGAAACATTTGATAGTAGATGCCTTCGGTTTGCCACCATTGACTTTCTTATTGGTACTCACGTTGCCTTTAGCCTCGTCCTTGCCTTTGTCATAACCTAGTTTATACATCTTCTTTGAAGCATAAAAAGATTTAGTAAATGGTTTAGAAGAAGTACCCTGATTTCACGTGATTTACGAGACTTGGGCTAGTCAAATTATTGATGAAATAATTTTTTTGCACTTTGTAACCTGCTGAAACAGTCTTGTAAACCTTGCCCAATCTTTGTAATATTTTTCTGAAATTTTTCAGAATTTTTCAGAAGCGATTTCGGAATTTTCTGGCCTTTTCTAGGCAATTTTTAAGCCTTTTAAAACCTGTAAATCCCTTTTCTGCACCCAGAAATTTCAGATTTGGAAACCTGTAAATCACTTTTCTGCACCCAGAAATTTCAGATTTGGAAACCTTTTGTATTCTCTTCAAATTTGAAAATAGGAGAAGTAAAGGCTCAAAAAAAATGATGTGACTTGTATGGGGATTGGGAAAAGTAAGACTTGATTAACAAAGTGATTAAGCTTATGATAATTAAGCTTATGGTTTTTTTTAGTTCTTCTCCACTCGTCGTTTTGCGTCAGCAGGCTGCCGCCGTGTGCCTTCTCCTTGGGTTTCTTTTGGTGATTTTTTTTTATGGATTTTACACTGATAAATTTGCTTCGTCCATTATGGATTTACTAGTGCTTGAAGCTTTCTGATTTCTGAGAGAATACTATGAGGTTTTTGGCTATGAGGATTTCATCCATGCGGTCAGATTTTGATTTCACTGAGTATTTGGAAAAACCACTTTTTGATAGAGAGGGATGGTTTTGCAGGGTGGTGAATGGGTTTGAGAGTAGATCTAGTTTTGAATCTTTGACCTTTGGGTAAAGACCTACAAAACACCCTTCTGTCCACTGGATAATTTCCTGCACTTTCTTGATTTTTGAGAAGTTGAAGCCCTTTCCTACCTTCTCCACAAATCTCCTAGCCCAAGCTCTGATACCACTGCAACCGAAATCTTATTCTAGGAATTGATTGTGGAAGAGTAGAGAATTCACAAGAATTGATTCAACCATAAAAACCATTGCTTTGCAAGATTCAACTAAATCAAATCAATTGAAATTCAAACACTTAACAAAATTAAAATACTTAGCTCAATAGACCATATTGGGTGCAATCTTCCCCCTCTTGTGCGTGGCCTCTCCCCACACAAGAGTATTTCTTTATTAACTTTCTTTTCACCAAAATTAGGCCATAGCCCCTAAAATATACAAGATGTGCTTTTTAGAGAGCACGGCACTCTTCTTTAACAAAAATAGAGTGTCAAATATTGGGACTAGGGTAAAGCCATAGGCTTTAATAAATTCCACATAATAAATGTATCTTTCCTAAAGTTCAAAATGGAAAAATCATTTGCTAAGGTTGCAAGCTACTATGCTTGCCAAAAATGAAATGTGATGAACCAAGACATTTCTTCCAAAGTAAACTCTTCAATTTCCATAGTCTTCATCACCTGAAAATATAAGCCCAATTAATAATTAAATTAATCCCATAAATATTAAACAGGCACAAATCATAACCAACTCATGACTATCAGGCGTAAGTACCCCAGGAATCACCCTGCGCCATACAAACCTAACTGAAATAATCATAGGTGGCCTCAAACATACGTCATATACTGCACGTATTAATATTTATAGTGGTGTCACCCACGATATTAACCTAACCGGCATGACGCAAGAGTAACCTAGGCGTCCCCAAATTACTCAAGAGGGGATAAATAATATTTTTCTAGAGGACTTAAAATATATTCTCATAACAGGGCATATTTAGGATGCCAAGTCCCCCAAGGAGGCATGGGACACCTTGGTTAAACTCTTTGAAACAAATACCAAGGCACGCAAGATACAGTAGAAGAACGAACTTCATACTGTGGAGAAAAAGAGCATGTCTGTGAATGACTATGCATTGAAGATAAAGGGTATTGTGGAATCCCTTGCATCTATTGGTGTGTCAGTAGATGATGATGATAAGGTGGAAGTCTATCTACGTGGTCTCGGGCCACAATACAAGGCGTTCAAGACGTCTATTCAGACTCGAGAAAACATTCCCAACTTTACAGATTTGGTGTCTATGCTGATTATAGAAGAGAAGAGCTTGGGTGAAGACCAACAGTCTTCACAAAACAAAAACAGTTCAGAGCAACAGGCCTTCTACACAAGTTCAGGAAGAGGACGAGATAGAGGATTCCATGGACGCGGTCAAGGAGGTGGCTGAACAGGTAATCAGAATTATGGCCAGTAGCAGCAACAACAACAGTCCCAGAATACACAACAACAACATCAACAACACACAGGTGGAAGAGGCAAATTCAGAGGCAGGGGGAGTCAAAGAGGCCGTGGAAATTGGCAAAGGCAGTATAATGATGCACGTGAATGCTTTTATTTTGGTAAGCCTGGACATGTGCAGGCTGAACGTTATAAGAAGCAGGCTGACATGCAAAATGGGAAAGTGCAGCAAGGTTATTTGTTATGCAGCATGTCGTGAATGCCATGTCTGAAAATGTTGAAGCAGCACAAAACGATGATGTATGGTATGTGGATTCAGGTGCTTTGAACCACATGACAAGTCATGAGGAGTGGTTCAAGGAGATGAAAAACCTTGAAAGACCAGGTTTTGTGGAAACAGGGGATGACACTACTCATCAAATTGCCCATGTTGGAGATGTGCCATTGTCTATGCAGGATGGCAAAGTGAAGTACCTTGCAAATATACTTCACGTTCCGAACATAACAAAGAATCTGGTTTCAGTTGGCCAGATGATTGAGCAAGGTTTGCAGGTTTGGTTTAACCCTGATGGTTGTTATGACTTTAAAGACAAGTGCAGACAAGTGCAGGTTGGTTGCAAAAGGCAACAGAGTGGGCAGAATGTTTACGTATTTTCGAATATCTTGTCACTATTGGCTTTCATGTAGCCAATGGAGTTTTCTCGCTGTATGTGAGACATGGTGATAGAGGGGTTGTGCTTGTTGTCATCTATGTAGATGACTTAATCATTACGGGGGACCATGATGCAGAGATCTTTGATGTAAAGATCTTGCTTAGACAGAAGTTCGAGATGAAGGATCTGGGGGAGCTCAGATATTTCTTGGGCATTGAGGTGATTAGGTCACCACATGGTATTGGATTACTGCAGAGACAGTATGGCTTGGATATGTTGTCCAAGTATGGTATGACAGGCTGTAAGCCTATCTCCATGCCATTAGATCATAATGGCAAGTTGAGTGCAGATTCAGGAGAGATCTTGGAGGATCCTACTATGTATAAACGCATAGTAGGAAGCTTGATCTACATGACGATCACCAGACCAGATTTGAGCTATGTTGTTGGGTTGGTGAGTCAGTTTATGCAGGTTCCACGGAAATCGCTTTTGGATGCATTGAGATGCATACTGAGGTATGTGAGGTCTACTTTGCATTGTGGACTATTTTATGAGACTGGGACAGAGATATGTGTACAGGGCTGGTAGTATCTCAGATAGAAGATCTACTAGTGGCTTCATGTTTTCTTTGGGGAGTGCTGCTGTGACTTGGAGCAGCAAGAAGCAGCCTACGGTTTCTCTATCGAGTACAGAGGCCGAGTACAGAGGAGCTGCTATGGCAGCATGTGAGGTAGCTTGGTTGAGAAAGCTACTTGCCAGATTTGGGTCTATCACAGTGGATAGACAAGTTGTCATTTTCTATGACAACATTAGCAGTATACAATTGGCCAGGAACCCAGTTTTTCATGCTCGCACGAAGCATATAGAGGTCCACTACCATTTTGTCAGAGAGAAGGTCTTGGCAGGAGACCTTGACCTTGTTTATGTTAGCACAGAGGATCAGGTAGCTGACATCTTCACCAAACCATTGGGTACAAAGAAGCTTCACAGATTTAGAGCTTTGCTTGATGTACATGCGATGGAGTTGAGCTCGAGGGGGAGTGTTGAGATATCAAGCTCATTTGGTGAGGCGGTGGACACTGATGACCCGCCTGGGGGATAGGCCCCACACTTACACCACTGGCATGGTTGGTGAGATCTTGGGTGATATGCGGCCAGTGGGATGACAGGCTGTGTGACAGCCATTCTAGAGAGACTGGCATAGTTATAGCGCCAGCTCATTTAATTGGGTTCACAATATAGAGAACCCTTGTATGTATTGGTTGAGTACCTTTCATATTATGTGTACTCTTATCTTTGTATATGGTGTGTTAAGTATTGAGTGAAGAAGAAGAAGATCTTCAGCCTCTCACTTTGTGTGTTCTCTATTAGGGTTTTATGAGTGTGTGTATGTGCTTGCAAGAGCTCAAGCTCTCTTCCCCCCTGCATCTTTTCAGTTTCCATTCATAAAGTGGGATTTAGATTTTGTTGGACCAATCAAGACACCCATAAAAAGCAACAAGTGTGAATACATCATTGTGGCAAACTGATTATTTCACCAAATGGCTGGAAGCTAAAGTTGTGAAGAGAAGTTCCGTAGAAGAGGTGGTGAAGTTCCTCTTTAAGGACATTATTGCTAGGCATGGATTGCAAGTGAAAATAGTCAGTGGACCAGGGAACCCATTTCATGAACAAGGTGATGAAAGGGTTGATGGAAAAGTACCTAATCAATCTCACAAGAAGTCCTCAACCTATTACCCATAGTGCAATGGCCAGGTGGAATCTACCAACAAGGTTCTGACCAAAATCCTGAAGAAGATTACAAATTCCAACAAGGATGATTGGGAACAGAAGCTAGATGCAACCCTATAGGCATGGCATTCTACACATCTTACAATGTCTCAAAAGGGAAAACACCATTCAAACTAGTCTATGGGGGTTGGTGGTAATAATGTCTATGGAATTTGTCATGTCCAGTTTGTGAGTGGAAATCCAAGAAAAGCTAATGCCTTCAAGCCAGGATGACGAGGATGATATGAATAAATCACATCAAGAAGTGGGATGTCAAAAATGACAATGCCCCAAGAAAGGAAGGAAAAAGGAAAAAAAAAGAGCACAAGGAACCAAAATACACACTCTCAACCTACTTTCTTGTGCACAGCTCTCTCACCAACTCACAACGCTCTCTCAAAAGACAAAACCATGCCAAAGGTCAACAAGAGTCTAAGGCCAGACAAGAGGCCAGAGAAAAGCCTTTGTATATCTATGATGATTCTCGACATGAGAAGAAAAGAACACCAAGAGTGAGCAAGGAAGTGTAGCTTTGAAAAGCTGCTTGATCTCCTTTGGGATGATCTTCGGGACCCCAAGGATAGGGGCAAACTCATCAACCAATTTCTTGAAATGAACACTGTACATGTGAAAGGGAAATAACCTATCGAGATCTCGGAGCTCGCAGTGCACCCTGCACTAGGGTTATTGATGGACGGAGTGTTGGACATGAGCATGAAGCCCAGAGTGGAGGAGGAGATCCCCAAAACAAGCAACATACATCAATTTAAGGATGTGGAAGATGAGTCAAGAGAAATTTGTTTTCTTTTTACAGAATATAATGTTTATGGGGAAACCAAAAGACATGTCAAACAAGAACTACAAGCTTCTTAGGGCAGTAGAAGCAGGGAAAGAATCAACTCGGATGCCAGCTACAAGGAGAACTTAGCAAAAAGAGTGGCCACATGGGCCAAGGAAAAACATCCCACGGTGGTGCATGCACACCTAAGGGCCATCGTGCAAGCCGTCAAGTTTGTGGATCTTAGGTTTGGAGAATCCCACGCAGAACACCGTGAAGCTGGAGGATCCTCAAAACCCACCAGAGAAGAAGAAACAAAAAGACAACTGGAAGAGAGATAGAAACAGGAAGCTGCCCAATGGGCAGAATAAGAAAAGAGAAAAGGAGAAAGGATGAAGAGAAAAGGAAAAAGGATGAAGAAGAAAAGAGAAGGAAGGAGGAGGAAGAGAGAAAGAGGAAAGAAGAGGAACAACAGAAAAAGAAAGAAGAAGAAGTTCAAAAGGGGAAGCTGTCCGCAGCAAGGGCTGAGCTGTCCATATCACCGAAACTGCAGCCTTAGCATAGAAAATGCAGGAAGGACCAAGCCACAGCCCCAAATTACCCGGAGAACTAGAGGCACAAGTTTCCACCCAGCAACTACAAATGAACAAAGGGCTGATGGTGGCTGTGGCCTAAAGCATCTTATCTCATGCCCTTTCTTCCATAGACGAATATGAGTCAAAGGCCCGGAACACCATCAATTGAATGTGCACCCTGAATCAGCAACAACATGGACTACTCAAAAATGATGTAGCAAAAGCCAGGGACCTGGACAGCAAAGCGAATATAATGGCTCAACATAACGCGGAAATGCACTTGGCGGCAGAGAAGGATTTAATCCAGCACAAAGAGCTGAGTGAAGGGAAGATCGAAATCCTCACTAGTGAGAAACATATGCTCAAAGCTTAGGTGGACAAGCTCAAAGCAGAGTTAGTTGAAGCACAAAAGCTAGCCAACAGGGCGATGCCATCCAAGGGTTAAAAGAAGAACTGCTGGAGAGCATGTGAGACCCCTGCCCTCTCTGCGCATCAAACTCTGGAGTGCTAGCAACTGAAGTAGCAACCTCACACGCAGGGCAGATCTTCCCACCACTCGGGGCCTCGCCCACCACGAATGTCCAGGAAAGGGACTAGTTTGGCGGCTCTTCCAAAATCGAACCCGAGAAAAAACTTTCCTCACCCAAAAAGCATAGGTGATTCCTCCAGGAATTCTTCTAACGTAATCAAGAGCCTTAACTATCCTTTGTATTCCGACCGAACCTGCGGGTCACATGGCCGAATCAAAGGAGGATTGGCTCATAGAGACCAACGCTTTTTTTCCCTCAATGAGGCACAACCGTTTATTCTTTCCCATAGAACAAGAATTATCCCGTGACTTACTTCAACTATCATACCTTTGAACATAATTGAACTTTATTGTAGGAATCCACCGGCCCATGGGTTAGCCAACCGCCCAACCACTGTATTGGTGGGATCCTCTTTATAAAAATTTGGTTGTGTTTTGTCCTCGGGTACGAGGGAAAAGAGTTCCCAAGCCCGCTAGCCAGCACTCATGCAAAAATTAAATAGACACACCACTTACGCACCCAATATGAAATTGCTTTTTCTCATTCAACTATTTTCAAGACAGAATTGCAATAAAACCACAGTGTCTCCATCATAATCCTCAGTATTCAAGTTCCAGGGTCCAAGTTCCAATTTTTCCAATTTCCAACCATAAAATCCAAATTCCATTCATACCTTCCTCAGCGTATCTATGGCATCATCAGAAACCAGAGCGTCCACCACTTGGTTAGTCCCTCTAGGCTCACCTAGTACTTCACTCAAGGGCCGTTTCATGGTTCCTAACTCATAGTACCCAGGAGTATGATCTCTTTTATCTATAAAATCCATAAGGACTCTTCATTGAAGATTAGCTAGATCAACCAACGAGATCTAGTTTACCAAAAAGGAGCCATGGACTCATCCGTTTGAAGACCAGCAAGGTCAACCAACCAGATCCATGCCCGTGTTCAAAAAATAACTCCAACTCAATGTTCCATTTCTTCCTCAATGCACGCGTGGGTATCTTAGGCAATCTAGAGCCCGAGCACCGTATGGTCAGCACCCTCTAGGATCCTTCGCACATGACCTAGTGCTTCACTCTCATAGGCCGCTTCCTTGGCCCCTCATCCACCGTACTATCGGAAGCTCACCATTTTAAATGAACCGAGGCTGGTCAAGACCTCGACCGACCTTGCCACACAAGACGTGCTTCTTTGATGTTGGAATTAGGGTTGCAGGAAAGCACACAAAGCTTGGAGAAGAAGAAGCAAGAATGCACACAACACACAATGTATTAGATTGTGTCAATGTACAAAAGATAAGTTAGCCCTAGAATGATGGGTGTATATACAAGCCGAGGGAAAAAACCTCCTAAAGAGGGAAAAAGTGCCCCGACGGTCCTAAGTGTGTTCACACACATCACTGCCTATGTATATGGCAACAAATCCCCCCTGGGAGTGATGGTGTGAATGAGAGCTGGCACTCATGTATAGGGGAGTGCCATGCCCGAAGTAGATCAATCCACAAAGGGGAGCAAGCCCAAAGCTTTGCGAAAAGCTTCGAACTTCTCACGAGGAAGCGCCTTTGTGAAAAGATCGGCGAGGGTGTCCTGTGTTAGCACATAGGCCAAGCTAATCTCTCCTGCTGAGAGTCTCTCCCTGACATAGTGATAATGCACCTCAATGTGCTTTGTGCGAGCATGAAAAACTGGGTTTCTCGCAACTGCCAATGCGCTCTGACTGTCAGTGTAGATAGAGGTGGCAGACTCCTGTCCAACACCCAAATCAGCCATAAGCCGTCTGAGCCACACACACTCAACCGTAGCTGTGAAAGCTGCCCTGTACTCAGCTTCACAACTAGAAGTGGCCATAGTAGGTTGCTTCTTCCTCAACCAAGATATGCATGAGCTACCGAGCATGAAACAAAAACCACTTGTGGACACTCTTGTGTCATAGCAACCAGCCCAGTCTGAGTCTGAAAAGGCATGTAAATCTGGCGGCAACGATCCCCCCTTGGGATAAAACAACCCAAGATGTATGGTGCCACTCAAGTAGCGAAAGATGCGTTTAACTGCCTTCCAATGCTGAGACCCTGGGCTATGCATAAACCTGCTCACCTATGAGACTGCAAACTGAATGTCCGGCCTCGTAATGCATACATAAATGAGGCAACCAACAGCTGTCTGATAGAGTGTGACATCAAAGTGATCTCCAGCATCGTGAAGACTCAACTTCAAACCTATCTCCATTGGAGTAGCAATAGGCTTGCAGTCTTCAAGGCCAAATCTCCGCAACAATGTCTCAATATACTTTGTCTGACACAAAGCAATACCTCCATCACACTGCTTAAATTGTATCCCCAAATAATGATGCAAATGCCCCAAATCTGACATCTCAAAAGAGGCATTCAAATCAGCCTTAAAATCAGCAATATGACTCTCATTTGGTCCTGTGAGCAGCATGTCATCGACATAGAGAGCAATGATTAGATGTACATCATCCACACGTTTAACATACAAAGTGCTTTCTGTTGGACTATTCTGAAAACCATGTGCAGTCAAATATGCATGTATCTTTTCATACCAAGCTCGTGGAGCTTGCTTTAAACCATATAAAGCCTTTTTCAACCTGCACACTTTGTTTTCCTGCCCTCTTTGAACAAAACCACGAGGCTGCAATACATACACCTCCTCATGCAAATCTCCATTCAAGAACGCAATCTTTATATCCAACTGATGTACATTCCAACCATTATGAGCTGCCAATGCACAAATGCTACGAATGGTAGTCATACGACAAGTGGGAGCAAAGGTCTCATCAAAATCAATGCCCTTTTCTTGAGCATAACCCTTTGCAACAAGCCTAGACTTATAGCGATCAACACTGCCATCTGGCTTTCGTTTCAACTTAAAAACCCACTTACATCCAATGGCCTTTTTACCAATAGGCAAATCACACAAAGACCATATACCATTCTTCATTATAGCATCATATTCACTTTGCATTGCAGCCAACCAATTTTCTGAATTTTGTGCCTCATCAAATGAAAGAGGTTCTTCCTCTTCACACATACTAGACACAGCCAAAGCATAACAATCTGATGTATAAGAGGCATGCTGAAAACCTGAACGAGTACGACTAGTCATAGGTGCATCAATCTTACTATCACGCAAGGTTTGCACCAGCCATTTAGGCATACCTCTAGCCTGCTCATTTTCAGCCCTATCCTCATGAATTACATCCTGTAAATATGCATCAGAAATAGGCTGATCTATGATGTCGTTTGAAATCTGCATAGGCTGAATATTTGCCTCATTAGGACTTACATTTGAATTCCCACCTATAAAGAGAGGCAACAACGTATCAAATACATCCTGTGAGCTCACACCTGTCTCTTTGGTACATGATAACAAGGGCTGCACAGCATCTTCCACAAAAACAACATCTCGACTAATCAAGATACGCTTTGACTGCGGATGATACAATCGATAACCCTTGCTTTCAGCACTGTAACCAACAAAAATGCATTTGACTGCCTTATCATCCAATTTTCTGTGTTGTTGCACAGGCACTAAAGCATAGGCCAAGCAACCAAAGACACGCAAGTGACCAATAGAAGGCTTCCTGTCATGCCAAGCTTCGTATGGAGTAATAGACTACAAGGCCTTAGTGGGACACCTGTTGAGTACATATGCAGCACACATGACAGCCTCAAGCCAAAACGCATGTAGCAAAGTTTGGCTCTTGACCATACATCGTGCCATCTCCATAAGTGACATGTTCTTCCTCTCAGCAACACCATTTTTCTGAGGGGTATATGGCACTGTACATTGGTGTTTTATCCCACGACTAGCCAGAAATGCATCAAACTCTTTAGACATGTACTCCCCCCCTCGATCAGAACGGAGGGTGCCCACAGTACAATTGGATACATTTTCAACCATAAGCATAAACTGTTTGAAGCACAAAAACACTTTGGACTTTGCCTTCAGTGGATATACCCATGCATGCCTTGAGTAATCATCAATGAAAGTCACGAAGTACAAGTGTTTACCAAATGACGGAGTTTGCATAGGCCCACATACATCGCTATGTACAAGTTGCAATTTGCGAGTGGCCCGCACAGAACCATCCTTTGGAAACGCAGAACGCTGCATTTTGCCCAAAATACAGCCTTCACAAACATGTTTCAATGGTGCCTCAAGAGGGGGCAATGAAGCAACCATATCAAATTTCTGCAAACGCAACAAACTAGCAAAGTTCAGATGACCAAAACGAGCATGCCATAGTTTTGCATCTGAAACTACCTTTTCATCAGAAACTGCATTTGCTAAATCTTCCACACACTTGTCATAAGAATTGAGCCTATACAGCCCACGAAACAAGGTGCCAGATACAATAATCGTATCACCAGAAGTCAAATCATGAACAGTACATCTGTCATCCACAAATTTGACTACAAGTCCAAGTCTAGCAAGCGCAGAGACAGACAATAGATTCTTCTTTATCCCTGGCACGTACAAAGCATCTGAAAGTGTGAAAGCGCTGCCATTTGCAGCCGTAAGCATAATTTTACCAACGCCCTTCAGTAGGTAAGAAGCATTATTGGCACATGTGACAGTATTCCCATTAGGGACAGCCTCAAGAGAAGTGAACATATCATGATGCGAGGTAATGTGCTTTGTAGCACCACTGTCAAAATACCAAACATGAGAGTCAACAGAAACTACCAAACATGCATCATGTACAGATGGATCATACTGGCAATACACGTTAAACGCCCATTCTGTATCCTGCACAACATTTGCAGAATCTGCATTTGTAGAAGCATCCGCTATTGTGGCTGCATTTGACTCTTTCTTCTTTGCCTCTTTAGCCTTTAGCTTAGGGCAATTCTTAATGACATGATCATTTGCCTTACAATAGTTGCACCTGGTCTTTTTCTTGCCTTTATCAAGAGCCTTCTCAGACTTATTGTTGCTACCTGTGGAAGGAGAAGAAGTTGCAGACCTACTAATAGGAGAAGAAACAGTGGAAGGGGCTGCCTTACCACTTCTTCTCTGGGCAGCAATAAATTGGCTGTAGCCTTCCAAGCACACAAAAAGACAGCAAATCCGGGCTCAAGCATGCAAAATATATGCATTGGGCTCAGCCCATTGCCATAAAAACTGCAAGAAGCTCTCAAGAAACACACATATACACACATCATCTCTCTCCTTCTCTCTCTAGAATGGCCATAGCCACACACACACAAGTGGAAAGCCTAGCCTATGCTATGGCATGTAGAAAATACACATGCATATCATCCTCACTATCTTCATCATCCTCACTCTCCATTAGATCTTACAATGCAGCACAAGAGAGACAAGAAACAAGAAAGAGAGAGAGAGTTGTGCCAAGGGAAGAGAGGGAAAAATGAGTCGTGCCAAAGAAAGATATAGGAAGGGAGAAGTTGTAACCAACTTTCCAACTCCCCACCTCTTCAAATCACACGACACACTCCTCTCCTTTTCTTTTATTGATTCCAAAAATTAAAAGGTACAAAAGTTTGAACTTTAGGCTTAGGCTTTCACTTGTGTGTATACATAGCTTGGACCTTTACACAACATGGAGAGAGTTTCTCTGCATTGGCTTTGAAATTTTTTTGCGGGCCCGCTATTTAGTCAAGTACATTTACATAGATGATAACAACAAGGATACAACTAGGCATAGATGCCTCAAAAACATGGATACAACTAGGCATAGATGATAACAACAAGGATACAACTAGGCATAGATGCCTCAAAAACATGGACAAGATAATGACAATGTGATAAAAACCCCGCATCTTTTAACCTTTTTGGTGACGAAATCGGAGGCTATCATAAATGCTTGATCAACTGCACGCTGCCTGGCCCTGTTTTGCCTGGACTGCGCTTCTTGCAAGAGCTTGTTGACTAAAGTATCATACTTGACAGCATCAGGTCTGTCCTCATTAAGAAGTCTCCACGTGGAAGCAAAAGTCTGATATGTCTCAGGTAAAGCATCAAAAACAGTCTGCACAAGAGAATGATCAGGAATAATCTCACATGCAGAAATCAACTGTTCTTTGAGATCTTTAATCTCAGCAAGAAAAACATTCATGTCATCATCTTCTTGCATAATCTTCAATTCTAGCTCTTTACGCAGGTAAGCGATTTTTGCCTCGTTACGACCTGCATACAAACCAACTAGGATATCCCAAGCCTATTTTGATGTTTTAGCTGAACGAATATGTGGGGTGATGTTACGTTTGACAGAAAGTGCAATCAAGGCATGAGCCTGTGCATCTTTACCATCCCAATGAGCTTGTTCAGCAGTGGGTAAAACAGCAGCAACAGTAGAGCTGCTAGAACCTGCAACATCCTCAACAGATCCTACATCCACAGAACCTGGACGTACATCCGTACCCTGCACAATGTTCCACACTCCTTTTGCAACCAAAACATGCTACATCATGTATGCCCAAAGTGGGTAGTTGCTGTCTCCATCCAGTTTGTCTTCAGCAGACAACATGCGAAATACATCATTGCTGTTATCAGCCATGGTCACTGACTGAAACTGATGCAAAAGCTACCTGTAAAATGAAGCAAAGACTGAACAGAAGAAAACTTGTGCTATGTAGCACGGTCCGTTTTTGACAGGAAAAGGATTTCCCAGAAAAAGACCAGAAACATGCTTAGTTGAATGAATGTAAATACTTGAGATTAACTTATTCCAAGATTCCTTGGGAAAGAAACTGCACTGTCGAAATTTCTAGAGACAGGTTGGATTAGATTCTTTATCAGGTTATTTCAGTCAATCTCAACCAATTCTTTAATCATCGAAGAAAGCCTTTATGTAACTCCCTTGTCCATAATTCTTGATTTAACGAATAATTCGGGTAAGAGTTTCCACTCACCTTTTTCCCATTTAGAATGTACTTAAGATTCTATTTTTTGAGAATCTAGACGTATACTTCATAATTCCAAAAGTTAAATATGTTCGTGATTCCTCTTTCTCATGATTAAAAATTTATCCATGTTTTCTCGATGCATTCCTATGAATATTTTCACATTCTTTTCTCGAATTTTCTGAAATAAAATATGCTCAATATTCCTCTTTTTTTAATAAAAGATTTATGCATACATCCTTATGGGATTTATAAAATCAATTATACCCATAATTCATGTTTCAACATAAAAAATTTATGCACACATACTAATTCATTTTTATCTAAATGAATTATATTCATAATCCTCATTTGAAAATTAGAGAAGAATTGTACATAACCTTCTCGTAATTTCAAAAATATTATATACTCAAAAGTCCACTTTTAATGAAAGGAAAAATTTATGTGAATCTTTCCATAACTCCCATAAATTGAATGAATCTAGAAAAATTTGTGCATAACCTTCTTTATTTTTCTGGCAAATGAATAATGCTCAAAACTCCACTTTTAGCATAAAATTTATTATGCATAAATTTAAATTCATTTTAGTAAAATGATAAAATTTTTGCCATAGCTTCCTCGCATTTTCTATGAAATGAGAATTCTCAAAATTCCACTTTTAGCATAAAATTAATTTATGCATAAACCTTAGTATAAACATAAACATAAATGCATCTAAGCATCTTGTTTATTTAATAAAAATATTCAAATATAACTTCCATATGAAAATAGATATATAAATGTTATCATAAGCTCTCTTTCATCATAAAATGGATAAATATAAGATTTCTTATCATAAAAACAAGCTTAAATGAATTAACCTCATTCTAAGTAGGTTAATAAACATAAAAATGTTTAACCTTCATCTCTAGCTTGATAAGCTTAGAATTTAGGGTAAGAAAATGAGATTAAAATTAAGGTTTAATCTTCCAAGAAGGATTTAACCATAAGAAGTGAGTATTCCTTCATAAAGAGTAAATATAAATCATAAACAATACACTTAAGCATAGGATATTAACATTACTTCATCTAAACAACAACATAAATCAAGAAGGGCATGGTTTTAAGAAGAAACCATGAGATAGAATGCTTCCCAAGCATGTAGATGAGAAGAAGATAGTATAAACATCATTATTTAGGCTCACCCTTGATTTGGGCTTGATTCTTTATCTTGCAAGGAGATGTGTAGCCCTCAAGGAAGAGGCTTGGCCACCAAGAGAGAGGGTAGTCTTCAAGAGAAGAAGAGGTTTAGTGAAGCACCAAAAGCTTCACAATGGAGAGGCAAGGAAGAGGGATGATGGAATTACACTAAAATGAAAATTACACCAATATGAGAATACACTAAGATGAAAATACAAAGGAATGGGGTTCTATTTATAGGTGAGGGAGGCCACCAACCAAGCCCAACTAGAATCTAGAGGCTTCCAGCTTCAGTAGTTTGATCCAATTTAGACAAGTTTTTGACTAGTTATGCCCACTTTTTGATCTAGTTTGGAAAATCAAGAATTACACCAAGAATTGCAGGATGCCACACCCTCCCAAGAGTATGCAGAGATCTTGACACAATCAATGAACTCAATGCGCTAGAATTAGAGATGCAGCACTATCTAGAGAATGAGGCTCAACTCAGAAGAGAAAGTCCCAAAGATTGGATAAAGAACAAAATGGAACTCCATAAGAAAATAGAGGAGGCGCGCCCATGGCAAAAAGGGTACAATAGACCCAAAAGACCAGACTACAAATGGAAGTTGGAGCTGCGCGCGAAGCAAAAGAAGAGGCCGCTAGGCTACAAACAAAGCTTGCAGGTTGATACGGAATTAGCCACGGAAAATCCGAAGATGCTGCCATCCGGTGTGCAAGGAAAGAGGACAGAGAGCTATTGGTTGAGGTCCGAAGCTGCAAGATGCCAACCAAGCTCTAAACAAAGAAAATGTACGCCTCAGAGATAGGCTACCAAACAGTTCAGCAGCCTCGTGGGCTAGTGTCCATGCAATGCTTAGGAAAAGGCATATATTTTTGTTTGGTTGCTCAAAGTTTGAATGGTTTCACACACTGATGCAAAAATTTTGAGGTGTTATATTATATTACCATAACTTGTAAATTTTTGCATGAGCTTTTCCACATGTTACGATTTAGCTTGTGAAACTCTTAGAGGTGGAAGAGTCATACCTAGTCATACCCAACTCCCTAGAAATTTTTGCATGAGCTTTTCCACATGTTACGATTTAGCTTGTGAAACTCTTGGAGGTGGAAGAGTCATACCCAGTCATACCCAACTCCCTAGCAATCTTCTTTTCTATTTCTTTAATCATCCTTAATAGATAATTGGGTGTTGTTTTTGACTGCTACATGTGGGGGCGGTCTTACAATTCCTCCTGGTAAGATTCTCGACACCACCCTTGTTAAGATTCTTACACCTCTTCCACTTCTAAGGCAACAATGGATTGTTGCACCTCTTCCTCTTTTAAGTCAACCATAGGTTACTTCATGAGGTGACAACGCAAGGTTGATAACAATGGGGGAATGGCAAACATAGTCCTCCACATTAGGCTCTATTTTCATATCATGGCACATATAATTACATTTCTCACGTAGTCCATAAATGAGGGGTTTTTAAGCATATCCTTTATATGTGTATCTTGCTGAATCAATCTAACCTCTCTCAACCATTTCTCTCCTGAGTTCCAATTGTAATATTTCTCACTCCAAGATCTATATTTGTAATTGGGCCTCTTGCAGTGTATTCTCTAGGTCTATATCGTCAATGGTGGGGAACCTTTCAGCACTTATGATGCCTATCCTGGTCCTAGGTGTGGGTTGTGGTGGGGGTGGATATCAATCCACCAGCCTCTTACAATGTATTCTCTAGGTATATATCTTCAATGGTGGGGAACCTTTCAGCACTTATGATGCCTATCCTGGTCCTTGGGTTGGGGGGTGGATATCAATCCACCAACCTCTTGGAATATTACAATGACAGGATGTGTTGATTGGACCCTAGCTAGTGTTTCCCTTTCGTTGCCCATTAGTTGACCCACATTAGATGTACTGGCATTTGTGTGCGATTTACTTGGAAATCCTAACATTCCTCTTGTTACTTGCAAGAGGTTATTAGATCTAGTTGGATATGAGGCACTTCGGCCTTCTAAACGCCTCCTCATTGTGGGAGGCCTCCATGGATTCCTCACTCCTTGATGCCTTGTCTCCTCAATTCGTACACACTTAAATGAGTGCTCACAATGGATGATTAGATAGACCCGAAGTTGTGTTGATGAGAGGATCCTTGGTAATTGGATGCCCTATCGTCTAAGAAGATGTGCTCAAGCACATGTAAATATACAATAGGCAAAATTCACATTGCACCCAAATGGAACTTTTATCCAAGATTTTGATCAGACATGCCTTAAGAAGGATGTGGTTGAGTGCTCAAGGGTGATGATCCTAGACAGGGATTTCATTAACGTCTTCACAATTTCGTGATCACGTTAACAAAACCTAGTGTTAACATATTAAAACTTGTGATCACATTGTATATTCACATGACCTGAGAAATGACCTGCCAGAACCCACTAGTCCCGTAACACCTCCGGGCTTTTATCTTTCCCGGCGGGCCCGCCGGGGTATATAGTTTTCCCGGTGGGCCCGCCGGGAAAGATAAAAGCCCGGCGGGCCCGCCGCGGGAAAAACAAGGAACACCGGCGGGGTATTATTCTGTATATAAACACTGCCCGACACCCATCGTACAACTTTTGGGGAGATAGTCCTTGTTTTGGGGGCGTGATATCTCTCCTCAAAGTACTTGTAGAGCTCTCGAGTTGCTAGAAGTGTCCTCTTGGGAAGAACGTCCTTATTTTAGGGGCTGTCGTCTTTCCTTGTAGGCACTCCTAAGGCTATTGAGCCACTCGCCCTTAGTTCTTTGAACTGGGGGCAGGGTGTGGTTCGTAGCTAATACTTGCGGAGATTTAGGGACAAATTTGGAGTCATTCAGCTTTGCATTTGAGCCACGTACGTAATCTACCTCATTCTGCTTTATGAATGGTTTGATGGAGCCAAGAGTCCTGCTTAGGGGCTTGTATTGGTTCTTGATACTTGATATAGTTTAGAGTAGACAAGGGTCTATTGTCCTATACTAGAGTATTGGGCAAGCATAGATATTTGATTTTTTTTGTGAATGTTAGAGAAGGTATTGTCCTATACTAGAGTATTGGGCAAGCATAGATCTTTGATTGTGTAAAGTATCCTTAATTGGGTACAAAAGGCATCCTTCATTGGGGGTGCAATGTGCATGATAGTTTCGAAGTAGTTTTGTAGTAAGACCTTGCAAGATAGTTTGAAGTAGTTTTGTGTTATGTGATGATCTTTTGTATTTGTCAAGATAGTTTCGAAGTACTTTGTCTGCTAATGTATGTTTTGTTATACGTGAGTGATTTGTTGTTTTTTCATTTGTGTATTCATTGTTATATGGTTGGTTGAATAGGTTATTTGTTGAGATGGAGGACAATGTTGGATCCAGTGATACCTCCAATAGAGTCCAAATTTCAAATAGCAGGAAAAAAAAGGCACCTGGGATAGAGTGGCAATATGCAATTAACGTTGGTGATCGATTCATAGATTGGGAGTGTAAGCTATGCCATGCAGTAAAATCAGGTGGGGCGCCTCGACTAAGAGAACACTTTTTAGGCGGACCGAAGAAAAAGTCATGTACCCACCCCTCTGCACCTATAGTGGCCAAACGCATAAGAGAAGAAATTCAAAAGAAAGATTTAAGAAAACATGACACTCCTACCATTAATGTATCAAGGCAGCAAGAACACTGTTTGTTCTAATCATCAAACTCCCGCTACATCGCCTACTTGTACCCCGAACGGCAATGTGCAACCAGAAAGTAATCTACCCAGTGCATCTTCTTGCAAGCGAAACTTTGACGTAGGAAATATACCCATGCGTCAAACTTCATTGCAAGAAAGCCTACGTCAAGGTCGACTCGATGATGCACAACTCGTCCTTGCTGAAGCGATTTACTTTTCTGGGAGTGCTATGATGATGGTGGACAGTGAGCATTGGAAGAGAGCATGGAAGAAAATTGGTGAGTTTGGACCAGGGTTTTCACCGCCTACGTACCATGCTATGCGAAATGATCTATTAGAGAAATGTTATGCGCAAGTAAAAGAACGTGTACAAAGAATAATTCTTAGCAATATAGAGCTTTCTGGATGTAGTATAGTAAGTGATGGATGGTCTAATGTGCAAAGAAAACCATTAATTAATATAATGGTTATTTCACCTAGAGGTGAGACTTTCATCCGTGCCGTGGATTCAGCTGGTTCAATCAAAACTGGGGCTTACATTGCTCAAGTCATTAGCTCTGTGTGATAGAGGAAGTGGGTGCCAAAAATGTATTCCAAGTCGTCATGGACAATGCAAAAAATTGTAAAAATGCATCCAAAATCCTACAGCGACAATATCCACATATTTTTTCGGTAGGCTGTAATACTCATAGTTTGAATCTTGTATTAAAAGATTGGTATAAATCTGATGATACCAAATGGTTTGCCTCAATCGTCGACACTACTCGCCAGCTTGTGAAATTCATGCTCAAGAGACAGAGAGTTTTAGATATGTTTCGACCTCGCATGTCAGTTATGTTAAAGCTTCCAGCGGAGACTCACTTTTACACTTTTGAGTCTCTTCTTAGAAATAAAGATGCAGTTTGCGAAACATTTACATGCATGGCATTTCATGACTGGGAGAACACTCAACTTGAAAAAGTGAAAGAGAAAATCAAAGTCTTGAAGGGAGCGCTTTACGAGAAGAAGTTGGTGGAACAGTGTGATGGATGCATACCATGTAATGATGCCTGTTATGTATGCTGTACGAAGTCTTGATCAAAGAGCGCCTAATCTCGGAAAAGCATGGATGCAATGGTGGACTGTCCAGCGGAGTTTGGAGTGTCCTGAGAAATTAGAGCATTCAGTGGTGGAAAAGCAATGGCGTGTACCATTCTCCAGTAGACAAAGAAAAGTTCTGTTGAAGTACTTTCATGCTAGATGGATTGGAGCGCATTCACCACTGCACAGTGCTGCTTACATGTTAGATCCTGAATATTGGAATATGTGGATTTGATGTCCAATGTTGAGGTGGTGCAAGATTTTTATAAAGTGGTAAACACTTTCTATAACAATGATGATGATCGTGTATAGTGCATAAAGGAGATGACCTCATTTCGGTTGAAAGAGGGTTTATTTTCCAACTCCCTTGTTCAACAAATGGCTAAAGAGCAACCTGCATGGAAGTGGTGGATGATGAATGGTGGTGAGCATTATGCTTTATTGCGCAACCTTGCGATGAAGGTTCTAAGTCAGTGCTCTTCAAACTCAGGCTCAGAAAGAAACTGGAGCATGTACAAATATATTCACAGTACTATTCGCAATCGACTTCTTGCAGATCGAGCAGATAAACTTGTTTACATGTACTGCAATGAAAAGATCTTGCGAGATATTGAAAGCAAAGAGTATGAAGAAGATATGCCCAGATGGATGTACAATTGTGATGATGTAGTAGACGAGAACTTTGATGTTGGACGCACGTTGTGCACCACCCTTGAGATAGAAGACAATTTAGACATTGACTTAGATGAGCTTAATTTAGCAGACGAGAGAGTAAACGGTGAAAGAATTTTGGAGCAAGATACTGACATAGAGGAAGAAGTCACTTCATTAATTTAATAAAAAGTACTTGTACAAATGATCATATTCGGAGAAATTATCAATACAAAAGTAGGATTTGTTTTTCTTAGCTCTCCTCTTGAAATAAATTACGAATTGCACTGGGAGTTGCATCTAAAGGTCCTGGTGGTTTATATTCGCTAGCCATGCCGAACACTGTATAAATACCTTGATTTATTGGGACATTGCACAATGCACATGTGGAAGTATTTTGCATTTGCCTCACTAAACATATTAAGTGGTAGTAGTGTCCACATGGTAGTATATACTGGCCGCTCCACCCATCGAATACTTTGTAACATACAGGACATTGGGGGGTGGAGGAACTTGTAGCCTCAGCAGAAACTCTCTAAGATCACTGCATGCTACACGCATGCTCCCCAAAATGGTTTGTGTTATGTGTTGATGGTTGAAATTTGCTATCTTCTGTCTATCAAGCAACTCAGCGTTGCCTCCGCTTCGAAGCCGACGCTGTGCATTTTCCCATATTTGGTCTATTAGATCTCGCATGAGTATCTCAGACTCATTGATCTTTTTGACGACATCATCAGCACATTGTGACACTGTGATGACCGCTTCAATGCGAATTGCTCACAGAACGATTCTACGCTCTTCGGGGGAAAGCATGTTGATCGTCTTCGTAAATCTAGCAAATATCACTAAACACAAAAAAACAGAATATCAAACATTATTGAAATCAACATCAAGCAAACGTGAGGGAACAGCAACAAGTATATCAATATCGTCAATGTTCAAACAAAAACGGAATATCAAATAATTTTAATGAACTCAACATCATCCAATACATCATCAAACGTGAGAGAACAGCAACAAGTGTATCATTACTTATCAATGATCAAACAAAAACAGAATATATCAAACAATATTACTGAACTCAACATCATGCAATACATTATCGAACGTGAGACAACCGCAACAAGTGCATTATTACTTACGAAGTGTATACATTATCGAATGAGAGAGAGAGAGAGGGGAAGGAAGAGAGAGAGGTGTGACAGATAGAGAGAGGAAAAATTAAATGACATTTTTTATAGTTTTGTGAGTTCCTAAAGAGAGAAAAATAATGTTTTGTAATCCTAAAGCACTCCTCATCTACACACCTATCGTGATAGAGAGAGAGATGTGAAGTGTATCATGAGAGAGAGAGAGAGAGAGTTGTGAAGTGTATCATTGCGAGAGAGAGAGAGAGAATTGTGAAGTGTATCATGAGAGAGAGAGAGAGAGAGGAGAGGAAGAGAGAGTTGTGACAGATAGAGAGAAGAAACATTAGATGACATTTTTAATGTTTTTGTGAGTTCCTAAAGAGGAAAATAATGTACTGTTTTAATTTTTAAGTAAATAGAGGGAGAAAAAAGAAATTATTAAGAATTATGTATATTTTAAGAGAAATAAAAAAAAATCATTATCTACACATCTATCGTGTTGTGAAGTGAATCATGAGAGAGATAGAGAAAGAGTTGTGAAGTGTATCATGAGAGAGAGAGGGGAGTAAGAAGAGACAGATATTCATATTTTTCGAGTTACGAATCATGATATTATAAAATAAAACGTTTAGACAATATGATGTAAACTTTGATCCATGAAATACTCATGCCGCGTTAGCAACCAAGTATCGCATGGATCAAACACAATAAAAACAATACAAGTCAAATCAAACAAATTTACGACATTTATTCAACCGCGTTAACGATCATATGCCGAAATACGCAAGCAAATTTACGACACTTTTTCGACCGCGTTAACGATCAAATGCCGCAATATGCAAAAAACAATTTATGCACTAGCGGACGACACCAACTTGCCGCGTTAACGACAAAATGCCGCCCGATTCTATGGGAATACCAATAGGATACGAACATACACTGGCCGCGTTACCGACCGTATGTCCTCATTTGACAAAGGGAAGGGAAGGGAAAGGTGACATCGCCATAACGATACTATGCTTGCCGCGTTACCGACTAGTACCGCTACGGCGTGCCATACTTACCATAGGACACAGACTAGCCGCGTTACCGACTAAGTGCCCCAGGGTAAGCACCATTCCGAAGAATGGCCTTACACACACACCAGTCGTGTGGCGGGCCACCCAAATCCTGTCGCGCATTGCGACAATGGGCGGCTGCCCGCACGAACTCACCCACACACACATCCCTCATGTGGCGGACTACCCACATCCTGCCGCGCATTGCGACAGTGGGGGGCGGCTGCCCGCACGAACACACCCACATACACACACACACACAAGTTTCATTACCTGTGTATGCTGTCAGCAATGAAATCCCAAAGGGCCCCCCGGGCCCATATATATAGGAAATTGTACCCCGCCGGGCTATATGACGATCCCGCAGGGACCCGCCGGGTTTTGCTTTATCCTGGTGGGCCCGCCGGGTATAGCAAAAGCCCGGCGGGATTTTATCCGGTTACCAGGTCGCTTGCCACCGGCTTTTTTGAAAACATGTTAACATGTGAACATGTTAATAACATGTTAACACATGTTATCAACAAAAAAAATTTTGTGATCACGTGAATATAAAATCAGAGATCCTAGATATTGATCCAAATCTTCACCACTTCCATTGAATTTTAACTAGCATGATTATTAGTCATGGTCCTAATCATAAAATGTAATCACAACTACTTGATCATAGTGCCTCTGTTGTGATTACCAGTCACTCACAAAGCGCCTTTTGATCACGACGTGCTTTAGATAAGATAGGAATAAATATAATGTTCAATTGATCGGTTGATTATGTCATAATTTTTGGGAGTCATCCTTGGTCAACTCTGACACCCATGATTTACACGGGATCGTGATCACAGGTCACGGGCATGATTATACAAAAAATGGAATCACAGTCATGATATGACTATCAAATAGTCTAGTATGGACCCATGCACATGGGGAATTAAGCAATCGGATCCTATGGCTCCTATTTTTTTCTAATTTTTTATTTTTTAAAATTTAATATATGGGACAATTCTTTTATAACCACGACGTGATTTTGTCTTGTCACAGCAAGCCTTACACTGTATAAATTAATGCAAATGATAAATTTTTGACAATGTGCTTTTCTTAGCTTGTTTAATGCATACAAATTAGACACAATAATTAAAAGGATAAAAAACACTAGTTTTCTCTTCTCTTTATCCTATCTTTTTCAACCTTTTCTTAGCTTGTTTAATGCCTACAAATCATAAACAATAACTAAAAGTATAAAAAACACTGGTTTTCTCTTCTCTTTTTCCTATCTTTTTCAATCTTATCCACTTCTCTATCACAAAAAGGCAAAACTCAAATTTGGACTAAAAAAGGAGTAGGAAAAGAATTGATTGCTTTCCCAGATTCCCTGGTAGCATACCTAAAAATGGCATGGCTTGCATCACTCTTTGAGAGAATGCTCCAATATCAAGTCATGCTTACCTTAACATATCATGGGAGACTTGCCAATTCCCAAGCTTGTATCCCTCAAAGACTCCAAGCTCCACTAGTTGGTGCTAGCTTCTTCTCCTTCGATTTCCACTCCTTTGTTATCACTACAAGGAGCTCCACATAGACCTCCAAGGACACTCACTCCTCTCACTCTTGTAATCTCACATAATGGGGACAAGAGGCACATGCACTAACAATCATGCAAACTTCTCTCAACTCTCTGTCATACAAGACTCAAGCACAAAAAGCAAGTAGACAAGCAAGACTCAATTGGCATAAAGGGGGATTCTCATTTGATTATCAAAAAAATTTACTTATATACATCTGGCCCTTATTGACACTTGGGCATCCAAAAACTTATAGCGAGCTTGGTAATTTGCAAGCTTTTCTCATAATATAACATCTTATAGTGTTGTTTATAGCACTTATTACAAGCCATCTCTCATACGTTCACTTATTACAAGCCATCTCTCATGTCTCATGTGTAGGGAAGAGATGTTTAGTTAACCCAAAACGGGGTTAACATTCTTCTTGCACTCATATATCACCAGTATTTTATGCAATAAGAACACATATCTAGAGTTTCAAAAAAGCACCATACTAAGAACATAGGTAGTTCACCTATGGGTGATCATCTAGAGGAGATTTTGCTCTATTTTGCAAGGCCCCTTATCATAAGATTGTGATTCATTAATGTTTGGAATGGTATGAGGGCTTGTTTTAACGTGAAGAGTGCATCTTGCATCTTGCAAAACCTATGGGATGTGATTGGGATCTAGAGTACATTGCACTAAGAGTGGAGCATTGTATTCTAGTTCACCTTCCTCATTTTCTACCTATGGGATGTGATTGGGATTTAGAGTACACCGCACTAAGAGTGGAGCATTATATTCTAACACCTCTCTCATTTTTAACATATCGGTAAACATCGCCAAACAACCGATCTTGACAATCAAGGGTGGAGCGTTGACTTCCAATAGGGAACCTTAAAGTTATTGAACCTAGGTAGCCATCTGTGAATACTTCTATATAGTTTCTATTCTTTCATCATCAAAATCAGTACCCCTTATTGTGTGATCGCGCAGGAAGATCATGACAACAAGCTAGGATGAATCATCTTAAAAAATTGTCTTCTTTTCTTTTTAAATACTAGTTTTGGAGTTCATTTTTTATGTTTTCAAAGAAGGTACTTTATCGGAAGCACCACAAGCATGTTGATGAAATGTCTCTCACTTATGGAAAATTTCGTCTCTCACAAGGGAAGCGAGCCCGCTCCCATCCGAACTTCCAAGGGAAAAGTAGTGTGAAAAAGAAGACGCTTTGTTTTGGGGGAGCTAATAAACAATGTTTTAAGTGACACGTCTACTACCTTCTCGAGATCCTCACACAAGTCAAAATGTTAGAAAGCCGCGTGCTGTACCATCACACCGCGTGCGTGGCGACCCCAGTCCTCCGTCCGCGCGACGCTGGCCGCCCGACGGCACCTACCGTCAACGTTGGTGTGGACGTCCTGCTGGCTGGCGAGTGCGATCCAGACCGAATAATAATAAGGCACACCACCGTGAAGACACACACAAGCGCACCCTCTGATCGGGACGAGCATGCCTCCTCTTAAGCTCCGACAGCTCACTCTCAGCTTCTTCGGCATTTCTCAGCTTCTTCTGCATTTCGCAGTTCCAGGTAGGGGTCTTCTTCTCCACTGCATATGTCGTCATGTAAGGCTTTGCCCCTGACCAAAACTCTCCTCGTCGTTCTTCCCTTTGTGTTTGCGAAATATATGAAGATGACTCCTTGGTAGCTTTGCACAATGGGGATTTCTCTCAAGGCCCGCCTCTCAACGACACCGTGCAGGAGGTGGAGGTGGAGGCGTTGCCGGGATGGCAAATACGCGGCACCGTCCAATACATCCAGGCGGGCGGCAACATCTCTCTTCCAGACAACGGGCGGGCAGTCCAACTTGGCAGGAACGGGCGAATCAGCCAAGCCTTCGCCGCTCAGCCAGGCGCCGCCTACTCCCTTACTTTTACGCTCGCGTCCGCCGGACAGAATTGTTCCTCCATTGACCTCCTCAGTGTGGACGACTCCGCCACCGCCACCGCCACCGCCTCCTCCTTCATGCTCCACCAGGAGTACAGCGACGTCACCTGGGAGACCCACGCTTGGGGCTTCATCCCAGTCTCTAGCCAGACAAACCTCACCTTCAGCAACCAGCTCAGCCAAGAATTGGCGCCGCAACAGCAAGACCCCAACATCACCTGTGGCCCTGTCGTCGATACAGTCTTCTTGAAGAAACTTACCACCACAACAACAGTCAGCTCCTCCGGTATGCGTTTCCATCAAGCATGACTACATTTCATGGAAGTACGCTTTTGCATGAGCATGCATCCCCCATGGAAATCGAGCATAATCTTTCATTTAAATTTAAATGAAGTCATGAGGAAGGGTAACAGTTGAAAGGAAGGATGAGAAAGGGGCAAAGTCATGGTAACAATGCTGCTAGGCCCTCCTAATGAGGGGTTGCGAGGGGACAGCCATACTATGCAGCCACCAGAAAGCCTATGTGTATGTGTCACAAATCGGAGCAACGGGGGGGGGAAGCTTACACACAGGAGCATGTAATCTTTTGCATATGGCTTTCAGCTGCCTGCTGCCATCTTCAAAGTCGTGTTGATATGCCTTCCTTTAGTTTGTACAAGTGCTGAATGCTTTCATGCACATCTCTTGTGGATCTTTCATTCTTGTTCTGTCAAAGGTTGGTTGTATACACAATGATGAGTTAGTGTGACGCTGCAGAAAACTTGCTGATGAATGGAGGCTTCGAGGAGGGACCTTACTTGCTTCCCAACTCTTCCTATGGGGTGCTACTGCAGGACATCACAAACATGAGCACCTCACCACTTCCTGGGTGGATGGTTGGGTTGTCGACGGTGAGGTACATTGATTCCGGCCACTTCTTTGTTCCAGAGGGTGCTGCAGCGGTTGAGCTGGTAGGAGGGCCTGGTGCCAGCCTGCAGCAGGTAGTGAGCTCTTCCAATGGGGCAGAGTATGCATTGAGCTTTGCCATGGGGGATGGCAAGGATCTTTGCCAGGGAAACATGAGTGTGCAAGTCACAGCAGGGGATGGGACAACCAATTTCACCCACAACTCAATGGGCTCAGGGAGCTATGAGAACTACACTATGAAGTTCAGGGCATTCTCTGACACAACCAACATCTCCTTTGTGAACCTCCTGCGCAATGAGGAGGTGGACTTCCTCTTTTGTGGCCCTGTCATCGACAATGTGGTGCTTGCTCTTGCTTCTTCTTCTTCATCTTCTTTTTCTAGGAGCCTATACCACCTCTCTGTTAATACTGCCGTCCTCCTCTTCTCCAGTCTTGCTGCAAATGTTTTGTGGCCTCCATATGGTGAGAAAAACCCTTTCACATAATTTTCGACCAGGCATTCTTGTATCTCTCATGCCCGCATTTGCTTCAGACATATTTGGATGCTTTTCAGTTGCCGATAACTGTTTAGAAGCAGGGGGGATGTCACAATCATGCTTTGTCTCCTAAACCAAACAACTGTACTTCACATATCACCCCATTTTTATTTGGATGTACTCAGTTTCATCCTATTTTAATCTGGACAACCGAAATATGATGTAATAATTGATCAGACTGGTCTTTTCCCCTAGGCTGGGAGGAGATCATCATTCTGACTCCAATGCTTCTTCTTTTTTCGCAAGACAGCCTTGCTGTGATTCGTGCATCTGTCTCCATTTGATGCCATGTGTTCTACAGGCCATGCCATCAATAGTAGAAAGGGTTTTTCTGTTTTTTTTCTCTCTCTCTCGAAACATATGGCTTCTTCTCTTAGAGCCCATCCCAGACTCCGAATAAAATGGGTCTGTGGCAGCTCCATGTAGGCCCACTATCTGTTAGGTGGAATCAACGATCTTAAACGCTAATCTTCAAGGTAACACTAGTATTCATTCATAGTGATTTATGTGGGCCTATGTCTACTTTATCTATGGGTGGTGCATGATACTTTGTCACGTTCATAAATGACTTCTCATGCAAGGTGCGGATGTATCCTTTGAGGAAAAAGGATGATGTTTTGACAGTGTTTCAAAAGTTTGTCACCCTTATGGAGAATCAATCTGGCAAGAGACTAAAGTGTCTGAGAACTGACAATTATGGGGAATATGTCTCTAAGGCATTTTAGTAGTTCTCTGATTCAAAAGGAATCAAGAGGGAATTGACTGCCCCATACACGCCTCCATAAAATGGCATTGCTAAGAGGATGAACCATACTATCCAAGAGAATATGTGTTGCATGCTATCCAATTTTGCCTGCTTTCTGAAAAACGGACGTCCAGACGCGCCCGAAACGCATTTTTGGCTCAGAAAATTTTGTTCGATAGGACACTATAGTTGCCCTATAGCTTTACTCTCGTGAAGAAGCTTGTGGGATTCAAAGCTGAGTTGTTTCTTTTCCAGTTTGGATAGTAACGAGAATCCTCGGTAACCAAGATGCCTCTTTAGAGTCTTTAGAGGCATGAGTGACAACCCGGGTACTCCTGTTTGAACAGGATAAATCCGTAGTAACCAAGATGCCACTAACCAAGATATGCCACTTTTTCCTTTGATCTTTGACAAAAGAAGTACAAATGGCTACGTGCACATCTCTTTGCGGCTAGTGGGCAAATTCGGACTTTCCGTTCTCGCTTGGATAGAATTGTAAATTTTATGTGCATACAATAAGTGAATTATTACTTACTTCGCGTGTTTGAGGAGGTACTTGTGAAGAAGCTAATGGAAGAGGAAAACCTACAAAAGATGATCCTTCGTGATGCAAGCAAGCAAGAAGGGGGAAGAAGAAGAGCTCACAAGAAAACTATTACAAGCGAATGATTGTGTATTTCTTACTATAAAAAATGACTTATATACAAGTGATTAATTTTCACGCTAGGTTGGCTAAACTTAACAATGGTTTAGTCTCTATTGCTAGTCTTAAGTAACTATGTACACTAAGTCTGTAGACTTTTCCTATAATAAGGCTGCTTTATATGTTCTAGTGTTATCTTACAAAAGATAAGTGTCCTTTTGTGCGAGTAAGTTGGCAAAGTGCCTTATGACGATAGGTCGGGCAAGTAAAATCGTGTTAAACTATAGAGTGGTTAACATACCCTCGTGTCTACTGGTAACCACGTCCTCGCGTTACCCAAGTTGGTGTTGAAGCTACTACAAGAAGTGCATGGTATGCGTTGTCTTGGATATGCCATGGATTTAGCTGGTGTGACTGAGGTTAAGTGGTATGGTTTGGGATATGGTCCCACAACCATATGCAAGGTAAGGCGATGGGAAGCTTTAGGTAGCCCTGATGGGTAGGTATCTTGTCGAGGCGTCATGAAAAGTGATATGTGATATAGAGGTTGTTTATGTTAGGCCTCCTTGGGTTGTGAAAGTAGTGTGGATTCTCAACATGAAGTAGTTGCTAGAAGTCGAGGGTTCTCCAAGAGGTGATGGGTTGTACCATGGGCCAGACATATACACGCCATGGTCCCTTAATCGAGAGATGTACCTAAAGGGTTGGCGGTGATAAGGTTAGTTGTAGTAGGTACATGTATTTTAAAGAGAATGCAAGAGAGAGAGAGAGAGCTTGAGTTCCTTGTTGCAAGCAAACACATGTATAAGAGAGAGCAAAACACAAAAGAGAGATGGATGGCTAAAGTTTCTTCTATCTTTTTATCTTCTCTATAAGCATTAACATAAAGAGATAAGAGTATATATTATAAGGAAAATTACTCTCCTACAATCATTAACATAAAGAGATAAGAGAATATATTATAAGGGAAAGTACTCTCCTACTATAACATATAATGATCGGTCCATAGTGTGAATCTTACTATATGAGCTAGCACTATAACTATGCTATACTCTAGTAATCTTAATATGGCTATCACAGTCTGTCGTTCACATTGATAGTATATAAACTATAATTTCACCAGCCATGCCAGTGGCATAAGTGTGGAAGCTATCACCTAGGCGGGTCATTTGCAGCACTAGTTGAGCTGGATATCTGAGCACTCCCCCTTGAGCTCAACTCCACACACTGCAGTCCAAGTAAGCTCCTGAACAAGCTTCTTTGTACCAAGTGCCTTCATGAAGATGTAAGCCGCCTGATCCTTTGTGCTGACATATATCAAACATTAGAGAAAATTTGGACTCAAATTGGGTCCTTTAAGGATTTGTACGCATTCTCTCTCTAAAAAATGGAATCATGGTGAAATTTTTACAAAATCAACTCAAAAGTGAGTGAAATTTAGACATTTGGAATCTACTCTTCGAGACCTTTCTAATGATATATAGTATGATGAGCAATTTTGCATATCCAAGAAGTCTCTAAATGAGGTGGTATATGCGAAATTGCCCAGTATGCTATATATCATTGGAAAGGTCTCGAAGAGTAGATTCTAAATGTTCAAACTCCGCTAACTTCTGAGTTGATTTGTAAAATTTTTACCATGAGCCAACTACAAATATTAGACCTTGAACATCTTAGAACCTATCAGCTCTCCTTTGTTGACGCCTTGGCGACACTAGTTTGCCCTAGAGCTGCTTGTAAACTGGCTCGGATGACTGACACAGAATCCGATCCCAATATGTGTCCTCCTTGCTCTCTTTTTGCCCTCTTGGTCTAGTTGGCCTCAATCTCTCAACCCTAGAGCCACACTAAACATCCCCTTTTGCTCTACAAACCTTTTGCTGACATTAGTCCAACTAGTCTTAATTGATATCGATTCTACTTTTCAGAGGCAGAACCAACCGACTCAGAAACCTTACCTAGATTAGGAACCTTCTCTTTTATGCCCGTTCAATCCTCCTAGTCCTTAGGCTGCCCTAATTTTATGAAGATATGACTTCAAAGACTCTCTATTGCCCACACCTGACTTACTATTGATCTGACCGCGCTGATGGCTCTGACTCAACTGGAGTAGACTTTCTTAGCTTTGAGTCCTCTAACACCTCTAACCCCTCTAAACACTCAAAACACACAAAGATACAACTCTATAGACATCCAACATGCTGAGCTCACAACAACTGATCTAGAATGACCAATTTGTCCACAATCCCATCTAACTTCTGTCAGGCATCTGATTGTCAGACTCAACTCAAAACACCTTCCCTTAAGCCCCAAAGGATCAAAACAACCCTTTTACCTCATCAACTGACACCCTAGACACACAGTTGCGTGTAGTTGACGCTCTTCTGACCTTATCTGACTGTATTCTCTCAACAGAAGATGGCTGCTTCAATTATGAGATAGCTCTAACTTCCGAGACATCAGCCATACCTTCATAGTTGCTCTATCTCAACAAAGACGATTGAAACAACTCAAACCAAGATCCAAATCACAAATTCTCATCAATCACTACATAGATACAAGCTTTGAACACTAGGCTTTATTCATGAAAACTAAGACATACTGTCTCAATAACCCTAAGACAATGGGTCAAAACATATCAGAAGAACACCTTAAAACAACTTAGGGTTTTTCAAAGGTAGGCTCCAACTATCACTCTCCAATCATCAACTTCACTCATGAATTCGAACTGCAGTGAATCTACAACTACAAAATATAGGACAGAACTGATTGACAACAATAACAATTGAACGTGAATTGAACTAAACCATGTCTCTAAAAACGTGAATTACTACTGATTGACAACAGTAGCAATTGAACGTGAATTGAACTAAACCATGTCTCTAAAAACGTCACCCTCTCAGAAATCACCCGGTATACATCTCCTGTTTGATTCTTTGGACCTTTGCGCATTCTCTGCTCTGATTTCTCCAATTCCACCCAACTGCACTGCAATCCAATTCCACCCAACTGCACTACAATCCAATTATGCAACTCTTGAAAACTAGAATAACCTCTGTCTGCAGCTAGTCCCTCCACTGTAGATCCTTCACCCTTCACTCACTCCCCTCTCTTGTTCCCCTCCTTGTCTACTTGTCTACTTGTCTACCCTCTTGTAAATGATCTCAGTTCCCCCCTTTTGGCCCATCCGCCACCTCGCCGCCTTCTGGAACAATTGCGCCAACTCCCTTGTTCTTCCATGCTCCTTCTATTTTAGTTTTTTTACACCTGCTCTTATCTACTCATGTTGCCACGTTGTTTTTTGCCACTTAGGATCCATGTCATCCTGCTTATATACATTAGGTGTTCCCACATTTCATGTTTGTTTTGAGCTCTAGGCTCCTCTCACATATTGCTCCAACCCTACAATGAAAACTTTCAAGTGTTTCATACTTTATTTTCTGCTTTCACATAACCCTGGTATGATATGGCCTCAACCTCAAGCCATTAACTCAACTAGCATGCATCTAACCTCCCAAGTTCTGCAACAACAGATAGGTTTCATTAGTGAAAACTTCATGTACAATAAAAGGTCCTTCCCACCTGACTCTGAACTTAGTCTAAAATGTAGTATCTAGAGCATTATTGTATCTGAGGACCAACATTCACTTCTTAAGGTCTTTTCTTCCCAACTTATCATTAAAAGTTTTAATTCTCTTCTGACTGACCATTTCATACCATTTAATAGCTTCCTCTCTGTCCAACATTAAAGAATATAATTTGGTCAACCTCTTTTTCTCTTGCTCTTCTTGGGTCATGTTATGTTGTAACAAAAAATCAAGTGATGGTCCATACACCAAGTAATATAGGGTATACATAGTTGCATTCTTGTTAGACACCCTAAATGCCCATACTGGTCTTTCTAGGAACATGTCCCAATCACTGGGGTGATCTTCCACTAGCTTGAATAACAATCTCTACAAAACTCCATTAAAGCTTTCTACCAACCCATTGCATTGGGGATGTTATGGTATGGTAAACCCGTGTTTGATGCCCAATTTTTTTGGTCAGATCCTTTACTAAATCAGCTCGGAACTCCCTCACCTGGTCACTGACTTGTGCCAAAGGAACAAACCTATAGCAAATCATTTCATACACAAACCTGCAACCTATTGTGTGCAGTAGCACTGCTGGTTGCCCTAACCTCTGGCCCTTGTCAAATAATCCACTGCAATGATGATGTAAAGATTTCTACTTCTAGTTCCTGGAAGAGGCCCTATAACATCTATTCCCCACTTCTCAAAATCCCCAGGAACTAGAATCTTCTTTTGAAAAGCTTGACATTCATGACAGCTCCTACACCAATGGTGGATGTTTCTATTCATGCTTGACCACATAAGCTTTGATGTCAATACCTTCCTCTTTGTAATGTCAACCCCATAGTGGCCACTCACATCCCTCTTCATGACAAGCTTTCAGACAATCTTGAGATTCCTCCTGATATAAAACCCTTCCCAAAATACCATCACCTCCTTTGTGATACAATGTGTCTCCAATCAAAACATACTTCATAGCTCTTCTGACAGTTGACCTCCTCTTTGAAGCATCCAACTCTCTTCTGGAAAAACCTCTCAAAAGGACCTGCTCTTCCTCATAAAGGGTTTCTCTACCCTAATATAATGGTCCTTGGACTGTCACAACATGCAAATCCTTGAAGAAAACCTTCTCTAGCAATTCAGGGGATTTCATGTTGTCCTCCCTGCATACATGCCACATCTAAAAGGCCTGGAAACAATTTAGGAGCTTTCTCACATTAAAAAACCAGGTCTTCATTTCATCTTTGTTAACTTTCCAAGTACCTTGTACCTGCCTTATAACAAGTAGAGAGTCCACCTTTATAACAAGTCTTCTAACCTTTCTTTGTTTACACTTTTCAAGACCCAAATTGAGCTAGATTACTTAGGCTCATTGTTGCTTCTAACTTGAATCTTCTAGATGCCAGACTACAGCTCTTTACCTTGTTTACTCACAAAACCAAACCCAACACCCCCTTCACCCAGACTTCTTTTAAAATCCCCATCAAAGTATAGAGTCCCATCTACATCGTGCAATTCTTCATGCAACCTATGATCAGGAATCACTTGCCTTTCATTATCTTTAATAGGTTTGGGCTTCACATGTACCTCTTTGTAGGCTAACGTGTTTGCCATATGAGCCCTTACACTGTCTTCCTTAATAAAGCTTATATTAAACTCGTGCAATGCCATGATCCACGAGGTAAAAGATTATAGAAAGTAAGCACAACAAAAGGTCTATAAATCATGTAGGACTCCAGTCACTTTTGTAACATATACAAGTGTCTAGACCAGCAGTTCAATCTCATGCCAGGACTTCTCAATCTCACCCTTTTCCTTGATGATGTAAAAAATGAAAAGATGCAGGGGAGAAGAGAGCTTGAGCTCTTGCAAGCACACACACACACACACTAACACAAACCCTCGAAGAGAGCACACAAGGTGAGAGGTTGAAAATTCTTCTTCTTCTTCATACAACAAAAGAGGTCTACAAAGAAGATAAAGTGACTAACACACATAATAGAGTATATTTAAGCGGTCCATAATGTGAACACGCTAAGAGGAGTGAGTAGATGTGGACTAGTCGGTGTAGTCTAGCTGTCGAATCTCCGGTGAAGATATGTCAGTGCCAGCTACCAAACCCGCCAGTGATATAAATGTCGAACGGTCATGTAGGCGTCTCGTGAGTGTCAGCTCATGTTGAGCTTGACATCTCAACACTCCCCTCAATCTTAAAGAGAATGTGGGGGAGAGGGAGAGCTTCAAACCCTAGTAAGCAAACACACACACACACACACACACACACACACAAGAGAGAGCAAGACACGAGAGATGGATAGCTGAATTTTCTTCTATCTTCTTGTTCTCTACTCAACCAACATAACATAAAGATAAGAGTACACACTATATAGGTTAGTACTCAACTACTACAACATATAAGGGTTGGTCCATAATGTGAACCCGACTAAATGAGCTGGCGCTATAACTATGCCAGTCCCTAGTAATTAAAAATGGTTGTCACCACACAGCGTGTCATCCCACTGGCCACATATCACCCATAATCTTACCAACCATGCCAGTGGTGTAGATGTGGAAGCTATAACCTAGGCGGGTCATCAATGTCTGTCGTAGTATTAGTTGAGCTCGATATCTCAACACTCCCCCTCAAGCTCAACTCCACACACTGCACTCCAAGTAAGCTCCTAAACCTGTGGAACTTCTCTGTGCCCAATGCCTTCGTGAAGATGTCAGCCACCTAATCCTTTGTGCTGACATAACTAGATCTACATCTCTTGCTTCTAAAACCTTCTCCCTCCTCACAAAGTGATAATGCACCTCAATGTGCTTTGTTCTAGCATGATATATTGGGTTACTGGCCAACCGTATTCTACTTATATTGTCACAATATATGACAACTGCTCTATCCATGGGCACTTCCATATCACCAAGTAGCTTCTGAAACCAAGCTACCTCACAAGCTGCCATAGCAGCACCTTTGTATACTACCTCTGTACTCGACAAGGCAACTGTTGAGACTGCTTCTTACTGTTCTAACTCACAGCAGCACTCCCAAATGAGAACATAAAACCACTGGTAGATCTCCTGTCTGCAATACTACCAGCCTAATTAGCATTTGTGTACCCATGCAACTGTATCTCTGTACCAATCTCATAGAAAAGTCCATAATCAACTGTGGACTTTATGTACCTAAGGATCCATCTAGCCGCATCCAAGTGTTCCTAGGGGCCTGCATAAACTGACTCACAAGTCCAATAGCATAGCTCAAGTTGTCTGGCCTTGTAATGGTCATGTAGATCAAACTACCCACTATGCACCTGTATGTAGTGGGGTCCTCCAAAAGCTCACCTATATCTGTAGAGAAAGCTTTGTGTTTTGCTCCAATGGACCTAAAATAAGCTCACCTTCAACTAGCATAGTAGATAGACTGGAGCCATTTCTTGTTGGCTTCTTGCATTAAAACACTACCAATTGCTAGATCAGAGGCATCTACCAAAGACATGAAAGGGTAGTTCCTAGTTTGGGGGCTGGACAACAGGCGCTTCTGACAGCATGATTTTGAGATGCCGAAACGTGATGTCGCATTCCACTATCCAGCTAAAATTTGGCTGCCTCAATTGATTGGTCAAAGGTGTTTTGATCTACACCATCTTTTTATTTAAGGGGGCTGCTACATGGGCGAGGTATATGAGCATTCGACTGTGCCATCTGACTTGCCCCAAAAATCTTCTCATCTCTTTCTCATTTGTTGGAGTTGGGGCTTTTTGATGACCTCGACCTTGGCTAGGTCGATTTCTATTCCTTCCTTGGAAATGATGTGGCCTAATAGCATTTCGCTTTGGACATCAAAGGCACATTGGCTAGGTTCAGGCTTAATCTGGAGAGTCTGCATTTGGCCAAGCACAGCTGTAGATGCATCAAATGTTGATATGTTTTGCCAAAAACACTAAAGTCATCAATGAATATCTACATGAAGGTGGTCAAAAAATTAGAAAAGATTTCCTGGACCATGTGCGGAAACGTGGCGAGAGCATTTTTTAGACCAAAGGTCATGACGTTTGATGCAAAGACTCCCCATCTGTGTGATGAAAACTATTTTTTCTCAATCTCATTGGGCCATTTTAACTTGATTATATTCATTGAACCCATCTAGGAATGAGTACATCTCATGGCCTGCCTGACAACATCAAGCATGGAATCTGTGAGAACGACAAGGGAAAAGGATCTAAGATGGTTTCTACATTCAACTTCGGGTAATCTATATAGACCCTCAACTTTTGGTTTTTCTTAGTCATAATCACAATTGGGGACAACCATGTCGCCCGATCAATTGGATATATGAATTTGACTTGTAGAAGCTTATCTATTTCTTCCTTCACCCTTTTGGCATAGTTCGGGTTCATCCAGTATCTTTGTTGCTGGATGGGGATGGCATCTTCCTTTAGATTGATCCAATGTTAGTAGAAGCTAGGATCAATCCCTTTCATCTCTGTGTAGCTCCATGCAAATACATCTTTGAAGGCAGTCAGCAACATTCGAACTTCCTCTCGAAACTCAGTGACTAGCTTGGCATTGACCCGGACCATCTTGGGGTCATTATTAGTTTTGAGGTTCATTTCCATTAATTAATCCTCTTTGACCCTCTTAGAGTGCTTGAGATCTTTTTCAAAAGCCTTTTCTACTGCAATGAGTTGCTGTAGGCTTGGAGTAGCGCCTTCCTTAGCTAGAGCCTCATAAAAATCTCCTGCTTTATCTGGACTGTGTCCTTCCATCTGTAGAGCAGATTGATCCTTGGGAACCTTATCCTTGTGCGGATTGCTTGGTCGATATCTGTCCATTATCCGGACTAAATCAACCTCAAACAGGCTGATCAAATTAGCATTTTGCTGCTGCAGATACTCCTCCTCCTCATCGAGGTCGGGGGATTTTTTTTTGCGAGCTTTTTTTGCCGAGATTTTTGGAGCAATGAACAAGGAGTCCGAGCTTTGCAAAGGACCATGAACTTACTATGAGCTTTGTAAAGGACCAAGAACTTACTTACATATAAATAACAAGCTTTGAAAGATCAACAATATAAATTTCAGTCTTTTGATCCACATCATACTTATTGATATAATTACATATATTCATATATGTAACTAAATTCATGCACCTCATACATATACACATACAAAATATACATATACATACATACATGCAAGAGCTACCTACATACTAACATATATACATACATACATACATACATACTTTCTTACTTACTTAAATATAAAAAACAATCCTTTAAAGATAAAAAATGTATATATCGATCTGTAAAGTTCCAAACCATGAAAATCTCGATTACAAAGTCTTTTGATCCACATCATACTTATTGATATAATTATATATATACATATATCTACCTAAATTCATACACCTCATACATATACATATACATACATACATACAAGAGCTACCTACGCAGCACTAACATATATACATACATTACATACATACTTTCTTACTTAAATATATAACACAATCTTTTAAAGATCAAAAATGTATATATCGATCTTTAAACTTCCAAACCATGACAATCTCGAATACAAAGTCTTTTGATCCACAAATTATAGCATTCTAATTATAGCATTCTTCTACATGTCATCCCGATCTAATGAGAAATCTCCCAGACATGCTTTGGCTACCTCCATGTCATTCTCTATCCCCATATAGTGCCTTTTTAACTCTTGGCATGCACGTCCCAAGCCTCCACATCCCGCAAAAACATCCAAGACACTATCTCCTTCACTTGAGAAGGTCTCCACTAGCTACCTACAATGAAATACAATCATAAACGTGCATCTAAGTATTTTGAAAAAGTAGCTGTGAAAATGAACAGAATGAAAATTGTCTCACCTAAAGAACATAGGAGATCTTTCTGCACCACCTCGAATGTAGCGCTCCAAGACCATCGTGCGTTGGAATGGATGCTTCTTATTCTTCTCAAAAATGAAATTTCGTTGAGCGTTGAATAACTTCTTTGAAACATTTTGCCCAGCCTCACGATCAATAATAGGGACATGGCAATTTACTCGATAGAACATACTAAGCGCCAATGTATCCACCTACCATAATGAGAAAACATTATGTTTGGATATCCATACCACATAACATGTATACACAAAGGAAAATATTTGAGAGATTATGACTTACCCGTTCTCCATTGTCATACAAATAACTTGATTCCACATGAACAGACATTGTTCGATGCATGACTAATCCAACTTTCTTTCCCATGGAATATATTTTAGGAAGTTGATCCATTAGACTCAAATACACAAACCAACCCTCATCAGCCACAAACAAACCAACAAAACTAAGTGTGGCACGTATCAATGATGAAGAAACTTGATTCCATGAGGGACACCCACCATCTGTATCTACATCAACTACCTGTAAACCTGTAGGAAAGTCAGCCCATACGAGACGAGCCACTGCATCTGAGGGAGCACCTCTATGAGATAGAGCCTTGGGAATCTTCATCAAGAGATCTTCCACACTACATAAAAGATTATGATGTTTGGTTTTGGTAAGTATAACTTGGAAAACTAATTATATGGTGAAATTATTCTTTTTACCTATCTGAGCTCTCCGAAAGAGTGTGGATGTCTACGAGCAATATGTGTGAAAAACATCTCTCACCTGCAAGTAAACAAGACAAAAAATGAGATGCATTTCGAAAGCACACACTTCTCAAAATAAATTTGCAATGGAAAGTACTCTTACTAGTCATGTCCATGATGTCACGTTGTCCTGACACCTCCCCCTCTTGAAGATGCTCTGGAGGGTCTCTCTCTTGATCTTCATTTGTGGGGTCTCCCTCTTGAACATCATGCATAATGTCAAGACGTCTCTTTGTTCGCCTCTCACGTTGCACTTGAGATGATGTAGATGTATGCTCTTGGTGTGATTGTGGCACTTGTGACAGTGGTGTGGATGGTTTTGGGGCCACGTGCGAGGATCCAACTACTGGAGACTGGGTCAAGATTGTTGGCTGCGGGGAAAGTATTCTAGAGTCTTCTTGAGTTGGGGGCTCTCTTTCAAGCTCAGATTGGCAATTCTTAAATTCTTCAAGAAATAGATCAAGATAATTAGTAAAAAGGTAAAAATCCCCATACCTTTTTGTATATGTATATGTATGTAGATGTATATGTATGTAGATGTATATGTATCTATGTATATGTATATGTACATGTATGTGTATGTGTATATGCATATGTATATGTATATGTATGTAGGTATGTATCTATGTATATGTATAGGTATGTATATGTATGTAGGTATGTATCTATGTATATGTATGTGTATGTATATGTATATAGGTATATGTATCTATTTATATGTATATGTATGTAGGTATGTATATATCAAAACTTAACAATGTTTCTTTAAAATCTAACATGCCAAATCTTAAATGTAACATGAACTTTGTATGTATGTAGGAATTTAGTATATAATTTAGTGTATGTATGTAGGTATGTATTTATGTATGCATATGTATATATACATATGCATATACATATGTATTTGTATATGTATATATCTGTATGTATATGTATCTATGTCACGTGCATCCCGCACTTGGATGCCACGTAGACATTTCTGTACAGAAGGTGCAAGACCTGGGATGGTGAACTGGTCCCATGTGAGCCCAGTCCTCCGGGACGAGTCAGCCAGGGATCCATCTCAGTCGTCCGAGGTCAGGTGTGCATTGTCCTGCACATGAGTCCAAGGTCAGGTGTGCACTGTCCTGCACATGAAATAGTGTCAGTCCGCGCTGTGAGTCTCCCTCTAGAATGATGTCAGTGGTTCTGTGTATCTGGTTCGGTACCGGATGCCAGATCACTGAGTAGATTAGGTTTAGGACAAAGGGCCAGCCCATAGGGCTACCCCGGATCTGAGTGTGGGCACGGGAATGGTGTAGAACCACCCCCATGAGGGCCAGGAAGGCCCAGGCTAAACCCACCAGCCATGGAGGGGCTGTAGGACAGCCCTAGGGCACAGATAAGGCAATCTCCAGGAGATTACAGCCTTTATATGGCTGTAGGGCATGTATGGGGCAGCCCATACAAGTTGCCCAGCCTTGGGATTGTGGACAAAAGTGGTGTCCAGCCAATCAGAAGCAGGCGCATCACTTTCAGCCTGTTAGGGAAAAAAGGTAGTATTTTTTGGGATTTAATTCAGCATTTATTGCTGAATTTCACCAGTCATGGGACAATAAGCTGTTTTGCAGCTGGCCGACTGCTCCTGAGGAGGAGTATAAATAGGGTAGGCCTAAATCCCATCATTCATCTCAGTTTTCACCAAGTGCTCAAGCCAATCAAGGGCCAGTCAAGCCAAGGAGATTGCCAAGCAAAGGGGTGGACTTCTGAAGGTCAAGGGCAGGATTTTCCAGCCAAGAAAAGGTCAAGTCTTTTGTATTTGTTTTCAGATTTACATCATTCTAATAAAGCAAATACACCATCCGTGGTGGGGGCCCTACAGAGGGTAATTGGGACCCAATACTGTGTTCTCTCCATCTCCCCCTTCTCTCTCTATTTTCTGCACATCTCCTTTCAATTTTTGCGTTAATTCCGTCGCGAAAAGAGTGCTGATTTTTGAGTTTTGAAGTACCGATCCTTCTCCGAAGCTTCCGCATATTACAGTGGTATCAGAGCCTACTTCAAGGACAAAGATTCAGCAAAGAAAACCAGAAATTTTTTTCGCTCGTGTGGTTGGTTTTTAGACGCTGGTGGACTACCCCTTTCGGAGTGACTCCTGTCCCTCGAAGGACGGTTGGTTTTTAGCCTCCGGAAGCCTCCGGAAGTCATCCACACAGATAGTGGATGGTCAGATTGCGTTCCGGAAAGGAATTGCATTTTCCCGCTATGGCGAGCTTTGGCGACGAGAGAGAACCAGAACCATGGGACCGGAGTGCACCAGGCAGCCCAGCTAGGGCACCAGGCTTGAGTGTCACAGACATGTTCCAGCAGATGATGCGAGACCAGACAGCCAAGTTGGATGAGCAGAAGGCGCGGATCTTGGCTCTGGAGGAGCGTTCTCGCTCTCCAGCGTCGCGTTTTCCATCTCCTCCTCCCTCTCCTTCCGTATCCCAGATACCAGATCCTCGTCACAGGGACCCTCTCGCGGGGTCACAGCCGCAGCCAAGCTCCTTGCTTGAGTTGCAGATGCGTGCATTGGAGATTCGACAACGAGAAGACGACGCCATGCGACGAGTGGAACACGAGCGTTACCTCAGAGCTTTGGACGCCAGGTTGACACCGGCGCCCTCGAATCATTTTCCCGAGAAAATGAATTTCAGTAAGTATAATGGTAAACTCGATCCCACTACTCTGTATTCATGGTTACATCAATTTGAAGCTTACTTTGCCGCAGTTAGGAAAACAGATACTGACAAAGTGATCTTAGCTAGTTGGTACTTGGAAGGTGAGGCCATTCCTTGGTGGACTCAGTGGGCTCATGCCCACACCAGAGCAGGTATGGCAGCTTATGTGTGGGACGAGTTTGTCCGCGACCTTAAGCAGCGGTTTCTACCGCCCCACTACCTTGAGTGACTCTAAGACGAGTTCAGGGGAGCGTGTCAGAATGCGCAACCAGTCCTTCAGTTTGCCAATAAAATTTTGACCTTGTGTCTACAATTAGGCTTATCTGATTCGGACAAGAAAGGGCAGTTTTTGTATGGCTTGGACACGCAAATCCAATGGGAGGTGCGTATGTTTAGGCCAGCCACCTTTGAGGACGCACTCTCGCTTGCGCAGAGTGCAGAAATGAAACACAATGGTGGCAAGCCCAAGACTTCCCAATCGGCTTCTCCCAAGGCTAACGCCTCGGGGGGCAAAAGCCAGAACCAGACGGGGTCTTCCCTAGGACAGAGCCCGGGAGCCTCTGGCTCCAAGAACTCGAACAATGCGTCTAAGCTTACTCCAGACCAGAAAGCGGAGGCAGGCAAGACAGGTGGCAAGTTGAGTGCTGAGGAGCTTTCTCAGTACAAGAAGGAGGGTAGATGTTTCTTTTGTCACAGAAAAGGACATACTTCTCAGGATTGTCCGAAGAAGCCTCCAAAGACCGCTGCCACCTCCACAGCTTCCGTGGTGAGCACAGCTCCCACACAGACCCCAGCGGCTACCCCTAGTTCTTCAACCCCCGGTGCTTCAGTTGGAGCAATTATTAGCTGGGAGCTCGAAGATAAGCAGAAGGGCACCCATGACCAGGAGTATGAGCGCAACGAATTGCTCAAGTCCTTTGGCTACATAGGTGGCCAGAGAGTCATTGTCTTATTTGACAGCGGCAGCACGGAGGATGTGGTCATGGAACAGGCCGCTAGGCGTGCCCGTTTCGAGCTGACTCCGGTGGACAAACAAGTGGAGGGTTTTAGCACAGGTATGACAACGAGCGTCAAGTATGAAGCTCTAGGTGCTAAGTTAGTGATTCAAGGCATAGAGTTTGTGCGTGACTTTATGGTTGCCTCTCTTGTAGGAGCAGACATAATTTTGGGTATCCAGTGGTTTCACAAGTTTCTTCCTGATGTCAAGTGGGACAAGCACACGTTCCAGATCAATCGGAATGTGTCAAACACTCTGGTGACCATTAAGTGTGAGCCAGGTATTCCAAACTTTCCGCTCATAAGCCACTTGTTGCAGGCTAAGTGAGCAGTTAGGAAAGGCGCACAGTGTGCGATGATTTACATCCAGACAGCCCAGACGGTGGCCAGTGCTTCCGAGAAGTAATCGGTTCTCCATGAAAAGTTCCAGAAGATTTTTCTTTGGGACAGTCTCCCTCCCCAGCTCCCCCCGTCCAGACTGGAGGATCACAGGATTGACCTCCTCCCAGGCTCGAAACCCCCGAGCAAGTTTCCATATCGCCTTTCTAAGGCAATGGAATCGGAGTTGGACCGCCAACTCCAAGAATTGTTGCAAGATGGCTTCATCCGCCCCAGCGTGTCGCCATTTGCAGCACCGATCTTGTTTGTCAAGAAGAAAGATGGGTCTTCCCGGTTGTGTGTCGATTATCGTGCACTCAACAAGCTGACTATCAAGAGCAGATTCCCGATGCCTCGAATTGACTATATTCTTGAGAGGCTGAATGGAGCAAAGGTGTTCTCAAAACTGGATTTAAAGAGTGGATACCACCAGGTACGGATTGTTGAGGGGGACATCCCCAAGAGAGCCTTACGTACAGAACGGGCCCACTATGAATTTGTGGTCATGCCATTTGGATTGACGAACGCCCCCACTACATTTAACCGCATGATGATGCGTATTTTCCGGGAGTTGATTGGAGAGTGTGTGTTCATATTTTTGGATGACATACTCATATTTTCAGCTACAGTTGAGCAGCATGACATTGATGTGGAGAAAGTTCTTAAGTTGCTAGAAAGCAACGAGCTCTATGTCAATGAAAAGAAGTCAGAATTTTATCTGTTCCAGGTACATTACTTGGGATATATAATTAGTGCCGAAGGCATTCGACTTGATCCGGCTAAAGTGGCCGAGATTGTTAACTGGGAAGTACCTTAGACCGCTTATGACATTAGATCATTTGTGGGTATATGCCAGGCATATTCCACCCACATTGACAAGTTTTCCGACCTCTCGGCAGACCTCACCGATCTGCTAAAGGGAGTGAAAACAAGAAGGCAAAAGATTCGAATGACTCCATGAGCGTTGGAGGCATTCCAGAACCTCAAGGTGGCTTTGTCAGAAGCGCCTTGTTTAGCCCTTGCCTCGTGGGATGAACCATTTCAAGTGATCACACTGATGTGAGTAACATCGCAATTGGAGGTGTATTGCAACAAAATGGTCATTCAGTAGCTTACATGTCTCCTAAGTTACTGCTCGCCGAGAAGAACTACTCAGTCTATGATCGTGAACTCCTAGCAGTTATACAGGCCTTGAAACATTGGAAACATTTCCTGTATGGCCGTGACTTCGAGGTTCGCACTGACCATCAGACATTGCGCTGGATTCAGACGATGCCAAGTGCACAGTGGAGTGATCGACACCGCTGGAGTCAGATATTCCAGCAGCTCGGTGGTATGATTGAGTATCTTCCAGGAAAGGCCAATCCAGTGGCCGATGCTTTGAGCAGGAAGGGACAAGTATCTGCAATTCAGACCACTAGACTTGACCTTGTTGGTACAGGACTAGAAGACATGAAGCACACGTACGCGGATTTCGAGGAATTCGGTACTCAGTGGGAACAGGCATTGGATGCCACAGGACCATGCCATTTTTTGATACGCGATGGTTGGCTTTTCTACAAAGGCCGACTATGTGTCATGAAATCATTCCGGGCAGCTCTTCTCCATGATGCCCACGACGCCATTACAGGTGGTCATAGGGGCATGAATTCGACTCTGGAGAAATTAGAACGGCAATACTATTGGCCAAAGATGAGGCGTGATGTGTTTACATATGTACAACGCTGTGACATTTGTCAAAAGGTGAAAGCTCCTCGTGGAAAGAAGATAGGGTTGTTACAGCCTTTGCCAATTCCTGAGGGTCCTTTCCAGGACATTTCGATGGACTTTGTCACAAATCTACCTCCTAGCCCGAGTAAGCGTAATACGCAGTGCTTAACTATTGTTGATAGGTTTAGCAAATTTGTTATGCTTATTCCTTGCAGGGCCAATGTGACCGCCGAGGATGTTGCCTAGCTATTCATTCGGCATTGGTACCCGATTGGCGGGATTCCTAGAACCATAGTGTCAGACCGAGATGCCAAGTTTACCAGTCATTTTTTGAGGGCATTGTTTGATAATTTTGGTACTAAGCTGAATTTTTCCAGTGCATTCCACCCACAGACAGATGGCCAGACAGAGATATACAACCAGTTGGCCTTTGATGTGCTGAAGTGTTATGTCCACGATCAGCAAGGTAAGTGGGAATCGTTTTTGCCTTTAGTTCAAGCTGTTTTGAATGACTCTTTTTCTTTAGCTATTGGCAGGAATCCATATGAGGCAGCGTTTAGAAGGCCTTTCCAGTCGTTGTTAACCAGGACTTCGTCTTCAGTACCGGAGGCGAACAGAGTGACGGAGTCTTACCAGGAGATCCTAGAGTCCGTTAAAGACAGATTGGCTAAAGCGCAAGAGGCCTACACTCGACAGGCCAATAAAGACCGAAGGGACATGAAGTTTTCGGAAGGGGATTGGGTGTATCTTCGGATTATGAAGCAAAGATTGAAGCAGGTGGGCAAGCGATGTCCAAAGTTGTCTTTCAGGAGCTTCAGACCATTTCCCATCCGGAAAAAGATTAATGAGGTGTCTATGCAGTTAAAGCTACCTCCGAGCTGGACTATGCACGATGTATTTCATGTCAGTTGGTTAAAGCCATATGCAGGTCCACCCCCTTCAGAGGTCAAAGACGAAGCGGAACCAAACATTATTGATGAAGCAGAAGTAATGGTTCCAGAACAGATCCTTCTGCACCGTTTCAAGCATGGCTCAGGTCGAAGACTACGACAGTTCCTCACGAAGTTTCAGGACCGAGGAACTCATGAAGCGGTATGGCTCGACAAAGAATTTTTTGAAGACTATCCGGCATTATTGACGGATTATTTGGAGGCTATGCAGCTTCCGTCAAGTTAAGCAGAAGGGGATGTCACGTGCATCCCGCACTTGGATGCCACGTAGACATTTCTGTACAGAAGGTGCAGGACCTGGGATGGTGAACTGGTCCCATGTGAGCCCAGTCCGGGACGAGTCAGCCAGGGATCCATCTCAGTCATCCGAGGTCAGGTGTGCATTGTCCTGCACATGAGTCCAAGGTCAGATGTGCACTGTCCTGCACATGAAACAGTGCCAGTCCGCGCTGTGAGTCTCCCTCTAGAATGATGTCAGTGGTTCTGTGTATCTGGTTTGGTACGGGATGCCAGATCACTGAGTAGATTAGGTTTAGGACAAAGGGCCAGCCCATAGGGCTACCCCGGATCTGAGTGTGGGCATGGGAATGGTGTAGAACCACCCCCATGAGGGCCAGGAAGGCCCACGCTGATGAACCCACCAGCCATGGAGGGGCTGTAGGACAGCCCTAGGGCACAGATAAGGCAATCTCCAGGAGATTACAGCCTATATATGGCTGTAGGGCATGTATGGGGCAGCCCATACAGGCTGCCTAGCCTTGGGATTGTGGACAAAAGTGGTGTCCAGCCAATCAGAAGCAGGCACATCACTTTCAGCCTGTTAGGAAAAAAAGGCAGTATTTTTTGGGATTTAATTCAGCATTTATTGCTGAATTTCACCAGTCATGGGACAATAAGCTGTTTTGCAGCTGGCCGACTGCTCCTGAGGAGGAGTATAAATAGAGTAGGCCTAAATCCCATCATTCATCTCAGTTTTCACCAAGTGCTCAAGCCAATCAAGGGCCAGTCAAGCCAAGGAGTTTCCAAGCAAAGGGGTGGACTTCTGAAGGTCAAGGGCAGGATTTGCCAGCCAAGAAAAGGTCAAGTCTTCTGTATTTGTTTTCAGATTTACATCATTCTAATAAAGCAAATACACCATCCGTGTGGTGGGGGCCCTACAGAGGGTAATTGGGACCCAATACTGTGTCCTCTCCATCTCCCCCTTCTCTCTCTATTTTTTGCACATCTCCTTTCAGTTTGTGTGTTAATTCCGTCGTGAAAAGAGTGTTGATTTCTGAGTTTTGAAGTACCGATCCTTCTCCGAAGCTTCCGCATATTACAATCTAATATGTATATGCATATGGATAGTTTACATATGTATAGGTAGGAAGGTTTACATAAACATATATAATTCAGTAGAAAGCAAAAAAGTACCTTTTTCTAGGAGCTCCTCACTTGGAGGCACATGATTTAGAGGATAGTCCAACCACCAAGGACATCTCTTAAATTCCCAATCAGAAACCCCTCTCTCAACCCATTCCTTCGGGTACATTGTTTCCGAGGAACTTGGATCTACCCATTCCTTGATTGCTTCCGTCTCTTCGTCCATTAGACCTTGGCCAATGAGTAGCTACACCCACCTACATATCCAAAATAAAACAGACAGCACTAAAATATTTTTTTAAATGCGTATATGTATTTTCTACAAAAATGTAATGGCATTAGAAGATATATACCTATAGACAACCCTCTTTGCGGCATTCTCCACCTCAGGTTGCTTTTGGCCTTCCTTCACTTTTCCAATCTTTGCCCACATCTCATGGAAGGCCCATGGTATGTGTTTCGATCGCTCCTCTTGCACCCATTGCATAAATGGTGGGATGTAGATAACATCATCATATACCAATAAACCCTCCAAAATAGAGTCTGCCTCCCCTATTAGCTCTTCCCAATACAACTCTTTCTTCATATGCAGCAACGTCTTTTTGTTATCCCCAAACATCTCTTAAATTACCTTGTCCTTTGCCCTCCCGGTCATAAGCATTTGAAGCAATTCCGTCTTCCTATTTCAGCATCATACCAAAACCATAAGAGATTAGATGTTAAGGTTAGTTTATGTTAAGGGAGGTTTATTGACATGTGACATACCTTTGAGTTGAAATCCGAGATATGGCGACTGTGTAGAGCTTTTCTTTGGTCAGAGCAACCAGTCCCTTCTTGGACCAATCATAGTTATATACGAGTTGAAAGAATGCATCACCATTGGATGGGTTTGCAATTATGAGCATCTTGTATGCTCTATCTCGAAATGTTTGCTCTACACCACGTCTGGCTTTCTCACATTTTGTCTCATATTCTTGCAACCCCATGGCATGTCTATCAATGCATGATATAGCTTGCTTCACCGCATTTTCAAACGGTGTCTACGTATAACGAAAAGGACTCATTATCACTCACACGATTAAAAAACATTGATAATCCGTTTATTAATAAAAGATGGGAAATGCAAACACTACCTTCCACACAAGCTGTGCCAAGATTATAGCTGGAGCATTGTACCATTGCTCTCCACTTCGTCGCTCCAAACTAAGCTCCATTAAAGCCCACCTCCTTACGTCTTCACCAAGGTAGTCCAATATGGATTATTTGTCCGCCATTCCAAATCGTTGAAATATGAAGATCTCATGTGACAATGTGGGTGTAACACTAGTGCGCACCAATCTGTGTTGTAAAGAGTCACAAATGAGCCAAGAACTTAACTATGACTTCACAATGTCCGTAATTAAGTAGAGAGAGATCACTTACTCATTTTGAGATCGCAAAGCCAATAGCAATTCTCCTTCTTGCTTCTTGTCCACAACCAAAAATTGACATTTGACTCGGACATGGCGTGAGGGGCTATGAGACCAAGCTAGAGAAAGCAAAATAAAGATATTACAATATATTACTTTTAATGTTGCATAAAATCACTCTATGGCATTCAAAAGAACATACCTTCGCGCACTCGAGACATCCATGCCTTCACACGATGATTGCCATCCCAAACAAGAAACTTCTTACCACCACTGAGATCCTCCCACTCAGTTCCTCTGATTTCATCCTCAAATCTGTCATGTTGTACCACCCAGTTTGGTCCCCATTCTTGGTCCCCATTCTTGCAAGTCTATTTGTGTGACCACGAAATACATAGAGCTTCTTGGACGTGTAAGTGACACTAAAAAAGGAGGAGATGCTTCGACATAACCATGGCAGTCAAAAGAATCACGAAACACCTCAAGTTGGCTAGAAACTGTACGGATGGATTCATTTGGAATCAGCCTCCATAAAGGGACCAATGGGGTAGAGGAATTGCGTTGCACAAAAAACTTAGTGAATACATCACCAAGCAATCCCAATTCAATAGATTTTCCAAGAAGCCTTTTATGGATCTCCCCTTGACCAGTACTAGATTCAGGAATCTCCGTGTGAGTTGGAGGAGGTGAGCTCATTTTGTTCTCCAACATTCAGGATGGTGAAAGCTCTAGAGGCTAGCACACAACTTCACCCTTCGTCAACTAATTGTCAACTAATGGATCCACCATGCCCAAACCAACCCCAAATGGAAAGCCCAGTGAAAAGATTTAATGGTTCCCCCGACTCTGTCGGGGGCCAGGCATGCTCTACACAGGGCCATCTTTAGTGCAAACCACTGATTGCAAAGCCATCTTCTCCAATGCAGCCATCTTCTCCACCACAGCCACCTCGTGCTGTGGATATAAACTTGTGTTTGCCAGCTACTCCATTGACTGGAGAGCTTACAAAGAATTGCACCCAATTCACCTCCAAGACTCAAGGGCCAATGTGTGGTGGAACGTCTCTGATGGTGTGCCCCTCAACTTTACCTTCCGAGTGGTGGATGGGGATCTGAGCGCCTGCCATCTTCTCTTTGTGAATTTGTTTCATGTTTTTAATTAACCCTTGCCCAACAATGTATATCTTCATCCCTAATGATATATATTAAATTAGAAGTCTATTGAACATGCTTTTGTAAGCTAGCCACATTTAACACATATATGAACCAAGGTTGCACCACCACTAACATCTCCTTCTAGTGTGTGTGTGTGTGGGGAGAGAGAGAATAGCGTAGACATGAAGTGAAGCCATGACCACTTTGGTGCATGCATGCCACATGTCACCACCAACTACCATATATGTAGAAATCATACTACCTTTTTTGTGCTTCTTGAGAAATCATACTCTACTAAACAATGCACGAAAATTAAAGAAAGCTATGGGCAGTGGAATTCTCGAAGCACGAAAAAGGTGTAGTGCTGCTATGCGTGTGATAGTTCGTCATCTTCTTCACTTGATATTTGACCCGGAACCATGGGTCCCAAATCTCGTCTAATATAAGTGTAAAACACTTATATTAGAAACACTTCATCTACTTGAAGTAATTAGAAAAACCATGTCTGCTGAAGGGAGCAGTGCTAGCGAAGGTGCTTAACAACTGGGTAAGCATGCTTGGCATGAGAGTGATCATTGCCCTCACAGAGAAAGGCGTGAAGTACGAGTATCAGGAGGAGGATCTGCCCACAACAGCAAGAGCAGGCTACTATTGGACTCCAACCCTGTGCACAAGAAGGTACCCGTGCTGATCCACAACGGCCAGCAGCCCATATGCAAGTCTCTCATCATAGTGCAGTACATTGATGAGGCCTGGCTAGCTGTGGACGGGAGGCGTCTTCTCCAGCGCCGCCACCGTCTCCATCGGCTCCGCCTCCACCTCGTCCACCTCGTCCACCATCTCCGCCTCCACCTCCTGCACCACCTCCACCTCCTCAAATGCCACCGGCTCCACCTCCTCCACCGACTCCTTTCTCTCCAAGTGATCCGCCTCCTCGAACGCCGGCACGTCTCCATCGACTATGCTCCGGCATGTCCACTCCCCCAGCAGAGCCGGGGGATGGTCTGCGCTAGCGCAGACCATCCCCCACCCGGGGGAGTGGAAATGCCGGAGCATAGGCGATGGAGGCATCTTCTCCAGCGCTGCCTCCGTCTCCTCCTCCACCTCCTCCACCTCCTCAACACCATGTCCACCTCCTAGTTCGTCTCCGCCTCCACCTCCTGCGACACCTCCACCTCCTCAAACTCCACCTCCTCCACCTCCTCAACGGGCTCCGCCACGTCCACCTCCTCAACGAGCTCTGCCACACCTCGTACCTCGTTGCCATTGCTACGGCTTGTCCAATCCCCCGGCTCTGTCGGGGGATTGGACAAGCCGTAGCAATGGAGTTCGATGCGTCTTCTCTAGCGCCCACCGTCTCCGTCTCCGCCTCCGCCTTCACCTCCTAAAACTACATCTCCTAAGTGCCTCGTCCACCTCCTGCACAGTCTACGCCTCCACCTCCTGCACCGCCTCCACCTCCTCAAACTCCACCTCCTCAATGGGCTCCGCCTCCTCAACGGGCTCTCCTCAATGGGCTCCGCATCGTCAACCTCCAACGAAGCTACAACGTCCACCTCCAACGAAGCCGCCGCCGCCGCACAGAAAAGAAGAGCAGAGAGAAAAATCGAGAAATGAAAAAAAAACTCACCTCTTTTCCTGCATTCGTTCGCCTGCTTGTGCTGAGTTGAGAGTATCCTTCATGTACCCCAAATACCTCTTTTCCTTCATGTACCCTTAACTATGCACCATATATATGTGTGTGGCCTAAAATATACTTAGCCTAAAGATAGATACATATATACACACACATATATATGTCTAAAAATGTATTAAGCTATATGTATTTTATTGCACACACGTACATTTTATAGTTTAGGCTATGTAAATATGTATATATATATTGATGTTAATAAATGTATGTGGTGTGTGTGTGTGTAGCCTAATAGATATATAATCTAATATATCTGTATATCCTAAAATAAGTAAAAGACTAGTCTCTTTGTAAATACACACACACACACTAAAATACATATATCCCTGTCGAGGGATTCTTAGCCTAAAATATATACAATATAATAATATAAATATAAACATGTGTGTGTGTGTGTGTATTTATAAAGAGATAAGCCTTTTATAAAAATTATACTTAGAATCAATAAATGTATATATTTGTGTATTTTTTTATATATTTGTATATTTTTTATTAAAAAAATTTATGGTGATCATTCTCAATCGTGATTGCTCCACCTTGTTTTATCATTTCAACCGCCTACATTCTCAATCGTGATTGCTCCACCTTGTTTTATCATTTCAACCTCCTTCATTCTCAATCGTGATTGCTCCACCTGTTCCTTCGTTTTTATATTTTCATTTCACATTTTCGTCTCCTGTCCTTTCTGTTTCACATTTTCGTCTCTCCTGTCCTTTCTGCATCTTCGTATTGCCTTCCCTATATGGAGCACACTGTTACCTTTGAGTGGGATCTTGATGGCTGTAGCAAAAAATCTCAAACTTTAATACTTCTCCACCAGACCATGCTTGTCAGTCACGGATATCTACAAGGGTTTTTGCCTTCTTCACACGCCCTTTCTAGAGTGAAAGCTACTAGGACCGATGGAAGCCTTCAGGAAATCATCGCTCATTATGATATGGAGGGCAATAAAAACTACCTCAGATATTTCTCGAAGTAAAACATATATGCTACAATGTAGTCCTCTTTGTGCTGCTGATAGTCTTGATTCTAGTGCTAATGACATTGCCCAAGATGTCCGACATTTGGAGAGTTCAGTGGATAAAGAATTAGGGTCACAAAACACCCATGTTCATATCTCAAGCTTCTCCTCTGAGAGTGACTTGAATGGCTTAGCAACTGTTTTGCAACCAGGTGAAGGCACACGCAATCCAAAAGGTTCATCAAAGCACAAGATCTCTGAAGATGAATGTATTGCTTCAGAGACTATACTTTCGGTTCTTCGATCGTAAGAAGGAGCAACCTTCTCTTCTACGTTCATTGTTGGAAAAAGTTACTCGAGTCATCCAAGTCCAGGAGGTGCCAAGACATTATGATGGTGATTCCATCCTAGAGTTTCCACCAACATATGGCAAAATAGGAAATATGGATGGAATGGAGCAAAAATATGATGGTCACCTATGGACATGTCCAGTAACATCAAACATGTCTGTAAGTTGTACCGTGCGTATTAGCTATTGTGTTGGTACTTTGGAGTGCCATAGGCTCAGCTGTCCTTTTTACTTGAACAATAAAAGGTATAACAACACCTTCTTTCATGGACATCTGACAAAAAAGATTGCAATTGGACTTTTGACAGAGGATGAGAAATCTAAAATAGTTTGTCACTTTTGTCGCAAAACTGCACAGTGTGTGCAAGTGTGTAGATGTATTGTGTATTACGTAATGCCTCATGACACAACTATTATAAGAATGATGCTCCACACTGGGCTGCATGAACATCCAGTTCAGCCAGGAACTTCAAGGTCAATGTTGGAGCGCGTGAAAATGTTTGTTTCTCAAGTGCTGAAAGCCCAGAGAAGTGCAGGTCCTCGAAAAATACAAATGGATATTGTGAAGGATATGCTATTTTCCTCCATGATGAATCAAAATGATGAGCTACCTACAAGTATTGGGGATCATGAGCTCTGTAATTTTTTGGAGGAGTTGAGTCCTCTTGTGGAAAACCAGAGGTGAGTATTCACTCTGTAACTTAATTATATTTGGAAGAATTTTTCTACATTCGGTCCTCTCTTTATTGTGAAATTATGTTTTTTAGGTTTAGACGCATTGTATCCCAGGAGAAAAGAAAATTGATGTCAGCAGGAGAGGGCTTTGATAGCATCCTTCTTATATAGAGAAGATCTCGCTATTCATTTATACAAGGTAGCCGTTTCCCAGGACAAGGTGGCCCTGATGACAAATGTTTTGTCTTTAAGATGTCTTTGCGAGGACCAGCATCACTTGGTGAATCGCATGCGGTGTGACAGTGGAGGTGACTTGTCAAAGTCCTGGGTTTTGTTTGATCACACTCATCAAGTTTTTGGTTGGTCAACAATGGCTTGTCATGTTTATGACCCAAGGTGAGACTACGAACTTCAATTTTTTCCTTTCTTTCATTTACCTTGAATGATAGCTGATTGAAAAAAATTCTCTCCAAAATCTTATAGTGTTCAAGAGCTGTTGACAATTGCCACATGCGAAATGAAGGGCGAAATGAAGGAGGAGGATACAAAAAGCCAAGTACTATTTTGGGAAATACTGAATAGCACAATGGAGCAATGCGGTTATGCACCTGCACACTTCTATGGGTTTATGGCTGATGAAGTAGGGTCCAATTGGTGTGCAGTTAGGACCGTTTTCAATGGGGGTCCGCACAACATTATGGAGGACAGGGAGCGAACGTGCTTATTCCATTGGAAACAAAGTTTGATGAAGCATGCTAAACAATGCGTGAAGGCAGAAAGTTGACACCACCATATTGACTTGTGTGAAGAATGGAGATTGGCAACCAATAAGGAGTTAGCTTTCTTAAAAAGTAAAGAGAGTCGTGAGTGGTGGAGAAATGGACATGTTCATGAGGGAAAACTATCAGTGATGGATACGTGGATGAGTTGGTGGGAAGTACGAATAGCACATTGGGGCAACCTCATGTCAAGGGTGAGAAATTTTATGGAGAAATGATATGTTGTATGGATGTATTTGCATTGGAGTCAATTTTGTGAATTCTTGTATGAAACCTCTTGTATGCAGGTGGTCTTAAGTTCGGTGGATTTAGCACAAACCCCTCGAACAAACTTATCTGAAAGTGTACATGGGAGTTGGCTTGCTGGTGAAGGATACAAGGAAAAGGTTAGCTTGTATGATGCGTGCATTTTAGATATGGCAAACGCTTTACTACAAAGTGCAAAGCAATATGCATATCAGATGGGGAAGCACAAAGGTGAGGGACCAAGCTTGAGCAAGTTGCTGGACAGGGTGGCAGCAAGGTCAAGACTGACACCACCACAAGTGGCTTGCATGGTCCATGAAACAGTAGCTAATACTCCTATGTATGAGGAATCAAGGCCTCTACATGGAGATAAGGAGACTATTCAACAACAACGGAAGAGGGTGAGGACAACGGAAGTAGACCAATGCTCACATCGTCCAGGTTATGTCATGCAGAGCAGACATCGTCAAAACTGGGGAACAGTAAGAAGAGTAAGTTTTGGAGATAGATCTAGAACAAACAGTGCAGCAAGTCCCACTTCAAGGGGAGGACCAAAAAGTCCAATGACTTGAGGAAACAAAGATGTCGGACATGAAGAGCCTAAACAACATTATGGCACAATGAGCGGAGGACAAATGCATGTAAAGGAAGAGGCCGTTGGACGCACAATGTGGGCCATTAGACGAACCCCATTGAACTCAAAAGTCAAATGTTTGGGAGGTATTAATGGAAGACTTAAGTGCAACTCATACATACAGGGAAGCTCTATTGGAGTTGTTGCCCCTAGCTTCTACTCAGAGTGACGACATCCTGGTCCGGGAGAGCCAAAGGCTCAAATGATGTGGTTTTGTCCTTCAGATGTTTCACACACATGGCATGTAGATCCAAACATAATATACAAGCCATCATACCCAGATATGTGGAAAGTGGATGTTGGGACCAACATAACCAGCCAAGAGGTAGAGAAATTAGTAAAGGCAGGGTTCAAGTTAGATGTTACTCATGAAGAACCTTTTGTGTCGGGGGTGGGAGAAACGTCGACACAAGCAGCGGGCAACAAAGAAAGTGACAAGAGGCCACATGATGCTACACAGAATACAAAGAGATCAACCAAGTGGAGGCATTGGATTTCCAAAGAAGCAGAAAAGAGGATTGGTAGTGCCGAGGCCATGACAGCAGCGACAGTCCTTAATGAGAGTGCAATGCAGCCGTCCCCCTACTCTATTTTTCATTTGGCATGTGAGAGTGGAGAGGACTATTTTATACACATCAAGGTACAACCTTGGTGTACATGTCCTGATTTCATGCAAAGAGAATCTAGAGGAAAGTCTTATGTTGCATGTAAGCATATCTATTTTTGTCTTCTTGCGAGTTTTGGGATTACATAAGAATGAGGATATGGTAATGCATCAACCGACACTATCACCAGAGGAAGTGGACAATATACTATCACGTCCTCGAAGCAAGGATGTTTGTGCCTATACTTAAGCTTTAATCAAGCCTGTTTGTGCCTATACTTAAGCTTTAATCAAGCCTCTCATGTTTGTGCCTACTTAAGCTTTAATCAAGCCTTCCATGTTTGTGCTTACTTAAGCTTGTAAGAAAATGTGAAGTCAATCTTTTTGTAAGAAAATTTGAACCAATATTATTTTTGTCTTGCTTTGGGATGGAGTATACTGTCACGTACTCTAAAGTCTTATTGTAGGTAGCTTGCGACGCTATGGTAAAGGAGTTGTACCAACCATATATCTTCTTGTAAGAAAATGTGAACTCAATCTTTTTGTAAGAAAATATGAGCCGGGTATACTTGTTTTTACTTGTGTTGAAATAAACATTGGAAGAAAGGTACATAGATAGGTATTTTTGTGCCTATATTTAAGTTTCTTGGACATAAAATGTGTGTTTATATGTAGGAAGGTAGGTATGTATGTATGTATGCATGCATGCATGTATGTATGTATTGTATAAATGTGTGTATATATGTATGTATATATGTAGGAAGGTAGGTAGGTAGGCAGGTAGGTAGGTAGGTAGGTGTGTTTGAGAATATACATGTATATATGTATGTATGTATGTGAATGTATTTATTTCTCTTTCATAAATACTTACTATATAAAAGCTCACCAAAATGTATCATTTTTCTTACAAGCTCACATAAAACTATCTTATCTCCAAAAAGCGCGCCAAATAAAGCTCGCAAAAAAATCAAACCCATCAAGGTCTAGCCCTTCTAGCATGTTGACTCCTTTAGCTATTTTCGGCCGGGCTGGTTTTTCCACCTTCCGCCTACTGGCGACAGAGATCTTTATTTTCTTCTTTCCATGCCGGATAGTAAGTATATCCTCATCCCAATATTGCTTGATTCGTGCTTGGTAGAGCCAGGGTCTGTCGAGCAACATTGGATAAGTGCCTTTGATACTTCCATCCGAAGTACCACAACTGCTATCTAGAAATTGTATCTGGATACCTCTAGTTTGAGCTCTCAGATTAATGCCAAGTGGCTGCACTCGGCATTGATCCACCATTTTGATAGCAGCAAATGGCGCACGTTCCCATCTACTGAACCCGAGCATGCGGCATATTGCATCTGATAGGATATTGAATCCAGAACTGCCATCCAACAGAACTTCTGCTATATCCACTCCGGCCAACTTGACCTGGATCATTGGGATGGCTTCATCATAAATGGGGGCTTCCCTTGGTGGGATATCTGCCTTCTCAATATTCAGGGCGGGCTTCCAAAACGACTGCAAGGGTGGTGTTTCCTCTCCCTGAGGTTTCAAGCAACCTATCAGTTGCTCCCTGAAACTCGGCACAAATGTGAGTAACTGCTCCACCGACATGTCTATTGGCTACCGCTTCAGATCTTCCCATAGATCGTACGGCCGGTGTTTTGCTTCTGTGAGCTTTCTTGGGTAATACACCCGCTTCTGTGCTTTCGGACATTATTTCGGCCTTGATGTCTCTGCACCTTTCATTGGCCATTGCATTTTGACTGGCGAGGACACTTTGCCTTCTTCTTCCGGTCTCATCTCCGAAAAACTGAATTGTGATTTTGACCGCCGACAGATTGGCCTCTGCTTTTTTGGGTGCTTTTTTCAGAGCGTCTCTTTGGCCTCTGTTGCTCCTCCACCACTCAAGCAGATACTTCCATTTGGACTTTGTGTTGTTCCTTTTGGCTGGTGACCCTTTTCTTCTTCCTCTTCTTATCTGAGGTCGGTTCTTGCACCGCCTCCGGAGTCTTGGGTTGTATGGATCTGGTCACCACTAAGGCTGATGATTTGGTCGCCTATGTGGTTGGACGGGGTGCTTCTTGCTCATCCAGAGCTTTGATTTTCACCTTGTTTACTACGGATCGACGAGGTGTAGAAGCCTAGGCTCCATCTATTTTTGCTTTGTGCTTTCTCCATTTTTCACATTCTGACTTCCAGTGGCCTTGGGCATGGCAATAGAAGCATGTGAGGACAGGCCTTGGGGCACCAGCCACTTCCCTGGGTGGAAAGTTTCCACGTGGGTGGAATCGGGCTCTGCGGTACTGGTCAGGCATAGCCACTGGCTGGGTGGGATAGATTGAAGCCACCATAGGAGGTTGGGGTACTCGGTTGTGAAGGGGCCCTCCTGCCATTATACTGACATGCTTTAGTTGTATGTGTGGTCGTCCTATAGATGGCGCACCAAAGTTTATTCAAGCCCCATTCATCGGCTCCATGTCCATAATTACGACACTTCACACACCAAATGTATGACCGGACAGTAGGAGTGGGCTTCGCACCTTCGCTAGCCAACTGAGCTTTGGCTGCTCCAACCAGTTCCTTGGCTGTCTTTCTTGCCTTCTTGATCTTGGACCTAGACTTGAGATCTTTCTCCTCCTCCTACGATTCCTCACTGTTGTGGAATTATTGAATCATCCTCTTCGTCCAAAGATTCGGATAAGGATTTCTTGGACTTCCTTTTACTCTTGGACTTTTGTTTGCTGTTGCCAGGGTCTACCAACACCCACTCTTCTTTGAGACGACCTAAGTCTACAAGCTGTTCCATGTTGAGGGTAGTCAGGTCGGCACCCGCCCGCAAGAGAGTGTTTGAATTGCTTCCTAAGGCCCTTCATAAACTAAGAATTGAGAATTTCCTCTGCAGGTCGATTAGCTGCATCTAACCCCTGCGCAAAAGTTTTTAGAACTTTGCAGCATAATCTTCCACCATCATTCTCCTCTGGTTCAATCTGCATAGCTTATCCAAGACATGCACGGATGTCTTTTCTCTAAAGCGTTGAAGGAATGCATCCCAGATGGCATCATAAGTGGGAAAATGGGCGTACTCATACCGATGAACCAAAAGAGTAGCACTATTCTGGAGTGTTGGAACAAAGGTAGCCTTTTTGAGTTGTTGATCAACTGGGCCAGGCACATTGATACGCCAAGCGATGTCGAACATCAGGATGTGAGCATCGGCATCATTTGAGGACCTCCCAAAAAATTTAGGGTACTTTATGTTGACAACTGGTTGCTGCATCATGTTGTAGTAGCGGAGGGGACGAGGCTACGGGCGTGGTGGTGGAGGTGGTATGAAAAGTGGTGGTGAGGTCGGGGTAGTAGGGGTGAGTGGTTCTTCTTCTGAGTGGGATGCGGGTTGTTCTGGTTTGGATACAGTGGTTGGTCTTCAGGGTTAGTGAACAAGAATTTTCAAGCTTGGTTGCACTCCCAGTAGTGCCTTTTCACATGCTAACATGAGGAACGGGTTTGAAAACAAGGGGGGAGATTCAAACACAAAGGCAATCATGTAACAAACAAAATGGCATTAACGAGAAATAGCAAAAAACATCATGGTCTCCAAAGTGTTGATGGGAAAATACGACCGCTTATTCCCTCATGCAATCTATTGAGAATCATTGGTTATGCACGTAGCATACAGCAGACAAATACGGATCTAACACAGAGAAAAATGCAGCACACAGATCACTGGATTGACCGCTAAAATAAACAGTGCAAGACCACGATAACTTAATAGATAACTGTAATGACCATAACATATGAAGCGTAAATGAATACATGAAGACATAACAAGAAGACAATGAGAGAGAGAGAGAGACCAAAAAAAACCGTCTTGCTTATATCAACCCAAAAAGGAAAATGATACAATCGGCAGTCAGCCCTTACAATGCTCAGGATCCATCCTTTTATACTGTCTGCGCTTATAATCTTTGTGAGTACTGTGATAAGATGTGTCGGTTGGGTATTAAGGAAGCACCATCTCCTATAATGAAGTAGGCGGGCCCTGACAGTTGACGGTGTTGATGTGCGACTGTCTGACTGTTGTTGTGGCGCTGGCCCGTGGCTTAGGCTAGCCTACGGCTAACACATGGAAGGAACATCCTATGATAAACAGTCCCTTTCTAGAAGATTCTGTGACTACATCCAGGACTAATGGCCTCCTTGTTTGCAAAGGTTATCACCAAATCCTTAACGAAGAGCGAGAGCCAGACACAATCTCTTCTACCATGGACGACAAAACTGACCCGGACTGGATGCAAATCCTAGCTAAAATTGATACACTCCCGAATCACAAACAAGAAATGACATTTGTGGTCCCAACCTACCAGTACCTTCATGAACCCTACAAGTTCTTTGCCTCGCTTATAACACCATGAGTGTGAGTGCAACTCCCCAACATAAAATTTTAACCCTTCGAGTATGGTTAGATTTCCCCTTTGGCAACAATATGTCAAAGAATATGTGCCTTGTTGTCTCTAACATCTAGCCACAATCTTTTGCCATGGGAAACATGGGTCTCCCTAGGCAAACCATCTCTTCACAATGCTGGCAATTTGGACTCCTCCGTTGGGCCAAAGGGGGGGTAAACTGTAGGAGACCTACTAAAAATACTCCCAATATACTACCAAAATTTATATGCCTAGCGAAAAATGGATACGAAGCCTTGAGTTTTTTACACAAATGGTACATACCGTCTCTAACCCATTGGTTGTAAGTTTTATGTGGTTCCCATAGGTGACGCCCCATGTACAGTCAACTCAGCTGACAACACATCTACCCTCGAGCTTCCCATAGGAAAGTTGATCCTCTGGGAAGGGTATTCCACTGTATACGATCCTATGCCAACACCAACTGCTTTCATAAATGGTACTCTTTCACCCACAAAAATTGGTAAGTCTTCCACCACCCCCAAACTGCCCACAGGAACCTAACCCCCCAAGAATATGGATTGGGTTCTCGACTAAGAATGGTCTAGAAAGGTGACAAGCCCATATATATCCTATGTTCTATACCAATATCATATTCTTGGAGGTGTGAAAAACTCTTGGAAAACCCATACTTACACGTGAATGAACTTACATTAAAATCTCACATGAAATGCGTCTAAAGAGTGTTGGGTATTTCATTCCTAAAATATCTATTGCAAATAACCAGTTGGAGTGCAGATTTCATGTCTTTGATGCAAGAGCACTCCAAGGCATGATTATAATTGGGAAAGAATGGACTGATACCACTCACTGCTAAATCAACTGGCGAGAAGAAAAGGCCACCATGGAAGTCAACAGCAAAAAATAGGCCACCATGGAAGTCAACGGCAAAAAAGCCACAGTCCTCTTGTGTCCAGAAGAGGAAATCATACACACAATCTCACCCTCCACTACCCTCCACATTCCAATCACATCCTCATCCACAGTCTCCCCTATTACCACACCCCGTGCCTTGTTGAAATATGCACCAAAATACTCATGTTTTTAGCCTTAAGGGATAATGGGGCATATGGTCTAGAGTTGATCAAAGGTCATTGGGCTGAGTAGGATATCATTTACTAGAGATTCTCTACTTTTGGAAGTGGTCAAACTCAATGCCAATCAGCTCACCTTGTATCCAGGAAAGCTAGAATCATGGGAGAGAGAATAGTGGAGTGTGGAGAGATTCAAGGAGGAATCTATGGGAGAGATTCATGGAGAGGTTTGTGGATCTGATTAGTAGCTAATATTGATTAGCTCATTGTAATCAATTTTATACTTGCCTATTTAAAGAGACACACTAATGCAAGAGATACACTCTCATTCTCTATTATTACCTTGTTATTATGCTAATCTCATGTATTTAAGTTAATATCATTTTACTTACACTAATCTCTCATCATTATGATTAACCATGTTTCTCATTGATCATTATGAGCCACTAAGAATGCCAACATTTGGTATCAGAGCCTCGTTTGCTGGTGCTCCCATCTACTGCTCTCACTAGTCCTCTGCCTCGAGGGGTGCACTACTAGAAAACTCTAGGTATCACGTGCATTCAAGAGGTATTAAAAAAACCCCTTAACTAAAATTTTTTTCCCAATAAAACAACCCCTCTTTACTTATGAACTAACAGATTTTTTTCTAAAGTTGAATTAAAAAACCCCTCCTGTTAATGTAATCCTATTAATTTTTCTCAATGTATCTAATTAAAAACCCCCTCCTGCTGAACTCACGTGGTACACTAACATTTTTTGAGGTGAATCCCCCGAGTCTCTGCATTTGCTACTACGCAACACTTCACGCTGGTTTCTTCATCAGCTATATCATCTGTATTGTAGCCATACAAAGCTCATAGCTTGTGAGGAGCTGTCTTTTTTGTAGTCGACTAATCCAACCACTTCATCTACAAGAATCATCTGTCTACAACAGCTCCACGCACCACTCCATTTGTCAACATCATCTTCGCGTGCCACTCTGTCTATCTACATAAGCTTTGTGCACCACTTTCGATTGATGCACTACTAGAAGTCGTTTGTTTTGCCACCTTCTCCACCTACTGCCACTTGTGTTGTTGGGTGTACCTGCTTTCTTGATATTTGTTGATGACTGAGAACCTGCTGACAGTCTAACAATTTGTTCCTGACATCCGAGGACTTGTTGTTGATAAGTCAACAATGTGTTGTTGACTGCCAAATGACTTATTGGGCGCCACCTATTGCCACCACTTGTTTTGTTGACTTCCTTGGTCGGGTTCACCTTTTTGGCCAAGTTTACTAAATCAACTGATGAAATTCAACAACAAAATTAGAATGTTAAATGCGCTATCTGAATCATCCATTTGAATCAGGTCTCGGAGTCAGCTATCTGCATCAGTTGGCTAAATTAGCTCTCGGAGTCAGCCATCTACATTAGCTGGCTGAATCAGCTCTATTACCGAAGTCAACTGTCTGAATTAGTTGCTGAGTCAGCTCTCGAACTTAGTTGTCTGAATTAGCTATCTGAGTCAGCTGTCTAAGTTAGCTGCCTGAATTAGCTATCTTAGTCAGCTGTCTGTATATCAGCCTATCGGACTCAGTTGTCGGAATCAAATTTTGTTTCACATTTTTAGAATTTCTTGTAGTGTCTCATTTCCGAAGAGACAAGAGGACCAACTAAGTGTGACACCTCGTACCTTGATAACTTCTTTACCAATCACGAGGACACGATCGACTTTAAGAGAAGGGGAGTATGTTAACCACATGTGGTTAACATGTTTCTATGACACTACGTCCACACACTTATGTAACGAGCACCCGTATTACATTGTAAATCTCGTCATTTGATGAGGAAAACACCCTAAAGATACTCCCAAGTCTCGAGCTTCAAAGCATAGACAAGACGATCTCAGCTAATTAGCTAAAACATAAAGAAAAGCCTTCTAACTATGTTCCAGGCGTCTTGGGTCACATACTCTTGGGTGGCCTAGTGAGAAAAGGCTCGGAATTATAAAAGCCAATTTTTCTTCTTTGTAACTCATTCTCCCATTCATGTAATAGAATTGGAGCGTTCTCTCCCCCAATAAGTGCACGGGAGTGGGGTGTTATCCACACTCCTCTCTATGGTTGGTGGGTGGTGACTAGAGCTTCTTGCCCTCTTTGGCTATGGTGGTGGCTATGGCAATATAACATTGGTATCAAAGCCGGTGTAGTCCTCTCGCTCTTCTCATGCGTGATCGAGCTCAAGAAGTGATAAGTCTTATCTTTTTTTTAAAAAAAAGTTCTTTTTAAGTTGCTCTTCCGTGGTCTGAGCTAAGAACAACAGGGCTGAAGGAACTTCCTGTGTGGTATGAAGCTGAAGCCACTCATTTTGACCTTGCAGAAAGATAGGCCTGTCGCACAGCTGCGAGGCCGTTGGACGGAGTAGTAACCAGGTATTGAACCGGAGGGGCTGCCGGCACTTTGTTTGCTCTGCCAGCACCTCGACGGTTGTTGCCATTGTAGGCAGTCGTCGCAACTCTGCAGCTTCATTGCTGTCCAGCTTCGGGGGTGAGCATTGAAGTACCCGAGCAAAGACCCCCCCTCTATTGTTGCAAAGGTCCTACACAGCGGCACCACACGCTGAAGGCATTTTGGTTCAAGATAAGGTTTTTTGTGGGATCAATAATAATTATATATAAACTTTAAAAAAAAGGGGTCCACGTATTCTGAAATACAGCAAAGTAAGAAAAAAACCTCTACTGCCCTACAGGCCTCTACACATCACTTTTCACTTCATTTTGATTTAAGATAGGGTTTTAAATAAATAAACATTTTAAAACCTTATGGTCTAGGTTTGCTTAAAATTTCAAGGAGTTCCCATGGCCCGAATTAGTCCCCTTGACGCACAAGAAGCTGATATTGGCTACCAAAGTTTGAAATTGGCCATCGATATTTCTTCAAAAAAGGGCCTTAGCATACCAATATAGTCCTTTAAAAAAAAAGGGCCTTAGGCGATATTGGCTACCAAAGTTTGAAATTTGCATCAATATTTTTTAAAAAAGGACCTTAGTCCACTAATATTTTTTTTTCCATTTCAAAACAGAAGAGCACGTGCTAAGTAACGCTTACATGTATTTGATGTGCTGCTGAACATTATTGGACGTCCTTTGTAGCCCTTTTTACAGGCTTTTTATAGGCTTGTGCATGCAGATGTTAGTTATTGCAAGGTGGGATGATGGATATCAACCCACTGCATGTTTTGGTCTCATTTGATGTTGGTTTTGATTTGTGCAACCGAGGAAATATGCCTGCTTAGGTCTAATTTATAGCTGTTTTGACAATATTTATTTAGAGATGGTTTTACAACCTGGTTCTTGTCTTAACTTGGTTGTTAAAATAGAGTTTACACAAGCTAAAATCCTACTTTACATTCGTTGGAATTCACCAGTGTGATCGAGACCAAACTAGGTCCACTATCATTGTCATAGGTCGACAAGAAAGCATCTTTGGGTTTTGAACAATCATAGTGTTGTGTTATTTAATAGTCGAAGTGTTGTTTGCTTGGTCCCTAAAACGTAAGGCATCATGTATGATCCGTAGGGATGCATGCCTTTGTGCATGTTTTTTGATATGATGTTAATCCCATTTAGGATTAACAATTATGCTCCTCGATTTAAGGACATTAATAAGTGTCATGCAAAGGCACTATACAAGTTATAACATTATGAGATATTAGCCACCCAAGGCCTTAGTTAGTAAATTTTGGGCACCTAAGTGTGAATAAGGGCCAATTGTATATAAGGTACATTCTCATAATGAATGGACACAATCACCCCTTTGTGCTATGAGAACTCTTGCCTTGTCTTGAGAGAGAGTGTGAGAGTGTACTCTAGTACATGTGCCTTCTCTATGCTTGTATGCTTGTGTAAAGGAGAGAGAGAGAGATTGTCTTGTATGGTGGGTGGTGGAAGTGACTCTATGGTGACAGCGTGGAGGTGGACCTTAGAGGACTGGAGCTTCTAGAAGTGAGCTTGGAGACCTCAAGGGACACGAGCTCAAAGCATTGGGAGGTGTGGTAGCCCATAACATTTTTGGCACCGCTGCTAGGGAAACACCCTTGTTTCTTCCGTCCTCCTTGAGTTTGAGCTCCCACTATACAAGTTTCATCATTGCCTTTGCATTCTAGTAGTGCATTGTGTAAGAAATGAATGGATAAGGTTTGAGTGGAAGTGAAGGTTTATGAGAAATTGGTTGTTTTTGTTGTGTGGGTGAGTACTGGGGTGACCCTAAAGGAAAGCTACACCGTTTTTTCCTTTTAATTTTGATGTTTGTATCACCGAATTTGTGAAGGTAAACGAGCAGGGTGATACTCTATTTTTTTTAAAAAAACATTCACAAAATCACAAAAATCACAAAAATAAGGAGCCATTGGTTGTGTTTTGAACTTGCATTACACTCCTTATGACTAGCACAACCATTTTGGAGCATCTGGATAGATAGTTTACACCCAAACTCCTCTCTGTCTCGCGTGGGAACTTAACACGTGAAAGTGCAAGAAAACGGTTCATAATGTGAACTATTTCCTGCTATCTCATGGCGTGAACTGCTTTCGCAATTAGAGCTGAAAATTGCGGGATTACCTTGTTAAAAATAGCTCACCTTATCCTGACATCTCTGACATAACGGGTCCTATAGAATTTTATTCCGTGAACTAGCAGAGAATACTTCACGACCTGAAACACCATCTGTTTCATGACGTGAACCAATTAGATCTCATGACGTGAATTACATACCTTTTCACATGGCATGAACCAGTAAATATTTTACAACGTGAACTATTTTCTATAGTTTCACGACGTAAATGTATCTAGTTCACGAACCTAGTATTGTTAGATTAAGATTAGGGCAGTGCCTTAATTGAGCAATTTGAGACCAATCAACTTAAATCAAGGCTACGTGGACCTGAAAATCCGAAGTAACCCTCGAGCATGTGAAAGTGTAGAAACTAGTTCACGACGTGAACTACTTACCATTTCACGACGTGAATCATTTAGGGTTTCATGATGTGAACGATTTCCTGACATCTCACGGTGTGAACTGCTATCAGTCTCACGGCGTGGCAAAAAAATTCAGATCGACAGAACCCTACCAAAATTCATTTTGGGTAGCAAATTAGGCTATCAAATCATATTCACATGCATTTGAGGTCTGGCAAACTCATCGGAGACGACCTTACTCCCGACGATAGTGCATCGAACCACCTAGGATCTTCCTATCAAAAGAGTGTTGGTTCAGGCCACTTAGTGAGCACTCAATTGAGTGTTTTAAGGAATCCGACCACCATTGATGCAAGTAGTAAAGAATCCATGGAAGAAGGGTTACGATTCTCTCGGTTTGGAGAGGAGGAAAAACCACCTTCCCCTATAAGATCTAGTGATATCATTGATATAGCCCAGGGATTTTTTGGTATCCAAACTAGCAACGATGTGAGGAAGCGCAATCTACGGGTATAGGCCTGTCAACCAGCACTGGACTAGGTCCAAGGCAAGAATTACCAACCCAACCTTCAAGTTCTAGGTTATCTAACACTAGAACTCCCAGGATGAGGAGAGACATGGAAAGCGTGGCCAGGACACGTGAGGTCTTCTTCCCAACCTTAGAGGAAGTAGAATTAGACTTGAAAAGGGCTGAAGTAGAGCGACAATTGTGAGCATTGAGCTTAAGGAAACAAGAGCTCGATACTCGAAGAGCGAGGGCTGAATAAAAGGAAATGGAATATGTGAATCCATTTCAATCATGTGGCAAGGAACCAGAAATGATCATGGGTGTAGGACTGAGGGAGACATCCCAAATTTAGAGCCCATTAATGAAGAGCCAAGAGTGGAGGAAGGATTTGATACCCAGAACAAAGGAGATAACCTACCTAGGGAAACTGTGGAAGTAGAGGACCGCTTGTACACAAAGAAATACATAGAGCAAATGATCAATCATCCCAAGTTCTTGGAGGACATGGAGCTCTTAATTCAACAAAGACGGGCAGAAGCTATTAATAATGAGGTGGTCGGACCTACCCATAGACCCAAAATTCCTTGAAGAGCCAATGCACGAAGAGGATGAGGTCCAGGTAGGGGGGGTAGTTCCCCACAAACCAATGGTGGATCCAATTGTAGATCTTAATGCATCCACAAGGGCAGATTTGCTGAATATGGCTGCGAAAATGGGCCGAGGAATGGTTAGGGAACTAGGCACTGCTCTAGAATCCAGGCCATCCCAAATAAAGCCACACATCATTTTCAAGCTCATACAAAAGTTCTCAGGGGATGGGGACCCGATTCAACATGTTGAGATCTTTGAGTCCACATGCGAAACCTGTGGGCTAGTGAGTGATGTGACCATGATTCATGCCTTCTCATTGACCCTAGAAGAAAAGGCTCATCAATGGTTTTGAACCCTAAGACGAAAGATAAGATCAATTTCACTCGGCTCAAGAATGTGTTCGTGCCAAGCTTTACTTGAAGTGGTGACAGATGGAGCCCTGTGGCACAACTGCATAATATCAAGCAAAAAGAAAATGATTCTATCCGAGACTATGTATCTCGGCTCAAGAACTTGAATTCAAGATGTAAACTACGAGAGAGGCTAACTGTTGATGATAAGTTATTACCCTGTTTCCGGAGAGGAGTCCAAGATCATAAGATGCACCACTATTTAGTATTAGCCCAACCGGTCACTCTGGATGCATGCTGTAAGTTGGCAATTGAATGTAAAGACAACATGCTTGAATTTCCACAACTTCAAAATGCCAAGCCAGCTTCAGCAAAACGACATCTCGTGTCTTGAGTCACCACCAAGACATAGGAACCCGAAGCAAACAAGTTTGGAACATGATTGTGGATGAGCTCAGTAATGCTATACTAGAAAAAATAAAAGTCAAGGATGGCAAAGAATGTAGAAATTAGGGTGGATGGAGAGACACCATGATCATACTCGTGATAATTGCATAAGATAAACTAGATAAGATGAAGATTAATGCTAATCACATCATTAACTAAATGAGCAGCATAATGACACAAGAGATGGGATAATGGAGGTTGTGTCTTCTTGCATTAGATGAGAGCCTCTTATATAGGCTGGAGTACAATGGATTAGGGTGTGATTAACCCCTAAGCAAAACCCTAATTATATCTAGAAGAGAGCACCCAAAAACCTAGATTGGAGCGCAAAGGAGATCTCCTCCCACTTGCTCTAGGCACCTAGAATATGCTCCATATATTCTAATGTATGTCATAAACCATAGTCTACTAAAAAGTTCTAAGGTTAAGTGACCATATGAACCATATGTCCTAATTCCCAATGTCACATGGATGATTTGTTGTATTGTTTCCAACACCCTCCCTCAACAAAATATCCATGGCTCCTAAGATGACAATGCTAGATCTAGTTACTGTTTACAACTCTAGTTATGATGACCATCCAAGTGCCCGTAGGCCTTACTCGTGGTGGTTTACAGCTAGAAGTTGATGAGACAGATGCTAGGATACTAGTTATGTTTATATTTCGCTTAGGATAGAGGGGTGACCCCACAGGTGGGGCAGATCCTAAATGGTCTAAAAAGCCCAATCATCTTTGATGAAGTTAGCCTCCACTGAGGCTCCTTCCTTTTTGTTGTCGTTTATGTCTTCGCTTGAGCTGTCAGCTGTTCCTGCAAGTAGAGCTTTATGAGATTTGTTTCTATAGAAATAGTCTTTTTCTTCATGTCCTGGTTTTCCACAAAAGTTGCATGACTTCTTGGGGAACTCTTTCTTTGGATTTGATCTGAATCCTCTCTTGTTCTTCTTGTAGCTGCCTTTGTTGAAGAAAGCACTATCTGTATTACCTTGAGTATTACCTTGCCTTTGCTTAATTTTTGCATCTTCTTCTCTAGGAGAGATGCTTCCACATCTAGAAGCTTTGGTGATGGCAAGTTAGAGTGGTGACTATGTTACCATACTCCTCTTGAGGTAAACTGTTCAGGAGGACAACAATGATTACATCTTCTTCAATAGTCTTCTTGATCCTAGCCAACTGTGTGAGAATACTTTTCATGTAGTTTAGATGGTGGGCCGGGAGTGACTCCCTTGAACTCAAGTTTAGCTTGAAAATTTTGATTAGGAGGTTGATTTTAGAGTTCTTTGACTGTGCTCCAAAAAGAGAATCTAGGGTATTCCAAGCCTCATTGGATGAGTCCTTTCCATCTATGTGATGGATATAGGTATCACTTAGTCCCAAGGCTATGATGGTCAAAGCCTTCTCATCCTTGCCAATCCATAGAGTTTTCTCGTCTGTAGTGTTTGGCATTTTTTTCTTTCCCATTTGTTATACCCCATAGCCCTTTTCTCAAGAGAGTAAATTTAATCTTTGTCTGCCATGTATGAAAGCTATACCCTTCAAACTTGTCTACTTTATATATACTAGCCATTATGATTGGGTAGGTCTTACCTCTTCGCACTAGAGACCAAAAGACAGTGTCTAAAACCTTACATAAAGTTGAGATGCAAGAGGCTATAACTAAAGACCCCCATCACCATAGAGGCATATTGGAGGACAAAAACCTTGAAAACCCCTTACCTCTTGCAAGATGATAGTACCATGTCCTTTTTGCTGAGGGTTTTGTTGTTTTTGACTTCTTTCCCTTTTTCTTGGGCTTTAAATACTTTACATTTGAGGATTCATGTGATGAGGGCATGATTAACAAGGTTAATCAAGGGCAATCATTTGGGATTTAGTGAATAAATTCACTAAATTGGGACAACCAATATGCAGAATATTGGTGGATAAAATTGATGTGTTTCCACAAACCATGAGGCCAAGGGGTTAAACCACATGCATTAGCAATACATTAAGAAGAGTTTTAGCCATAAAAACTTTAGATTAGTCATTATAAACAGATATTAATCTCTGCTTAAGTGAAGAAGCCTTTTGGAGGGTGCAGAAAGTCGGGCCGCTTGTTCTTTTGAAATTGCGAGACCACTACTCACTTCGCAATGGTCGAAAACCCCCATGGGTGAAAGGATTTACGCAATGTCGGCCTAAGAATGTCAAATTTCTCCTTTTTTCCAAAGTTTTTGGCACTGGTTTCACTGTAGTTTTCTGGCAGTCCCGAGCTCCATTGCAGCCATTGAAGTGGTTTGCCTCTTTGCCTCTGAGTTGGGAAGAAGCTAGAAGAGGCAATGTGGAGTGGATTCTACCCTCCACTAGCAAGTGGCTATGGAGGTGATTTTCACAACAATGTTGCCATGGCTAGATTAGTGATGACTAATCCTATTTTGGAAGAAGGTGATTAGGAGTAGCTAATGTAAGATTTGTTCGTAGCATATTTGGTGTAGAACTGTAGTACTACAGAGTGAACCTATGGGCACTAGGCATTGACGGATCCTCAGCGAGACAGATTCCGTCTTGCCAGTCAGATTGACCCCCGACACTTTGGCAATCTTGCTGGGGAAGAGGAAGTGCTCGGAGAAACACAGGAGGCTCTCTGTTCATCCCTTAGTGTAGCATTCTGGCGCAAGCTTTGGGTGGCCAAGAAGAAGCACCTGCACAAATCCTTGCAAGGAAACTCCTAATCAAGAACTTGCACAGCAACAACTACCCAGGCAGCCCGCTCCTCTTGGGCTAGGCAACGTGCAACCTCTCCGGCCAATCAGGGAGGCGACCACAAGTATTCAATATATAAGGGTAAAAAGTCTGAGGATCCTGACACACATGTCACAAAGTTTGAAGTAGTGTGGAGGGTGAACCATCCTCGGGGGAATGTAGCTGATGTAAGGAAGAGGGATCAGTTCCAAGCCACATTTGGGGACATTCCTACAGAATGGCTGTCCTAGTATGCACACGACCATTTCACCACATTCCAAGAACTGAAGGAAGCATTCATTAGAAGGTTCCAAACAGTCAAAACACCTTTTGAGCTGCAAGAGAAGCTTAGGAGCCTGAGGTAGAAGTCCTTGCTAGTGGATGATTAGGCCGTAGAATTTTATACATTATGTGCGAGACTGACCGAGGAAGATAAGTCATCTGAGGCTGTCTTGGCGGATTGGTTTCTACATGGACTACACAAGAGAATCAAACCAACTGTGGCTGTGCAACAACAGACATTGCATTACAAGGGTTTGATGGACTAGTCGAGGCAGCCAAAAGGGCAGAGAGGAACATGGGCTTGGAAAAGAAGTCCAAGAAGAAAAAGAAAAAAAAGAACAATTCATCAGACATCGATTCAAGCAGTGAGTCAGACACAGAGGAATAAGATGATAATTCAGGGGCTGAGAAGGAAGCCAAGCGCAGCAAGAAAAGTAAACAAAAAGGCAAAAGGGATGAGGTGGATGCCCTAGCCAAGAGGGTTGCTGAAAAGTTGGCTACAGGCTCGAGCAAACACTCTAGCATGTCAGACTATAGACCTGGTATGTTCTGCCCAATCTACAAAAATGAGGGGCATCTGAAAGAAGAATATAAGATGCAGCCAACATGTGCCATCTGTCAAACTTTCATGCATCTGACAGAGAATTGCAGATACAATGGAAGAAGTCGGGTAGCAGCAGTAGCAGTGAATGCAGTTGATGAAGCAGATCCAATGGCTGTTGTGTTGACACCACAAAGATCCTACTATGGTCGAGGGTTCGACAGAGGAAGGGGTGGTGGATGATAGCCGAATACATCTGAGTGCTACTAATGCTGAAAGTCAGGACACAGGAGAATCAAATGTCCGATATACTTAAAACATCAGCAGGAGCTTCAGGGAAACTCTGGAGATTCAACAGAAGCAATAGCACCTACTATGAATATGGCAGAAATCAAATAGTTGAATGATGGGCCGGCTCCAATGGTGGTTGTTGTCACCACAAGCCAAAAGGGAAAGGAAAAGGCAGATGCAGCAGAGCATCAGACACTTGAAGTGGTGGAACAAAAGAAAACCCCCTGGATTGGGAGGAACTAAGGAAGGTCAGGGATCAAGTAGTCAGAGAAGTGCAAAATGCACAAGCCAAGGGTAGAAAAGAAACCGCACAACCCGGTCAAGATCAAATAAAGACCAAGGGCACCCCGCGGATGACGCATTCATACAGAAGAATTTGATGCGAGAAGATGATCCTCACGAGACACAAATCGGGGAACAAGGGAAGAAAGTATCCCCAAAAGAGACTGAAACAGCACCTCAACACTCAGAAGAGGCAGAGTCCTCAGAAAAATCCGAAGGAAGAGAGAGGAGAGAAAAGAAAAGTTCCTAACAAAGTAGCAAACTAAACAATGAGGAGTAGTATGACCCGGGGAGGACCTCAAAACCATGAAACTGGACATAACCCTCGATCAGCTCTACTGTCATTAGTGCTGCCTAACTATAGGAAGTAGCTCATCACTCAAGAAGCTACTAAGGCCCAAGGGACGAATGGAAGAGTCTAACCACTCATAGAGCGAAGCTGAATCAGCTAAAGAAGCACAATGTCAGGGGGTGGAGACAGAGGATGTTCCAAAAGTAGATAATGTGGTGCCCCAAATAGCAGTACATATGAGGGGAAAAGAAATCAGAGAAGCCATTATAGATGGTGGGTCAGGAGAACATACTTTCAGAATTAACAGCCAGGGAATTAGGGATCACTGAGTTCCACCCAGCTCCTTTCTGAAAAGCCGCAGGAGGGGAGAAGAGATCTTGAGCTCTTGCAAGCACACACACTCTTGCAAGAGCTTGAGCTCTTGCAAGCACACACACACTCACAAAACCCTAAGAGAGAACACACAAGGTGAGAGGCTGAAAATCTTCTTCTTCTTCACACGACACTCAACACACCATATACAAAGATAAGAGTACACACATATGAAAAGGTACTCAACCAAATACATACTAGGGTTCTCTATAGTGTGAACCCAACTAAATGAGCTGGCACTATAACTATGCCAGTCTCTAGAATGGCTGTCACATAGCCTGTCATTTCACTGGCCGCATATCACCCATGATCTCACTAACCATGCCAGTGGTGTAAGTGTGGGGCTTATCTCCCCTAGGCGGGTCATTAGTGTCCACCCCCTCACTAGATGAGCTCGATATCTCAACACTCTCCCTCGAGCTCAACTCCATCTCATGTACACCAAGTGAAGCCCTGAATCTGCGGAGCTTCTCTGTACCCAATGCTTTGGTGAAGATGTCAGCTACCTGATCCTGTGTGCTGACATAAACAAGGTCAACATCTCCTGCCAAGACCTTCTCTCTAACAAAATGGTAGTGGACCTCTATATGCTTCGTGTGAGCATGAAAAACTGGGTTCCAGGCCAATTGTATACTACTAATGTTGTCACAGAAAATGACAACTTGTTTATCCACTGATAGACCCAAATCTGCAAGTAGCTTTCTCAACCAAGCTACCTCATGCTGCCATAGTAGCACCTCTATACTCGGCCTCTATACTGGATAGAGCAACGGTAGGCTGCTTCTTACTGCTCCAAGTCACAGCAGCACTCCCCAAAGAAAACATGAAGCCACTAGTAGATCTTCTATTTGAGATACTGTTGAGATATTGAGCTCGTCTAGTGAGGCGGTGAACACTGAGAGGGGAGAGGCCCCACACTTACACCGCTGGCATGGTTGGTGAGATCATGGGTGATATGTGGCCAGTGGGATGACATGCTATGTGACACCCATTCTAGAGACTGGCATAGTTATAGCGCCAGCTCATTTAGTTGGGTTCACACTATAGAGAACCCTAGTATGTATTTGGTTGAGTACCTTTCATATGAAGTGTACTCTTATCTTTGTATATGGTGTGTTGAGTGTTGAGTGAAGAAGAAGAAGATTTTTAGCCTCTCACCTTGTGTGTTCTCTATTAGGGTTTTGTGAGTGTGTGTGTGCTTGCAAGAGCTCAAGCTCTCTTCTCCCCTACATCTTTTCATGGTATCAAAGCCTGGTTCATGCTAAGGGCTGAGCTGCAAGCAAGAGAAGCATAGGAAGCGGTACGAGGGAAGAGCTTCAACTACTCTTCCCTATTTGTGTTGGCGACTACATCCTTGTCGGGAGCTCTACACGAGGCACCAGCAAACGATCTCTGATTGAGGAGCTTTCTTTGTGGGAGTAAAGCTATAGGGCAACTATACTATCCTATCGGACCAAGTTTTTTGGGACGAAAATGCGTTTCGGGCACGTCAAGACCTCCGTTTTTTAGAAAGCAGGCGATTTCGAGCACTGCAGAAGCAGGTAAGTCATTGATTCTCTACAGAACTCTATTTTAAGAATTGCAGGAATACAGATTGTTGGCTGTGCAGACATTGTGTGTGCTGCAAGGAGGTCAACAATTGCCATTGGGTGTATGTATGCACATTGAGGTCACTGGTTGTGACATTTGAGTTTACTACAGTACCGTTGCAAAAAATACAGTAGTTTGTGCAGGACAAACCAGAGTGCTGTTTCTGGTAAATTTGTGTGTCTGGCAAGATGTCAAATGATGGCATAAACTAGATTGTAACTGAGAAGCTTGATAAGAACAACTTCCATGCTTGGAGGTTTAGGCTGACAAATTTCTTGATGGGAAAGGGCTACTGGGACTATATAGAAGGTGAGCATGAAGAGGCACTGGAGATACCGAACATCAATCCCGATTGCTCTGCAGATGTGAAAGAGTTCAAGGATTGGAACCAAGGAGCCAGAAAAGTTATGTATTGGCTCTCTATCAGTATACAGGACACCATAATTGGGCACATACAGGATGCCAAGTCCCCCAAAGAGGCATGGGACACCTTGGTAAAACTCTATGAAACAAATACCAAGGCACGAAAGATACAGTTGAAAAATGAACTTCATACGTGGAGAAAAAGAGTATGTCTGTGAATGACTATGCATTGAAGATAAAGGGTATTGTAGAATCCCTTGCATCTATTAGTGTTTCAGTAGATGATGATGATAAGGTGGAAGTCTGTCTACGTGGTCTTGGGCCACAATACAAGGCGTTCACGTCTATTCAGACTCGGGAAAACATTCCCTATTTTACAGATTTGGTGTCTATGTTGATTATAGAAGAGAAGAGCTTGGGTGAAGACCAAAAGTCTTCACAAAACAAAAATAGTTCATGGCAACAAGCCTTCTACACAAGTTCCGGAAGAGGACAAGGTAGAGGAGGCCGTGGACACGATCAAGGAGGTGGCCGAACAGGTAATCAGAATTATGGCCCAGCAGCAGCAACAACAACAGTCCCAGAGTTCACAACAACAACAACAACAACAACACGTAGGTGGCAGAGGCCAATTTAGAGGCAGGGGGAGTCAAAGAGGTCATGGAAATTGGCAAAGGTAGTATAATGATACGCGTGGATGCTTTTATTGTGGTAAGCTTAGACATGTGCACACAGATTATTATAAGAAGCAGTGTAAGATTCCTCCCCCAACCCCTTTTTGATGTCTAGTATCTTCCCCTGTAATCAATCCCTCTTCAAAAATATAAAGACCTTGTTTCTAACTGTTTTAACTTAGAGAGAGAAAATATTCTAGAGAGAGAATATTCAGATTTTGAATATTTTTGGATAGAAAAATATCTCATATAATTAAGATGAATTTTCCTGAAACAGAAATTCAAAAAGAACTTTCCAATGTGCAGTTGGAATTAATTGGAAATAGGTATAAAGAACCTTAGCCTAAGGGTCTAGATTTTCAGAAATTTTTGGATTATGGTCCAATTAAGGTTCCTATGGGCCAATAGTATCAATCCATGTGTAGGGAGGAGATAAAACCAATTTGTAAAAGAAGATACCCAAAAATGAGTAAATGCTTACATAAGATGAAGAGTTAAAAATGTACAAGGTTTATTAGTAAAAAACTATGAGCAATATTAAAAATATGAGATATTTTGGGTATCCAAAAATGAGTAAATGCTCACATAAGATGAAGAGTTGAAAATGTACAAGGTTTATTAGTAAAAAACTATGAGCAATATTAAAAATATAAGATATTTTGGGTATCCAAAAAGGAGTAAATGCTCACATAAGATGAAGAGTTGAAAATGTACAAGGTTTATTAGTAAAAAACTATGAGCAATATTAAAAATATGAGATATTTTGGGTATCCAAAAATGAGTAAATACTCACACAAGATGAAGAGTTGAAAATGTACAAGGTTTATTAGTAAAAAACTATGAGCAATATTAAAAATATGAGATATTTTGGGTATAATGATTCCATTTTGACACATATGTAAGGAAGGGGAGTTCTTTAAAGGAGGTGCATATTTCACATGCTTGAATGAGTTTTAAACTCAAAAATAATGTGATATTTTCATCTCTCCTCTCTCGTCATTCAAGTCTAGTTCTAAAAAGTTAGCTTAACTAACCTAAAAATGGTCAAAAAGTGACCAAACTGACGTGGAAAATTCTAGAATCAGTTTGTTTGGTTAGGAGTTCAATTTTTCCTATAAATAGGAGCCTCCTCCTTGTTGAAAATATATAGTGTTTAGTGTTTAGTGCATTGTTACTCTACTCCACTTAAGCCAAGAACTGTGAATTCATTAATAATTCACTAGTTTTTGACACTTTCCTCTTTCTTCAATCCCCATTGGTGGCTCCATCAACATAGTAAACCAATTGATTGGTTGGGGGCCTCTACCGTGAACAAAGAATCAAGCAAATTGTAAGGTAAATGGTGAATTTTGATTTTTTTTTATAATTTCTCAATGTTTCTCTCTTCTCAACCCCTCTCAAGTTTGAGAAGCTTAATTGGTATGGTTTTTGAATTCTATTGAAGTTAATTGATGCATAGTAGTGAAGAGTTACATAATTTGATAAATGTTATTGAAGTTAATTGATTAATGATAGTAAAGAATTACATAAATTTCTATTTATGTTTAATTCTAATGGGTTTTATGTAATTTCTCTCTCTCACTTAAGGAGTGGTCATACTCATGACCCACTCTCAATCCAAATGAAGCTTTTCCTTAATCCAAGATTAATCTATGCTTAAGAACAAATTAATGGTTTTTTTAATCTATGCTTTTAGTTTATATATTCCATGATTAGTTTTGATTCAATCCATTGAGGGTTAATGATCCAATTAGGGATCATTCTAATCATTCCCTTAAAGATAAGCCTTATCTTTTAAAATAATTGAGATTTATCAGTCATAGTAGCGGAGCTATGGCAAAATTTTATAAAAATTTACACATAAAATAATTTCATTCAAAGCATGAAAAGAGGACTTCCTACCATATTCTAAGAATTATCATCCTAGATTAATTGAAAGAATTTCATTGTAATTATGAAAAAATTAAATTTTTATATTATGCATAAAAGATAAATTTTATATCAAAAGTATTACTTTTATCATTTTTATTTTATGCATAGAAGTATGCATAATGGATAAATTTTTATATCAAAAATGTTACTTTTATCATTTTTTATTTTTATGCATAGAAGTATGCATAATGGATAAATTTTTATATCAAAAGTGTTACTTTTATCATTTTTATTTTCATATATAGAAGTATGCATAATGGATAAATTTTTATATCAAAAGTGTTACTTTTAGCATAATTGAATTTTATGCATAGAGGTATGCATAAAAGATGAATATTTTATTATAAAAGTATTACTTTTAGTATAATTGAATTTCATGCATAGAGGTATGCATAAAAGATGAATATTCTATTATAAAAGTGTTACTTTTAGCATAATTGAAATTCATGCATAGAGGTATGCATAAAAGATGAATATTTTATTACTTTATTATAAAACTGTAAAGAAAAAAAATAATTATTTTATTATAAAAATGTTATTTTCATCATATTGAATTTCGTGCATAGAAATGAAAATAAATAAATAAATTATTATTTTATTGTAAAAATATTACAGAAAAAAAATTGATTATTTTATTGTAAAAGTGTTCCTTTTATCACAATTGAAATTCTTGTATAGAGGTATGCATAAAGGATAAGTTAGGATGAGATAAGATGAGTTAGGATGCGATAAGAGGTGTATGAGATGTGATAAGATGAGATAAGATGCATATGAGATAAGTTAGGATGTGATAAGAGGAGTTAGGATGTGATAAGAGGTGTATGAGATGTGATAAGATGAGATAAGATGCATATGAGATAAGTTAGGATGTGATAAGATGAGATAAGATGCATATGAGATAAGTTAGGATGTGATAAGATGAGTTAGGATGTGATAAGAGGAGTTAAGATGTGATAAGAGGTGTATGAGATGTGATAAGAGGTGTATGAGATGTGATAAGATGAGATAAGATGTATATGAGATGAGTTAGGATGTGATAAGATGAGTTAAGATGTGATAAGATGTGTATGGGATGAGATAAGAAGTGTATGTGATGAGATAAGATGTATATGCGTTGTCATAAGGCAAGAATGGATGTGATGTAAAAGAATAGATGTGAAGGTGTATGGGGCTATATGAATGGGAAGGAAAAAATAGATGTATGTATGTGGAGTATGGATGTGAATGTGCATGTAAATGTGGATGTATGGATGAAGATGCATGAATGTGCATGTAGATATAGATGTACGAATGAGGATGTGGATGTAGGCATATGGATGTGTATGTATGGATGTATGTGGATGTGGATGTGGATGTATGCATGTAGATGTGGATGTATGCATGTGGATGTGTATGTATGGATGTATGTATGTGGATGTGGATGTATGAATAAGGATGTGAAAATGGATGTATGCATGGATGAGTATGAAGAATAATGAAGGTGAATGTGTATGGAAAATAATGTGTCGTTGATATGAATGAATGGATGAGAATGAGTACATATGAAGGGAATGTGGAATAAGTAATGTGGATTGAGGAGGGATAATGTGGAAAGACGGAGTTCGATATAGAAACTGTATTTTGTGACTGTTTGTAAATGACTGTTTTATGTCAACAATGCTAGGGAAGCATTTTGACCGTCTTATGGATTAAGGTCATGGTGACCTAACTGATAAAGTTGCAACTGCTGAGACGGAGAGTCAATGGATGATGTCTCGCGTAGCAAGGTCGGCCGAGGTCTTGACCAGCCTCGGTTCGATTAAAATGGTGAGCTTCCGGTACGGTGGATAAGGGGCCAAGGAAGCGGCCTATGAGTGAAGCGCTAGGTCACCTGCGAAGGATCCTAGAGGGTGCTGACCATACGGTGCTCGGGCTCTGGGTCGCCCAGGATACCCACGCGTGCGTCGAGGAAGATATTGGAACAAGGAGTAAGAGTTGTTTTCTGAAACCGGGCATGGATCTGGTTGATTGACCTTGCTGGTCTTCAATGGATGAGTCCATGGCTCTTTATATGGATCTGTTGGTTGATCTTGCTGATCTTCAACGAGAGTCCATCTTGATAAGTGATTATATTGCCGAGTATTATGGGCTAGGAACTATTGAAAAGGCCCCTGATGAGCGTTCTAGTTGCCAATGATGCCATAGATACTCTGATGAAGGAATGATGGGAAATTGAATCAACCGGATAAATTGGAAGATTGTGATCAGTGATACTATGGTTTTATTAAAGGATTGTTTTTGAGCGTTCTAGTTGCCAATGATGCCATAGATACTCTGATGAAGGAATGATGGGAAATTGAATCAACCGGATAAATTGGAAGATTGTGATCAGTAATACTATGGTTTTATTAAAGGATTATTTTTGGTTGAATCTGTAAAAAGGCAATTTCATATTGGGTGTGTAAGTGGTGTGACTAGTTTTATATTTGCATGAACTTCCGGCTAGGGGGCCTTGGAACTCTTTTCCCTGTACCTGGGACAAAACCTAACTAAATTCCTAATTGGATCCCATCACTACAGTGGTTGGGCAGTTGGCTAACCCATGGGACTGGATGGGGTTAGGCTGGACTGATGGATCCGTAAATCAAGACTCAAATTCTGTTACTACGATAGATAAAGTAAATCCCGGATAGTAATTGTTCTATGGATAGGAATCAACGGCTATGCCTCTTGATGGGGAAAAAAGTGTTGATCCCAATGATCCAAGTGCAAGTTTCTTCCTTGATCTGACCAAGTATCTTTATAGATGCAGTCGGATGAGCTTGATTAGAAATGGTTTGACTACGTTAGAGTAAAAGTTATTTTGGTGGAATCGCCCGTGCTTTCTGGGTAAAGGAAGTTTTTTCGGATTCGGTTTTGGATAAATCGACGGATTAGTCTCTTGTCCAGATATCCGTGTGGGCGAGGCCCCGAGTGTGGGACCCCTGCCCCGCGCGAGAAGTGCTAATTCCGCTGCTAGTACCCCGAATCCGTTGCTCGGTGGGAACAGGGATCTTATAGTTGGTATCAGAGCGAATTGGTTAATAAAGATCAACTGAGAAGCCAAATATGTCAAAAATTTATCAAGAAGCACAAAAAGGTTGTAATTGTGTGATATAATTCATACAATTTGATATTCAAACTAAAAATTCGTAAATTAGTAATTGGGTCTTCAAATGGAAGTACCGCAATTATATGGAACCCTGACTTGCTTGAGGCCTAGACATGATGGTATTTACCTTATAGTTCCAAGTAGCATGACTACCCGTATATACCGAGGGTATAACTGCAGCTCTTTACCGGCAGTATATACGAGTAAATCTAAGACTTGAAATTATAAGCGTTAATGCTATCCAGATGATGAATTCGAATGTGGTTGATATGATTTTTAATTCTGTTTGAGAATTGATGAATTGATTTGGATTCTGAATTAAAAATTATGATTTCTGAAATTTAGTTGAAATATAATAACCAAGCGAACCATAATGTGGATGATTGGGACGAGTCCCTGTAATGATAAATGATGACAATGATTTCAGCAAATCACTATGAGATTAGTGGATTGTACCGTCAAATTACTACTGTTAATACTTGAGACGGTAGATCAAGTTAAGGGATGACAAATTGAGAACTTGCTTAACTAAAATTTCCCGTGGAGGAATGTTCAGAAGGAATTTTTTTCGGTCTAATGGACCATTATCGTGTTAAAGATATGAATGATATGATCTGAATGAATTGTTATTTAATGATGAGTTCTATATAAGGGATATTTATCCCCGTATTCTGTTGGGTTGACCTGAATATAAGGAACCCCAGGATAAATTGGATCTTAAGAAAAAGAGTTGTCCTCTACTTACGAGATGAGGACATCTCACGCTTTTTTTAAGTGGGGTAGAATGTAAGATTTCTCCCCAGTTTTTGAGGTATTCAAAAATAAGAATCTCCCTTCTGATCTTATAACTATTCTCTCTCTAATATATAAATTTTTGATAGAATCATGAGACAAGGAAACCGTAGCCGTCAACAGCCAGACCCTATCTCTGAAGATAACGAACTTGACCCTAATGTTCGCAAGGCTCTTCATAGGACTCAGCCAGGACACTTCAAAGGAGAAGGGGAGAACCTGGGTGAGACTGTGGAGAAATGGGTGGAAGCCATGGAAGAGTATTTTGACGTCACAGGTTATAACGAGCTGAGCAAAATGGCTCTTGGTCGGTTGAAAATAGTGGAAACAGCCAGGGTAGCATGGAGGAACCACTGCGATACCAACCGTCTGAACAGAAATACTCAATCCTTGAACGACCTAAAAACCTATTTGAGAAAGAGATTTTATCCCCCTGGATTTTTGGAAACCAAAATGAACGAATTTTTAGAGCTAAAGCAGGAGAACAAAACCATTCAAGAATATCACCAGGCCTTTGCTCTTCTACTCAAATACTCACCACCTCTAGATGAAGAACAGCTCATGGCCAGGTTCATTCGGGCAATGAACGAACCCTTGGACACACTGGTCAAAAATGCCAAACCAGTGTCCATGGCTGAAGCAGTAAAAATGGCAAAGGATTTTGCCAAAGCCTTTGTAGTAAAGGTCCCGCCAAAGCCTGCACCCTCTAACTTTAAAAGATTCCAAACCCAGGAAAGTACTTTAAACTTTCCACCCCCAAAGAGGCAGCAAGGACCGATTCAGAATCAAGATGCAGGAAGATTCCAAAGTGAAGGAAGACCCTTCCCCCAGAATACTTTCTCAGGAGGACCACCTATTTTAAGGATTCAGAACGATGAACTCAGAAGTGAGAACCGGTGTTTTGGATGCCAAGGTTTTGGTCATCAGTTAAAAGACTGCCCAACTCCTGTTATGTCAAGGGGACAGGGAAGTCTAGGACCTCGAATTTAGAGACCAATCCCTTCATACCAGTCTAATCAGGGTCCGTCTCGCCCAAGCCAGGGTAACCCCAGAAGAACTCCAACTCAACCATCTGCCTCTATCTAGAGTAACCTCAGAACTCCTTTCCAGAACAGGGGCAACCAAAGAGAAAGAATTACACCTCAGACTGCAGCAGCCAGAGCAGTCACAATTTCAGAAGAAGTAGAAGAGGAAAAAAGGGCAGATCTATACTGCAATTGAAAACCAAGGGCTTAACCGACAGTTCTCAAGTCATCCATACTCCAGTAGAATACCAGGGAAAAATCGGCCATCCACTTCCAAGGCATAATGTTGAAAGTGATTGAAGAAGAAGAAGAAGATGAAAGAGATCATACTCCACCTGCGAGATGAGGACATCTCGCGTTTTTTAAGTGGGGTAGAATGTAAGATTCCTCCCCCAACCCCTTTTTGATGTCTAGTATCTTCCCCTGTAATCAATCCCTCTTCAGAAATATAAAGACCTTGTTTCTATAACTGTTTTAACTTAGAGAGAGAAAATATTCTAGAGAGAGAATATTCAGATTTTGAATATTTTTGGATAGAAAAATATCTCATATAATTAAGATGAATTCCCCTAAAACAGAAATTCAAAAAGAACTTTTCAATGTGCAATTGGAATTAATTGGAAATAGGTATAAAGAACCTTAACCTAAGGGTCTAGATTTTCAGAAATTTTTGGATTATGGTCCAATTAAGGTTCCTATGGGCCAATAGCATCAATCCATGTGTAGGGAGGAGATAAATCCAATTTGTAAAAGAAGATACCCAAAAATGAGTAAATGCTTACATAAGATGAAGAGTTGAAAATGTACAAGGTTTATTAGTAAAAAACTATGAGCAATATTAAAAATATGAGATATTTTGGGTATCCAAAAATGAGTAAATGCTCACATAAGATGAAGAGTTGAAAATGTACAAGGTTTATTAGTAAAAAACTATGAGCAATATTAAAAATATGAGATATTTTGGGTATCTAAAAAGGAGTAAATGCTCACATAAGATGAAGAGTTGAAAATGTACAAGATTTATTAGTAAAAAACTATGAGCAATATTAAAAATATGAGATATTTTGGGTATCCAAAAATGAGTAAATGCTCACACAAGATGAAGAGTTGAAAATGTCTAAGGTTTATTAGTAAAAAACTATGAGCAATATTAAAAATATGAGATATTTTGGGTATAATGATTCCATTTTGACATATATGTAAGGAAGGGGGGTTCTTTAAAGGAGGTCCATATTTCACATGCTTGAATGAGTTTTAAACTCAAAAATAATGTGATATTTTCATCTCTCCTCTCTCCTCATTCAAGTCTAGTTCCAAAAAGTTAGCTTAACTGACCTAAAAATGGTCAAAAAGTGACCAAACTGACGTGGAAAATTCTAGAATCAGTTTGTTTGGTTAGGAGTTCAATTTTTCCTATAAATAGGAGCCTCCTCCTTGTTGAAAATATATAGTGTTTAGTGTTTAGTGCATTGTTACTCTACTCCACCTAAGCCAAGAACTGTGAATTCATTAATAATTCACTAGTTTTTGACACTTTCCTCTTTCTTCAATCCCCATTGGTGGCTCCATCAACATAGTAAACCAATTGATTGGTTGGGGGCCTCTACCGTGAACAAAGAATCAAGCAAATTGTAAGGTAAATGGTGAATTTTGAATTTTTTTTATAATTTCTCAATGTTTCTCTCTTCTCAACCCCTCTCAAGTTTGAGAAGCTTAATTGGTATGGTTTTTGAATTCTATTGAAGTTAATTGATGCATAGTAGTGAAGAGTTACATAATTTGATAAATGCTATTGAAGTTAATTGATTAATGATAGTAAAGAATTACATAAATTTCTATTTATGTTTAATTCTAATGGGTTTTATGTAATTTCTCTCTCTCACTTAAGGAGTGGTCATACTCATGACCCACTCTCAATCCAAATGAAGCTTTTCCTTAATCCAAGATTAATCTATGCTTAAGAACAAATTAATGGTTTTTTTAATCTATGCTTTTAGTTTATATATTCCATGATTAGTTTTGATTCAATCCATTGAGGGTTAATGATCCAATTAGGGATCATTCTAATCATTCCCTTAAAGATAAGCCTTATCTTTTAAAATAATTGAGATTTATCAGTCATAGTAGCGGAGCTATGGCAAAATTTTATAAAAATTTACACATAAAATAATTTCATTCAAAGCATGAAAAGAGGACTTCCTACCATATTCTAAGAATTATCATCCTAGATTAATTGAAAGAATTTCATTGTAATTATGAAAAAATTAAATTTTTATATTATGCATAAAAGATAAATTTTATATCAAAAGTATTACTTTTATCATTTTTATTTTATGCATAGAAGTATGCATAATGGATAAATTTTTATATCAAAAATGTTACTTTTATCATTTTTTATTTTTATGCATAGAAGTATGCATAATGGATAAATTTTTATATCAAAAGTGTTACTTTTATCATTTTTATTTTCATATATAGAAGTATGCATAATGGATAAATTTTTATATCAAAAGTGTTACTTTTAGCATAATTGAATTTTATGCATAGAGGTATGCATAAAAGATGAATATTTTATTATAAAAGTATTACTTTTAGTATAATTGAATTTCATGCATAGAGGTATGCATAAAAGATGAATATTCTATTATAAAAGTGTTACTTTTAGCATAATTGAAATTCATGCATAGAGGTATGCATAAAAGATGAATATTTTATTACTTTATTATAAAACTGTAAAGAAAAAAAATGATTATTTTATTATAAAAATGTTATTTTCATCATATTGAATTTCGTGCATAGAAATGAAAATAAATAAATAAATTATTATTTTATTGTAAAAATATTACAGAAAAAAAATTGATTATTTTATTGTAAAAGTGTTCCTTTTATCACAATTGAAATTCTTGTATAGAGGTATGCATAAAGGATAAGTTAGGATGAGATAAGATGAGTTAGGATGCGATAAGAGGTGTATGAGATGTGATAAGATGAGATAAGATGCATATGAGATAAGTTAGGATGTGATAAGAGGAGTTAGGATGTGATAAGAGGTGTATGAGATGTGATAAGATGAGATAAGATGCATATGAGATAAGTTAGGATGTGATAAGATGAGATAAGATGCATATGAGATAAGTTAGGATGTGATAAGATGAGTTAGGATGTGATAAGAGGAGTTAAGATGTGATAAGAGGTGTATGAGATGTGATAAGAGGTGTATGAGATGTGATAAGATGAGATAAGATGTATATGAGATGAGTTAGGATGTGATAAGATGAGTTAAGATGTGATAAGATGTGTATGGGATGAGATAAGAAGTGTATGTGATGAGATAAGATGTATATGCGTTGTCATAAGGCAAGAATGGATGTGATGTAAAAGAATAGATGTGAAGGTGTATGGGGCTATATGAATGGGAAGGAAAAAATAGATGTATGTATGTGGAGTATGGATGTGAATGTGCATGTAAATGTGGATGTATGGATGAAGATGCATGAATGTGCATGTAGATATAGATGTACGAATGAGGATGTGGATGTAGGCATATGGATGTGTATGTATGGATGTATGTGGATGTGGATGTGGATGTATGCATGTAGATGTGGATGTATGCATGTGGATGTGTATGTATGGATGTATGTATGTGGATGTGGATGTATGAATAAGGATGTGAAAATGGATGTATGCATGGATGAGTATGAAGAATAATGAAGGTGAATGTGTATGGAAAATAATGTGTCGTTGATATGAATGAATGGATGAGAATGAGTACATATGAAGGGAATGTGGAATAAGTAATGTGGATTGAGGAGGGATAATGTGGAAAGACGGAGTTCGATATAGAAACTGTATTTTGTGACTGTTTGTAAATGACTGTTTTATGTCAACAATGCTAGGGAAGCATTTTGACCGTCTTATGGATTAAGGTCATGGTGACCTAACTGATAAAGTTGCAACTGCTGAGACGGAGAGTCAATGGATGACGTCTCGCGTAGCAAGGTCGGCCGAGGTCTTGACCAGCCTCGGTTCGATTAAAATGGTGAGCTTCCGGTACGGTGGATGAGGGGCCAAGGAAGTGGCCTATGAGTGAAGCGCTAGGTCACCTGCGAAGGATCCTAGAGGGTGCTGACCATACAGTGCTCGGGCTCTGGGTCGCCCAAGATACCCACGCGTGCATCGAGGAAGATATTGGAACAAGGAGTAAGAGTTGTTTTCTGAAACCGGGCATGGATCTGGTTGATTGACCTTGCTGGTCTTCAATGGATGAGTCCATGGCTCTTTTTATGGATCTGTTGGTTGATCTTGCTGATCTTCAACGAGAGTCCATCTTGATAAGTGATTATATTGCCGAGTATTATGGGCTAGGAACTATTGAAATGGCCCCTGTGAGTGGACAGGTGGTGAGCGTTCTAGTTGCCAATGATGCCATAGATACTCTGATGAAGGAATGATGGGAAATTGAATCAACCGGATAAATTGGAAGATTGTGATCAGTGATACTATGGTTTTATTAAAGGATTGTTTTTGGTTGAATCTGTAAAAAGGCAATTTCATATTGGGTGTGTAAGTGGTGTGACTAGTTTTATATTTGCATGAACTTCCGGCTAGGGGGCCTTGGAACTCTTTTCCGTGGTACCCGGGACAAAACCTAACCAAATTCCTAATTGGATCCCATCACTACAGTGGTTGGGTAGTTGGCTAACCCATGGGACTAGATGGGGTTAGGCTGGACTGATGGATCCGTAAATCGAGACTCAAATTCTGTTACTACGATAGATAAAGTAAATCCCGGATAGTAATTGTTCTATGGATAGGAATCAACGGCTGTGCCTCTTGATGGGAAAAAAAGCGTTGATCCCAATGATCCAAGTGCAAGTTTCTTCCTTGATCTGACCAAGTATCTTTATAGATGCAGTCGGATCAGCTTGATCAGAAATGGTTTGACTACGTTAGAGTAAAAGTTATTTTGGTGGAATCGCCCGTGCTTTCCGGGTAAAGGAAGTTTTTTCGGATTCGGTTTTGGATAAATCGATGGATTAGTCTCTTGTCCGGATATCCGTGGGCGAGGCCCCGAGTGTGGGACCCTTGCCCCACGCGAGAAGTGCTACTTCCGCTGCTAGTACCCCGAATCCGTTGCTCGGTGGGAACAGGGATCTTACAAGCAGGTTGACATGCAAAATGGAAAATTGCAGCAAAACAACTATGCATCCTCGAGCAGAAACAATGAGGATAATCAAAGGTTGTTTGTTATGCAGCATGTCGTTAATGCCATGTCTGAAAATGTTGAAGCAGCACATAAAGATGATGTATGGTACGTTGATTCAGGTGCTTTGAACCACATGACAAGTCATGGGGAGTGGTTCAAGGAGATGAAGAACCTTGAAAGACCAGGTTTTGTGGAAACAGGGGATGACACTGCTCATCCAATTGCCCATGTTGGAGATGTGCCATTATCTATGCAGGATGGCAAAGTGAAGTACCTTGCAGATGGTGGTTGTTATGTTAAAGACTTTAAAGACAAGTGCAGGTTGGTTGCAAAAGGCAACAGAGTGGGCAGAATGTTTACATTGAATGTAAACATGCCTAAAGTGAGTGCTGCAATGTTTGCAAATGGTCCAGGAATTGTTGCAGACACAGACATTTGGCATAAAAGAATTGGACATGTGAATGTGCAAAGAATGAAGTCTATGCAGAATAAAGGAATTGTGACAGGGCTGCCAAAATTTAAAGTTGAAGGTATGTAGAGAATATGTGAAGCATGCCAATTTGGAAAGCAAACAAAGCATGTATTTCCACGTAACAGAAATGTGAGCAGAAATGCACTAGATGTTGTGCATTCAGATGTATGGGGTCCTATGAAGACCATGTCTATGGGAGGTTGCAGGTATTATGTGACATTTATTGATGGACCACACAAGGAAAGTGTGGGTATACTTCATGAAGGAGAAGGGTGAGGTGTTCACTCACTTTCAGAATTTCAGAGTTATGGTTGAAAAGCAAACAGGGAAATATGTAAAGTGCCTAAGGTCAGATGGAGGGGGAGATTACTTCTCCAAAGAGTTCTCTGAATTTTTGAAGAAGAATGGTATTCAGAGATAGTTTACATATAGATACACTCTGCAGCAAAATGGAGTTGCTGAGCGGAAAAACCGGCACATTGCTGAGATTGTGCGAGCATTGATGGAAGAGAAGAATATGCTGCATAGCTATTGGGCTGAGGCTGTTTCTACAGCAGTTTACATCATGAACAGGACTCCAACTGCACCATACATGATGTAACTCTAGAGGAGAGGTTTACTGGTAGAAAACGTGATTTGTCTCATCTGAAAGTCTTTGGATACATTGCATATGTGCATGTGCTAGATGAGCTAAGAACTAAGCTGGATCCAAAAGCTGAAAAATGTGTGTTTATTGGGTATTCCCTTGAGCAAAAAGGATACAGGTGTTATAACCCTGCTACACGTGAGTTGAGGGTAAGCAGGGATGTTGTTTTTGATGAGATGAGAAGCTGGTATGCTGCTGAAAAAGAAGCTGTTGGGGCTGATGTGAGTGGAAATGTGGTTGCATAGAATGCAAGTCAGCAATCACAGTCTTTGAGTGGACCAGGAGAGTCCTCATCTAGTGGTTTAGTTGGATAGACGATGGAGTGGCAAGCTGCGTCATAATACCAGTCCTGCAAATGTGATTAGTACATCACATAGAGGCAAAGAGAAAGTGGTTGAGCCCCTTAGTATGCCTGACATTTCTGCAGGGCATTCTCATGTTGATGGAGAGTCTAGTGGCTCAGAGATGAGCCTTGATGAGGAGCTTGGGATACCAGCTACTATGAGCACACCTGGTGTAAAGAAGGCTATGGAAGCCATGAATGCAAAGCTGCAAATCATTACAGGAGACCATGATGCAGAGATCTTGCTTAGACAGAAGTTTGAGATGAAGGATCTGGGGGAGCTCAGATATTTCTTGGGCATTGAGGTGATTAGGTCACCACATTACTGCAGAGATAGTATGGTTTGGACATGTTGTCCAAGTATGGTATGACAGGCTTTAAGCCTATCTCAGTGCCATTGGATCAGAATGGCAAGTTGAGTGCAGATTCAGGTGGAGGATCCTACTATTTGTAGGTGCATAGTAGGAAGCTTGATCTACATGACGATCACCAGGCTAGATTTGAGCTATGCTGTTGGGTTGGTGAGTCAGTTTATGCAGGTTCCTCGGAAGCCACATTTGGATGCATTGAGACGCATACTAAGGTATGTGAGGTCTACTTTATGCATTGTTTTATGAAATTGGGACAGAGATATGTGTACATGGGTACACAGATGCTGATTGGGCTAGAAGTATCTCAGATAGAAGATCTACTAGTGGCTTCATGTTTTCTTTGGGGAGTGCTGCTGTGACTTGGAGCAGCAAGAAGCAGCCTACGGTTGCTCTATCCAGTACACAGAGGCTGGGTACAGAGGTGCTACTATGGTGGCAACATGTGAGGTAGCTTGGTTGAGAAAGCTACTTTTGCAGATTTGGGTCTATCAGTGGTGGATAGACAAGTTGTCATTTTCTGTGACAATATTAGCAGTATACAGTTGGCTAGGAACCCAGTTTTTCATGCTCGCACAAAGCATATAAAGTTCCACTAGTAATCCAATACCATGTGGTGACCTAATCACCTCAATGCCCAAGAAATATCTGAGCTCCCCCAGATCCTTCATCTCAAACGTCTGTCTAAGCAAGATCTTTACATCAAAGATCTCTGCATCATGGTCTCTTGTAATGATTTGCAGCTTTGCATTCATGGCTTCCATAGCCTTCTTTACACCAGGTGTGCTCATAGTAGCTGGTATCCCAAGCTCCTCATCAAGGCTCATCTCTGAGCCACTAGACTCTCCATCAACATGAGAATGCCCTGCAAAAATGTCAGGCATACTAAGGGGCTCAACCACTTTCTCTTTGCCTTTATGTTATGTACTAATCACATTTGCAGTACTGGTATTATGACGCAGCCTGCCACTCCATGGTCTATCAACTGAACCACTAGATGAGGACTCTCCTGGTCCACTCAAAGACTGTGATTGCTGACTTGCATTCTATGCAACCACATTTCCACTCACATCAGCCCCAATAGCTTCTTTTTCTGCAGCTACTCATCTCATCAAAAACAACATCCCTGCTTACCCTCAACTCACGTGTAGCAGGGTTATAACACCTGTATCCCTTTTGCTCAAGGGAATACCCAATAAACACACATTTTTTAGCTTTTGGATCCAGCTTAGTTCTCAGCTCATCTAGCACATGCACATATGCAATGCATCCAAAGACTTTCAGATGAGACAAATCAAGTTTTCTACCAGTAAACCTCTCCTCTGGAGTTACATCATGTATGGCTGCAGTTGGAGTCCTGTTCATGATGTAATCTGCTGTAGAAACAGCCTCAGTCCAATAGCTATGCGGCATATTCTTCTCTTCCATCAATGCTCGTGCAATCTCAGCAATGTGCCTGTTTTTTTGCTCAGCAACTCCATTTTGCTGCAGAGTGTATCTGCAGCAACTCCATTTTGCTTGCAGAGTGTATCTGCATGTAAACTGCCTCCGAATACCATTTTTCTTCAGAAATTCAGAGAACTCATTGGAGAAGTACTCTCCCCCTCCATCTGACCTTAGGCGCTTTACATATTTCCCTATTTGCTTTTGAACACCTCACCCTTCTCCTTCATGGAGTATACCCACACTTTCCTTGTGTGGTCAATAAATATCACATAATACCTGCAGCCTCCCATAGACATGGTCTTCGTAGGACCCCATACATCTGAATGCACAACATCTAGTGCATTTCTGCTCACATTTCTGTTACGTGGAAATACATGCTTTGTTTGCTTTCCAAATTGGCATGCTTCACATATTCTCTGCATACCTTCAACTTTAAATTTTGGCAGCCCTGTCACAATTCCTTTAGTCTGCATAGACTTCATTCTCTGCACATTCACATATCCAATTCTTTTATGCCAAATGTTTGTGTCTGCTGCAACAATTCTTGAACCATTTGCAAACATTGCAGCACTCACTTCAGGCATGTTTACATTCAATGTAAACATTCTACCCACTCTGTTGCCTTTTGCAACCAACCTGCACTTGTCTTTAAAGTCTTCCACATAACAACCATCAAGATTAAACCGAACCTGCAAACCCTGCTCAATCATCTGGCCAACTGAAATCAGATTCTTTATTATGTTCGGAACATGAAGTACATCTGCAAGGTACTTCACTTTGCCATCCTGCATAGACAATGTCACATATCCAACATGGGCAATTGGATTAGTGTCATCCCCTGTTTCCACAAAACCTGGTCTCTCAAGGTTTTTCATCTCCTTGAACCACTCCCCATGACTTGTCATGTGGTTCAAAGAACGTGAATCAACGTACCATACATCATCTTTATGTGCTGCTTCAACATTTTCAGACATGGCCATTAACGACATGCTGCATAACAAACAACCTTTCATTATCCTCATTGTTTCTGCTCAAGGATGCATAGTTGTTTTGCTGCAATTTTTCATTCTGCATGTCAGCCTACTTCTTATAACAATCTGCATGCACATGTCCAGGCTTACCACAATAAAAGCATCCACGTGTATCATTATACTGCCTTTGCCAATTTCCATGACCTCTTTGACTCCCCTACCTCTGAATTGGCCTCTTCCACCTATGTGTTGTTGTTGTTGTTGTTGTGAATTCTGAGACTGTTATTGTTGCTGTTGTTGGCCATAATTCTGATTACCTGTTCGGCTGCCTCCTTGACCGCGTCCATGGCCTCCTCTACCTTATCCTCTTCCTGAACTTGTGTATAAGGCCTGTTGCTTTGAATTGTTTTGTTTTGTGAAGACTGTTGTTCTTCACCCAAGCTCTTCTCTTTTATAATCAACATAGACACTAAATCTGTAAAATTGGGAATGTTTTCCCGAGTCTAAATAGATGTCTTGAACGCCTTGTATTGTGGCCTGAGACCACGTAGACAGACTTCCACCTTATCATCATCATCTACTGAAACACCAGTAGATGCAAGGGATTCCACAATACCCTTTATCTTCAATGCATAGTCATTCACAGACATACTCTTTTTCTCCACAGTATGAAGTTCATTCCTCAATTGTATCTTTTGTGCCTTGGTATTTGTTTCATAGAGTTTTACCAAGGTGTCCCACGCCTCCTTGGGGGACTTGGCATCCTGAATGTGCCCAATCATGGAGTCCTTTATACTGATAGAGAGCCATTACATAACTTTTCTGGCTCCTTGGTTCCAATCCTTGAACTCTTTCACATATGCAGCAGTTGGATTGATCTCCGGTATCTCCGGTGCCTCTTCATGCTCACCTTCTATGTAGTCCCAATAACCCTTTCTCATCAGGAAATTCGTCAACCTGAACCTCCAAGCATGGAAGTTGTTCTTATCAAGCTTCTCAGCAACAATCTGGTTTATGCCATCATTTGACATCTTGCTAGACACACAAATTTACCAGAAACAGCGAGTCTGGTTTGTCCTGCACAAACTGTTGTATTTTCTGCAACGGTACTGTAGTACACTCAAATGTCACAACCAGTGACCTCAATGTGCATACATACAACCAATGGCAATGACCTCCTTGTAGCACACACAATGTCTGCACAACCAATCTGTCTTCCTGTAGTTCTTAAAACAGAGTTTTACAGAGAATCGATGACTTACCCGTAGTGCTCGAAATCGCCTGCTTTCTGAAAAATGGAGGTCGTAATGTGCCTGAAACGTGTTTTCGGCCTCTAAAATGTCATTCGATAGGATAGTATAGTTGCGCTATAGCTTTACTTCCACAAAGAAAGCTCCTCAATCAGAGATCGTTTGCGGGTGCCTCCTGTAGAGCTCCCGACAAGGGTGTAGTCTCCAACACAAATAGGGAAGAGTAGTTGAAGCTCTTACCCTCGTATCGCTTCCTGTGCTTCTCTTGCTTGTAGCTCAGCCTCCCTTAGCATGAACCAGGCTCTGATACCATGAAAAGATGCAGGGGAGAAGAGAGCTTGAGCTCTTGCAAGCACACACACACTCACAAAACCCTAAGAGAGAACACACAAGGTGAGAGGCTGAAAATATTCTTCTTCTTCACACGACACTCAACACACCATATACAAAGATAAGAGTACACACATATGAAAAGGTACTCAACCAAATACATACTAGGGTTCTCTATAGTGTGAGCCCAACTAAATGAGCTAGCACTATAACTATGCCAGTCTTTAGAATGGCTGTCACACACAGCCTGTCATTCCACTGGCCGCATATCACCCATGATCTCGCCAACCATGCCAGTGGTGTAAGTGTGGGGCCTATCCCCCCTAGGCGGGTCATCAGTGTCCACTGCCTCACTAGATGAGCTTGATATCTCAACACTCTCATAGTGCGCATGGCCAATCAAAGCACAGTAAGGCCGCTCGAACTTGTCCGAGAAGAACAGATCACTATAATCGGATGCAGCTTCCCCATTGTGTTTTTGGTACTCCGCATGGAGGGCAACTCGGAATCGTATCCCATGCTGTTGGGTAGACCATGGATAAGACATGGAAAAATCAAACATGACGAGAAAGCATCACCATCAGGAGGGGAAAGAAGAAGATCAGAGTCAGCACACTAGCTAAGGTGGACATAGATCCGGTGGTCAGACCATTGCATGAATGGGGAAGGATTGAACCTGTTGGATAGAATAGAAGAGGATGAGGAGGAAAGAATCATCAGAGAAAATGTAGAGCTAATTTCATTATTTCAATTGGACGTGGAGGGAATAATGGAAAAATATACAATAGACATGTTCAATGTGCATACAGCAGATGAGGCGGTGGATACCAAGGAGGAGATAGCCCAAACTCAACACAGGGCTAGTGGGTAAATACGTGAGGTGGATGAACAGTCAGAACAAGGGGTTAAGGAATGGATGGAAGCCTTAAGATGCAAGGACAGGAAACAATAAAAATGCATCAGAGTACAAGAGGATAAACTGACAAAGCTCAACCTTGGCAATGCAGAGCAACCCAAAATTGTCAAGGTTAGTGCTAAGCTGGAGAAGGACATATGGAGACCGAGCTCTAGGAGTTGTTATGCAGATACAAGGATGTTTTTGCATGGAGTTGCACAGACATGCCATGCGCATAGACCCAAGCTTCTATCAGCATAAGATAAACCTAAGGGAGGATGCCGTTTTGATGAGACATCAGAGATACAGAATGAGCCCCAACTATGCCAAACATGTAAAGGAAGAGATAGATAAGCTATTGGCAGTGGGATTCATATATCCAATTAAGAAGGCTCACTAGCTAAGTCTGATTGTAATTGTGCCCAAGAAAAATGGGAAGCTGAGAGTTTGTGTAGATTACAAGAAACTGAATGCTGCAACTATATCGGACCCTTTTCCGCTGCCCTTCACAGACTTAATGTTAGATGCAGTGGTCGGACACGAAATGTAGTCTTTCTTAGATGGCTTCAGTGGGTATAACTAGGTCAGAATGGCACCAAAGGACAAGGAAAAACAACATTCATCATAGAATGGGGAGCCTTCACTTCAAATGTGATGACATTGAGACTCCGCAATGCACCTGCAACCTTTCAGCGCATGGTCCAAGAAATCTTTTATGATTACCTCATTGACTTCATACGTGTATTTGTGAATGAATTCAGTGTTTTTGGCAAAAGGATGGAACATTTGCACCACTTGCTGTTATGCTTAGAAAGGTGCCGGCAGACACAGTTGAAACTGAATCCCGCGTTGTGTGCTTTTACAGTTACAAGTGGAGTCCTCCTAGGACCCATTGTGTCCAAATATGGCATTGCCATGGATCCCTCCAAGGTCAGCCTCATCTAGAAGCTGCAACCACCTCAGAATCTGAAAGTGCTTAATAGATTTTCGGGTCAGATCAAATGGCACAACAGATTCCTCTGCTACCTTGCAGACATTGCACACCCACTCTATGCTCTCACCAGAAAGGGGGCATAATACAGATGGACTAAAGAACACCAAAAGGCATTCCAAGACCTAAAGAGAATGCTTGCAAGCACTCTGGTAATCCAGCCATCGGAGTGGGATAAGACCTTCCACGTGTTTGTGGATGCATCCGACACTGCAATAGGAAGTGTGCTGATGCAGCAGACAGAGGAGGGATGGTACAGACCCATCTACTATGCTAGCAAGAGGCTATCTCGAGCAGAGAAAAATTATAGCACAACAGAAAGAGAAGCCCTAGGACTAATTTACTCTGTCAGCAGCAAGTTCAGACACTACTTATTGGGCAACCGGTTTGCATTTCATGTTGATCACATCAGGCCCTACTATACCTGGTTAAGAAGCTAGACCTCACGGGGAAGCTAGCCAGGTGGATGCTACTGCTGTAAGAATTTGATTTCACAATCATGCACACACCAGGCAATCAGAATGCAGTCGTCGCTCGCTACTTTCTCAGCTGCATAGATACAGGAGAACAGACAACAGGAGTACCCAACCAATTCCCGGATATGCAGACCTCTTTAGAGTACATACCATCAACACTGGGAGGAATTGGTACTATGACATGCTGCAATTTGTTTTAGAAGGCACCTTCCCACCTGGCATGACTAGAGATCAACGGAAGCAGATTGCCCTCTGAAGCAAGAGCTTCCTGAAAATAGCACGAGCCCTGTACAAAGTTGGAATAGACCAGGTAATCAGAAGATGTGTGCCTGATCATGACAATCGGCTGTGCTGACAGAAGCACACTAGGGAGGAGTGTTAGGAGGACATTATTTTGGAGACACAACAGGGAGAAAGATCATGCAGGTAGGCCTATGGTGGTCGACAGTGATAAAAGATGCATGGAATCATGCCAAACAATGTGATGTGTGTCAGAGGCAGGGTCAGCCCACTGCTGTGCAGATGGAATGCCTTACCAGCCCCCATACTCCCAAGGATAATTCAGCACAATCAATAGCCGAATTCTTGTATGAAAACATCATGACGAGGTTTGGATGCCTAGTGGAGCTAGTCAGTGATCAGGGCAGGCATTTCATCATCAATGATGTGATACGACAGCTGACTCAGCACCACATGATCATGCACAAGAAGTCCACTGTGTATTACCTGCCCGCAAATGGTCAAGCATAGGCATAATCAACCAATCAGGTACTTCAGCGGATACTAATGAAGATTGTAAACCAAAACATGACAGACTGGGATCAGAAACTTCATTCAGCATTATGGGCATTCTGATAGACTTCAAGGTAAGCATTGGCTTCACACCTTTCTCACTAGTGTATGGACTAGAAGCTGTTGTCCCCATGGAGTTTGTAGTGCCTAGCCTCAAGAGTTCCTTGGTAGAAAAGCTTAACCCTGAAGAATCAGTTAACCAGCAGATACATCAGCTCCTTCAATCAGAGGAAGAGAGGAAGATAGGCTTTGTAGCGCATGGATTACTGAGGCAGCCCAAAGAAAGAGGAAGCTTTGGGTTGACAGAAACACAAAATACAAAATCTTTGAAAAAGGTGCCAAAGTGTTGCTCTTAAACTCAAAGCTTGGTCCACACCTAGGGAAGCTCAAGATTAGATAGATCGAACCCTACCAGATTGAAGAGCAATTGGGACCAACATTTAGGCTAAGAACATTAGATGGGACGAGCCTCCCGAAAGCCATAAACGGATTCCGACTCCGCCCGTACTACAAGGGAGCTGACACCAGGCATTCGGCAGAGCAGCAGTGGCAAACATGGATGATAATGCGGATGCATGTGCCATGCTTATAGTTTCAATTTTCAATGTCCAGAAGGAGGAAGACATGCGGCAAATTGCATCTGCTGAACTAGCTGAAGTAGCCATTCACACAAACATGCAACACCACCTAATTTTGGAAAAGGCGGCCACAATAATCTCGCAGGCGACACGTGGGCATAATGATCTTCTTGGGAAGATACCTCGCAATTAGGGAAATCATGGGGAAGCGCAACAATCACCTCAAACCCGTTGAAGAGGCATGATGCACCCGCCCCTAGACAAATTATGGCACAGGCGTCACATCACAATGGGCACAACTGCCACCCCGATTGGCAAAGATCATATACTCCCCCGCTCATTCTTGCCTCACTTTTTCTTTTGCACTCACCTCTTCACTCCCTTTACTCTCCTCTTTGCCCTCGTGGTCCTCTCCAGCAAGTAGCCAAGTCCACCATGGCAGGAAGTAGCAAGTCCATCGAATTCGATGCTTGCACATCACTGATTGACCCTCTCCATCATGCAACAACATGGCTACAAAAGATAGGCCTCTACGAGTTTGCTTCGCTCAACTGGGGCGACCTATAGCACAATCTAGAAGTAGAAGTCTAGGTCATTGACCTAGCCACGCACAACAGGGTACAGATGGGAGAGGCCAGACCTGTCTAGGTGACGGTTGACACCGTGGCAAGAGCTCTACATCTCCCTACAATCGGCATAGTGAACGCCGACTCCTACTAGCAGGCCGACATCGATAAAGAGCTCGACAAGGTCGGTAGGGAGTATTCAATCTCCACTTGTGCAGATCCATCACAAGGCAAAGGGAACTAAGGTTCTATCTGGATATGCTATGCCTCTTGGCCAAGAACACAAACATTAGCCAAACCAACTACTACAAACTGCTGCAGAGGTTGGCATGAAGGTAAACTAGGCAAGTGTGGTCACCCGAAATCTTTAGCAATAAGCACAAAAACTAGTGATGTCAGGATGACACTCCAAAATGGCTGGCCACCTCAAAGCATTGGCACAGATGGGGACGCTGCCAGAATAGAGCTCGGTTGAGTAACAACACTCCAAAGAGGAGACTACTCAAAAATCACGAGGAATGAAGAAGGGCTGAAGAAGAGGCAGCATAAAAACAAGCCGAAGAAGCAGCGGCTCGAAAGGCCAGGGAGGAGGAAGTCGCCAAGAAGGCAACAGAAGCTGAAGAAAGGACAAGACGGTTGGAGAAAGAGAGGAAGAAGCAAGCAGAGGCAACAACCCAAGAGGAAGCTAGATCAGAGTAGCAACAGCAAAACAAAAATTGGCCCGAAGTCCTCAAAGAGGCAAATCGAGTGGTTGACCTATGCCACAGCCCTGCAAACTAAAAAGGCAAAGGAGGCAGATGTGCTGCTGCAGCTACCCAGCAAGAGAAGCAGTAACTCTCCAAAATTGGCAAACTCTTGGCAGCCCAAGGGGCCTCCCCGATCAAACCAAACACCGTGTTGAAGGAACAGTGCCCTCAGATCTCAGCTCTCGACATCCACATGTCAAAAATAGTCACAGTAATAGAGGGACCCACCAATTAGGCAAGTTTTGCTACCTTAGGGGATCGCCACCAACACGCTGCTGCACAAAGAAGACCTGAACGCGCACAAGGTGCTGTCCTCCTCACTAGCAGTCATCACAGATTGTATGCTCAAAAATATGGAGAATGAAGATGCAGTAGCCAAAGCAGCTGAAGCTCTGACAACCACATTCAAGCCTTAATGGCCAAGCTGAGGGAAAACGAAAAGACTGCTGTTGAGCAGCAGCTCCAGCTACAACAAACAATAAAAATAGCTTTAAGCTGAAGTAACTAAGTAGACCAGCAAGGCACTGGAGCTGGAGGCTGTCGTAGATGAACTGCAGCCAAAAATGCAGAGCACCAATAGGCTAGCTGAAGCAGAAAAGACCGCGGAAGTTGCAAAAGAAAAGGCCACCAAAATCACTGACCATGCTATACAGATGATCAGAATTGTGGAGACTATAGGAGAAACCACATGCAAGGAACTGCTAATAGCTAAAGAGAAGTTGCATATCCACAAGCTGAGGCAGCAAATGAAGACTTGGCAGTGGTAGAATTTCCACTAGAGGTAATGAACCAGTTGCATATCCACAAGCTGAGGCAGCAAATGAAGACTTGGCAGTGGTAGAATTTCCACTAGAGGTAATGAACCAGTGGGAACAATCGACGGCAGACATGCAGAGGGCATACTCTCGCAAAGCAACCTCGAGCTGCTAAAAAATTACATGGTACTGCCATCCCCCACTTTCCACCTTCCTATGCCTCCTATTCCTCCAAACAACAAGGATGGTGCCGGTGGATCAGGAGGACAAGGCTCCACCCCAGGTGGATCTAGCCAACAACAACTGTAGCAGAGCAGGGCCAAACTAGCAGTGCAAGCACAACCACCTCAACTAACACACAACACCAGCAGCAGAGCAGCAGCTACAGAGGAATTACAGAAGCAAATAGCTAATTTGAGGCAACAGCTCAGTAATCAGCAAGCTCTACAAAGGCAACTAGCAGACATGGAACTACAGCTGAAGGACAAGTAAACCATAGCAACTGAACTAGAGAAACTGAAGAGATGCTAAAAACCATTGCGTCAGAGCCGGGCAGCAGCTCAGACACTCATCAGCAAAACTGGCCAAGCAACAAATGGATATCCAACAACTCAAGCAATAGCTCCAGGCTGAGCAGATCAAAACAAAACAAGCACTAACAGTAGGAAAGAAGCCAGTGCAACAAGCTGAACCAGAGAGGCAGCTCGTCTTGAGATCAGCCCTGCCCATGGACTCAATGACCCCCACAATTAGCTGAAGGAGAAGATCTTCATCTTGGAGCAGCAACTAACAATTCAAAAAAATGAGACTGCAGCCCATTAGACTGTAGCAGAGGAACTCCAGAAGGAGTATGAAGCCAAGGGGAAGGTGCTATAGGCCACCTATGCTAAGCTAGATCCTTTGAAGGCCCGATACATTGAGCTGAAAGATCGGCAGGGAGAAGAACCCATGCCAAGAATACGAGCACAAAAGAAGAAGACCACTGGCTAGCAAAAGCGCCCCACAGAAACAATCTCAGGGAGAAAGCTGTAAGTAGCTTCGTTCGCTCAAAGAAGAGAATGCAGATCTGAAGGATGAGTTGCAGCAGACATAGAAAGAGGCCACTGAGCTTAAAACACAATAATTGGACAAGCAGCTTGTACTGCAGGAAGGCCCTGTCCAAATTTCTCAATCACTATGGAAGTAGCTAATCGAGCTACATCAGAAGACACATGACAAGGACAATCAGTTATTGTTGTGGAAGGCCGACCGCCAACAATTGCAGACCAAGCTCATGGAGAAATCGAGAAAAAGCCAGTCCATCTATACAGAGAACTCTTGTAGCTGAAGAATAAGATGAAACAGAGAACACCCCCAATCTCTTACAATTAGTAGGTGGCTGCATTACAGCAGGTGGCCGCATTATAGCAGGTGGCCGCATTACAGCAGCAATTGAGAAATGTGGAAGCAAACCACCTTGTTGAGAAGAGAAAATTAGACGAAAGGATGCACATATGGCATCACAACTTGGAGTATGCTACAATCACTCTGGAGAAGGTTCGGGATGACTATGAGCAGCATGATGTGATCATGCCTGTCAATCAGGAAAAAATAAAAGATTTCCTTACCTTCCTCTATTAGGACATCCCCTCAGCCTTCTTATGGGGGCTGCTTCACAATGACGATTAGCAACTGCTAGAGCTAAGCAAAGAGGATGACCAATCCCTGCAGTAGAGCTGACTCAATCAGACAACATCTAGCTGTCAGCCGCGCCATATTTTTGTAAAGCACGAACTATACAATTAAGCATACTGATGCGCTCCGGGGTTTTGATCATGTTCAACACAATGAACATGAAGGGGGACTGGGCTGTGATCCAAGATTTGTAGAAGGGTACCACAAAGAGCAGGGAAGGAAGACCAGAAGATCTGCCTAGAAGCCCCCTACAGATCCTGAACCCCGCCCCCATTGTACCAGAGCTTTAGAGCTGCAGAAGCTACTATCGCAGAGCCATCGAGGATGCTAGGTGTTGACAGTCCGTCTGATTGGTGGGACATACGTCAATGGCCGTCGAAAGATCCTCAACAGCCATGAGATGGCATAGAAAATGCCTGGCGGGATGCTCACCCTACTATGTAATCATACGAGTAGTTGTAACTATACTGTCTGGTAATGCAATCTTGTAACAGCCTAAAGGCATCTTGCGGATGAAAAGGGATAGAAGGAGGGGAAGAAAGAGACAACAGGAGGCATCTTCTTTTATCTTTTGTATCTGAATTAAGAGAGAAGAACATTGTCTCCTTCTGTGTGTCATTTATGCTTATGCGGTTTGAGAGAGAGAGAGAAAGAGATAGAAAGAGAGAGTGTGTTGTTCGCAACATCTTTGGTGTAGAACTGTAGTACAGAGCGAACCTATGGGCACTAGGCATTGGTGGATCCTCAGCTAGACTGGTTCCGTCTTGCCAGTCGAATTGACCCCCGACAAAGGGTCAGTCCAAAATTGAAACTATTGAGGGAGTGAAAATGGAGGGTTACGTCAATAGAAGCAAGCTTAAAAATATTATGGACCATTGACCCAAGAGCATTGACCCAAGAGATGCTCATGCAAGAGCATCTACTAAAACAATAGAAAGACCTAGCCAAGGAAAAAAGCAAGCAACCTTAGGAAGAAGCCAAGGCAAGAGAGGCCAAGGTCAAACAGAGAGACTAGGAGAGAATATTGCATGTTAACATGGCTTCATTAACCCTCCTTGAAGAGGATGACCTGGACATTGAACCGGCACATCTTAGCGTAGAAGTGTCTACAACAACTAAAAGTCATGCAATGAGCATTGCATTAATCGATACGGGATCAATTAATAACCTGATCTCTTATGAAACATGGGAAGCTCTAGACAAACCTCACCTTGAGGCCACCAATTCACAAGTACGAAGTGTGCATTTGTCAACTACCAAAGCTGTGGGATTCTTAAGTGTTAATATTTCCATTAGAAGTAATTTCTCTGTTGGAAAGGTGTTTGTTATGCTTATAGGATCTATGGAGGAAGAAATGATCCTTGTACGTTCCTACATTTGTGTCAGTAATTGTAATATCTAGTGGGAAAAGAGGGCTACACAACTTAATGAGGGCAAGGATATCATTACTTTGCCATTATGGAGCCCATTAAACAAGGGAAAGCCAGGCAATGATGGATGACACGAAAATGCCAACGTCAAATAAAGCAACTATCGTACCAGAGAAGGCGTCAACATCATAGTCTCTACACAAAAAATAGCTAAAATCTCCAATAATTCAGCAGTGGGTTCCCAAGGAGCAACTTCGAGCCGAGGGATACTATGAAGCAAAAGGAGTAACTGGGGTATCAAAGCAAAAAGTTCAAGCCACAGTAAAGGAACCAAAAGGCTATCCAAAGTCAGCCAACAATACTCCAAGCAAAGCCACCATCCACAAAGCACTCAAAAGCAATGGGTTTGAAAGGATTTGCTGGTTGCACAAGGGTATTACCAGGGCAGTACAACAACATGGGTGCCGAAGTCCTACCCAAGGTACAATATCGCCAATACCTACATAAATATAGGGAAGGATAATGAAAATAAACAAGACCAAGTTCCAGCTAAAGCAAAGGCTGAGAAGGTACAAAAATTGGTTTGGAGAAAGAAACCCATTCAACACAGCGAATAGAAGATAACAATACCGCCAACCGACCACCAAGATAAAAGGGATAGACAAACTTTAGAAGGATAAAAGAGAAAGCATGCACCCACATGTAAAAGAGACAGAACTCAATCAACAAGATCCAGTGGAGGCAATTTTCAATTGGATGGAGAGTAAGATCAAGCACTCCCACTGTGAATTGAAGTAGTTGCAAACAACATATGCCCATAAGTGCCAAGGTACCTAATTGGTTTCCGTGGCAATAACAAGAGATGAAGTACAAAAGTTATCGAATTCTCAATATAATGGGTACAAGGTAAAAATGTTTGATCTTCATACCATGAAACATGTTCATTCATTTCATGTGTATTTAACCATTCTCTGAATGCATCATATTGTGAATTGAGTGTTTGAGCATGTGAAGCACATAGTGTATCAACCTTGCACGCACTGGATCAGAAATGGTTCACGTCATGAGACCATTAGTGCTTCACGTCTTGAACTAATCCAAAATGGTTCACGTCGTGAGACCGTTAATGCTTCACATCTGAACTAATCCAAAATGGTTCATGTCGTGAGATCGTTAATGCTTCACGTTATGAAACGGTCACATTCTCTCCACCAATCATAGAATGACATGTGGCATACCTCATTAAGATGGCTGCTGAGGCCAACCATTTGGTCCAAAAAATCGACTTCTTTCCTTTTTTGTGCATTTTGCTTGTGCAAATCCTTCGATGATTGCATCGCTCTCGAGTGGTTCCTCATTGCTCACAATTTTCCCAAGTCATCTTTGACCCGCATCGTGTGCAACATTGACTTGAGGTGGGAGCTTGTGCCTTCACGGCTTAAGCCATCTCATGGGTGGCTTAACCATCTCACGTTGTAAAACCTTGCTATCTCACGGGCAAAATCTTGCACTCTCACGGTTTGCACCTTCTTGCCTGTATTCTCGCACCTTGTTATTGCTCACCCCACTAACACCCTTCTCATCAAACATAACACACACACATACTCATTTACATATTAAAAAAAAAGAGGGAAAAAAAAGAAAAAGGGCAACAACCACATGCTCTCACAAATCAGTATGACTGACTCTCTTATCATTGCTATAGATGTCAACCTCCACAACCCCCCCAGAACCGGAAGGTGAGGAGACTCCGACTATCACACAAGCTAGTGCTATAGAATCACCTATAGACAAGAAGAAGAGACCATCACCTGAGCTATTTGGGACAATATGCACAGATGTTCCATGGCTCAATCATTAGCAAGGACATCCAAACTACCCATGGGAAGATAGCTCTATAGTACCGCAACCCAAAAAATTTATAGATTTTGGAAGAATCAAAAGTCAAGGACAAGCTAGAGAAGGTAGGCCTAGGATGAATGGCAGAGTGTCTCCTCTGCAATATCAATACATAATTGTGTGCGAAGTATCTAAAGTCCTACTATGACAAGGTCACTAAGATAGGGAAAGTAACCAAAGCAGATGGAAGCACTGAACAGGTCTTACTCTCAGAGGATTTGATCCACGAAGCCTTACAGTTACCACCGCTAATAAAGATCCACACTCACAACTTCAAAAATATGCCTTTGGATGCAATGTTGAAGAAAAGCTCATACAATTCCAACGGGGTTGACTATGAAAATATCAAGGATGAGGTGACAGAGAAAGCTTACAAAGCCATGTCTCTCATTATATGGATGTAAAACCCATTGACCGTTATAACATGGTTCCTCTTAATAGAATTGCCAAGGTTCATGAAGAAAAGGAAGATGATTGGGCCTGGTATATACATAGGGAGATGGGAAACTACTTGAAGGCGCACCAGTCAAAGGCTTGCAACCCCTACTTACTTACCAAGGTGCTTCCCATTCCAGATCTAGTGCACGAAGAATAGGAACAACAAGCAGCACATGAAGAACCACCAACACTTACCTCTCGATAGCTGCAAGAAGGGAAAGAATTATTAAAAGACAAAGGAAATCATGAAGGAGCTCAAGAAGAGTAGAAGAAAAAAGACATATAAGAAGATGAGGGGCATAATTCTTGGAGTCGCTGAGGAGTCCAAAAGAATAGAAGCTGAACTGGCCGAGGAAATTGCTTCCTTCCAATAGGTGGTGGAGCAGCCCACGAAGCACGAGATATTGGCTAATCTGAAGCCCCAAAAAGTACAACTGCCCAATTGCCCCAACAAACACCTCCGCCTAGCCCAACACATATAGTATTCAAGAACCTATCACCACTTAGAGATCCTATCCTTTCAGACCAGAATGTCTCAGTAGGAATTGGTGCAGAGCAAGCCTAGGATAGAGTAGTGCCATAAGAAGCTAGGAGCCTAAGAAATGAAGAGGCAACTTCAACACACCGAGAGGGCCCCCAAAGAGGGCCAAGAAGCAGAAAAAAGAAAGAGGGATGAAGAAGATGCAAGCCCGAGAAAAAGATGAAGGCTGAATGATGAACATCCAACGATGTCCCAATCATTTTGGTAGGATATCGATGTTGATCCATTACTTTAAGAAAACTATGGAGGGTTTAGACAGCCTGCTACAATTGCCATTATGTAATTGGAAGGATTAGCCTCAACAAGCACCCCCATATGGGAAAAAGAGCAAAGAGTGTGGCGCACACATTTGTTAACAACACATACGCTTCACGATAGAAATGCAACACTGTGGAGGTAGGTCCAGGAAGCCACAGACCAAGTTCAGACACTCCATGAACACTTGGCATCAACAGAAGCAACCCATAAAGATGTGATCTTAAAAAGCTTAAAGGTTTCCAAAGAGCAAGAAGCAAGGTACCAGGTGTTGAGATGTCAATATCATTATAAGCTGACACTCACGAGGCACCTACATGACCATTCGACATTTACATCACTAGCGGGTTAGGTAGTTGGCATTGACATATCTTCACTAGAGATTCTACAACTGGACTACACTGGACTAGTCCACATCTACCCAATCCTCTTAGCGTAATCACATTGTCGACTGCTTGTATATACTCTATTATATGTGTTAGTCACTTTATCTTCTTTGTAGACCTCTTTTGTTGTGTAAAGAAGAAGAAGAATTTTCAGCCTTCTCTTCTAGGGTTTGTGTGAGTGTGTGTGTGCTGCAAGATCTCAAGCTCTCTTCTCCCCTATATCTTTTCATGGTATTAGAGCCTGGTTCATGCTAGGGGCTGAGCGGAGTAAGAGAAGCATAGGAAGCGGTACAAGGGTAAGAGCTTCATCTATTCTCCCCCTTTGTGTTGGCTACTACACCCTTCTCAGGAGCTCTTCGGGAGGCACGGCAAATGAATTCTTATTGGAGCTTTCTTCATGGAAGGAGAGCTACATGACACCTATATTATTCATTGGATGAAATTTTTTGGGCCAAAAATGCATTTTGGGCATGTTTGGACCTGTGTTGTTCAATTTGTAGGCGTTCACGGACACTATGGGTAAGTTTCAATTCTCTACAGAACTATTGTTGGGTAATCAGAATTATGGTCAGCAGCAGCAACAGTCCCAGGATTCACAACAACAACATATAGGAGGAAGAGGCCCGTTTAGAGGCAGGGGGAGTCAAAGAGGTCGTGTGGTAATTGGCAAATGCAGCATAATGATACACAAGGCTATTTTTACTGTGGTAAGCTTGGACATGTGTAGGCAGATTTCTATAAGAAGTAGAGTGACATTGCAAAATGGAAAAATGCAGCAAAACAACTATGCATCCTCTAGCCAGAAATAATGAGGACAATGAGAGGTTGTTTGTTATGCAACATGTAGTTAATGCTGTGTCTAGAAATGATTCAGCACCATGTAAGGATGATGTATGGTATGTTGACAAGTCACATGATGAGTGGTTCAAGGAGATGAAGAGTCTTGAAAGACCAGGTTTTGTTGAAACAGGGGATGACACTGCTCATTCGATTGCCCATGTTGGAGATGTGCCATTGTCTATATGCAGGATGGTAAGGTGAAGTACCTTGCAGATGTACTTCATGTTCCAAATATTACAAAGAATCTGGATTTTGTTGGCCAGATGATTGAGCAAGGTTTGCAGGTCCGTTGATGGCTATTATGTAGAAGACTTTAAAGATAAGTGCAAGATAGTTGCAAAAGGCAACAAAGTGGGTAGAATATTTACATTGAATGTAAATATGCCTCAAGTGAGTGCTGTAATGTTGGCAAATGGTTTAGGAGTTGTTGCAGATACATACATTTGGCATAAGAGAATTGGGCATGTAAATGTGCAAAGAATTTGGAAAGCAAACAAAACATGTATTTTCACATAACATAAATGTGTGCAGGAATGTACTAGATGTTGTGCATTCAAATGTATGGGGGATCCTACGAAGACTATGTCTATGGGTGGCTGCAGGTACTACGTTACATTCATTGATGACCACACGAGGAAAGTGTGGGTGTATTTCATGAAGGAGAAGAGTGAAGTGTTTACTCATTTTTCAAAATTTTAGAGTGATGGGGTTGAAAAATAGACAGGAAAGCATGTGAAGTGCCTAGGGTCAGATGGAGGGGGAAAATACTCTCCAACGAGTTCTCTGAATTGCAAAAGAATGGAATTCAGAGACAATTTACATGTAGATATACTGTGCAGCAAAATGGAGTTGCTGTGAGTTGAAAAATAGGCCCATTGTAGAGATAACACGAGCATTGATACAGAGAAGATTATGCCGCATAGCTATTGGACTGAGGCTGTGTCTACAGCAGTTTATATCATGAATAGGAATCCTACTGCTGCAGCCATACATGATGTAATGCTAGAGGAGAAGTTTACTGGCAGGAAACCTGATTTGTCTCACTTGAACGTTTTTGGATGTATTGCATATGTGCATGTGCCAGATGAGTTGTGTACTAAGTTGGATCCAAAGGTAGAAAAATGTGTGCATTAGGAAAAATTTGGACTATGAGATGGACCCTAAAACAGGTAGAGGGAGAGGAGACACACACACACAGGTAGAGGGAGAGGAGCAAACCCTAATGTATTAGTCAAACCCTAAAATAGGTAGAGGGAGAGGAGACACACACATAGGAGCAAACCCTAATGTATTAGTCAAACCCTAACCATAGAGGGAAGCCATGTTCCATCTCACACAATGCATAAAACCATAAAACCATAATCTTAATTTTTAATAATCTTTTGATTAAAAATGCTAATTTTAACCCTATAGTGGGAGACAAAGCAAATGATTTCCCTATTTTTTATAGACTTTTTAGGTCCTACCATCTACATTTATCCACTCTCTCACTAGCTTTTAGTACTTTTATAGTCTATAGTTTTGGAATATTTTAATCCATTACTTTTAGATGCAAGTTGCATCACCATTCCCAAGGTTTCACTTTTCGGCCATAAGGGGGAGCCCAAAATTAGACTTTTTTAAATTTTTTTATTTTTTTTTGAGTTTTTTCATCAAAAAAACTTTCCTTATACATATATAAACCTAAAAAGTGAAATTTTTATATCATTTCTTAGTCATAACTACCTCATAACAATCTTGTCATATCTTTCTAACTTCTATGATATCTAATGATTACAAGGTACATTCTAATATTTTATACCAAAAATAGAATGAAGTTGCATGACCACGCCCATAAGGGGGGCCCAAAAATTATTTTTTTAATTTTTTTTTGAGTTTTTCCATCAAAAAAACTTTTCTTATACATATATAAACCCAAAAAGTGATTTTTTAATATCATTTCTTAGTCATAACTACCTTATAACAATCTTGTCATATCTTCATAACTTCCTCATACTTCCTAAACTGCTATGCTATCTAATGATTACAAGATGCATTCTAATATTTTATATCCAAAAATAGAAGGGCATTTTTTGAGGCCACTAAAATAATGACTTTTTGATACTTTTCACATTTTAGTGTATTTTCATTTAAAACTCTCCTCCCAAATATATATCTCAATTTTGAATTACCTCCCTCTAGACTTTTTCTCTCTCCAAGCCAAAATAGGGTAAAACATGATCTTTCTTTTATTTCAGAGAGGGGAATAATTATAAGATCAGAAGGGGAGGTTCTTACACCTGCACACCTCAAAAGCTGGAGGGAGGAATCTTACAAGATAGGTAGAGAGAGATATCAGAGAGAGAGAGAGAGAGAGAGAGAGAGAGAGAGAGAGAGAGAGAGAGAGAATATAATAAAAAGGAAGAGGGAGAGAGGGAGAGAGTTAGAGGAGGAAGAGGGATAGGGATAGGGATAGGGAGAGATCATAAGAGAGACGGAGAGAGAGACAACAAAAACATAAGAGAGAGGAAGAGATAGAGAGGGAGAGTAGGGAGAGGGAGAGATATTCATAAACATAGAGGGAGGGGGGAGAGGGATAGATTTTGAGAGAGCGGATGGGGCACATGAGAGAGGGATAAGAAAGGGTAGAGAGAGATAGGGGACATGAGAGAGAGGGATAGAGGAGCGGATGGGGCACATGAGAGAGGGATAAGAAAGGGTTGAGAGAGATAGGGGACATGAGAGAGAGGGATAGAGGAGTGGAGGGGGCACGAGAGAGAGAGAGAGAGAGAGAGAGAGAGAGAGGTGTGGATGGGGCACGAGACAGAGAGAGCGATGAGAGAGAATAGAGAGATAGGGGCATAAGAGAGGGAAAGAGAAAGGAGTTGGTTATAGTGGGCTGGCGGGGCCACTAGGCTAGCCATGTTGGGCTAGGAGTAGGGAGAGGAAAGAGAAGACATGAGTATAGATAGAGATTGGTTATTGTCAAAAAAGGCCGCTCCGAGAATCCCAGCTACACAAATAAGGTGTCGTGTTCCCTGTCATCTGAAATGTAGAAACGGTACATGCGTTGCAATGACCTGGGCTCCTGTGAGTTGGCAAGAAGATCGGCATCAGTCCATAGAAGAATCAAGCACATGACTATACATTATATGCACTAGAATTGTTATTTGCTTGTTGTGCCAGTGAGCACTTTCGATCTCATCTTGTTCCTGAAATGAGTGATTTTCTACAAAATCTATGACAGAGATAATAGTGTCATGTGGAAAATTGGCAAGGCACGTCCTGAATTGCTTATCATGCCAGCTGGTCGTAAAATTGTGAGGCACATATTTTGGGATGGATGCAACCACGTGATCTATAAGCTCCCTCGGTTGAGTACTCTTATACGATAGTAGCCATCTCTTCTTCTCGGATCCTTCAACATTGCCCATTTCAAATCTCCTCCATTTTAGAGCAAGGTTTTCTTGGACCCTCATTTCATTTGGATAGATAGCATACTGCTTCTTCATACCACAATGTGTGCATGTACCTCTAATGCATTCAATGGAGTGCCATTGAGAGTTTGCAGGCTTTGGACAGAGCGTTGGCTCCCACACAGACCTCAAGCTGCCAAACTTGCTCTCACTTGCTACACATGATGAGGATCTAGGTGGCCTACAAACTGAGCATTCATCTGGGAGACATGAGCATCTATCTCCATGGAGCAATTTTCCAACATGACTAGATCTCAAGTCATTCAAACCTTGCCGGGCCAGGTCAAAGTCTATGTGTGTTTTGCAACAACACACATTCCTATCTTTGAGTTTCTTCACATACCATGGCTTACAATGCTCAAAGCTCCCTTGCCCAATCGAAACGTCAAGGATCTCAGCAATAAACTTGAGATACAACTCCGTCTATTCACCCAACCCGAAACCAGCCCGTTGGAAATTCAGTACTTAAACTAAACAGCTATTAGATTATTCACTAGATTATTCACTCTACGAGAAAACAAAACAATTTCAACCAACGGGTTGGTATAGGACATTCATAATTTCAACTGCCTTCAATAATTAGAAAATAAATAAATTTCACCACCCACCATCAATACTAATAACAAAAAGGTACATGTGAACTATATATTGCTATTATAGTTGGAAATTAATCAAACTAAACAACTACTAGAAAACAAAACAATTATTCACTACAAGAAAACTAAACAATTTCAACCACCCGAACTGGTCTAGAACATGATCAACTATATTGATGTTGATGTTCCAGTTCCAATCACCAGGCTAGTTGGGCTAGTTTAGGATAATCACTTTAGAATTAAAACATTTTTTACTAAAGCTTTAGAGAATCACAGACAACCACCTGGTTATAGGACAACCACTAACCTGCGTTGTATCCAAGCAAGTGTATGACATGCTCCTCAAACTGCTTACGTCCCGTTCACTTTTTGCAAATTTCCTTCTTGTTGGAGAAACTCTCATGTTCTCATGCCAGAACGATGTCACTCTAGCAGTGAGTTCCGCAGTCAGGCTATCTTGAGGATAATGGTGATGTTGATGAGGATGATCAGGGCATCGATACCATTATCAATGGTGACAGAATATCGATAGTGGAATAAATTTAATCGTAGCCTTACAAATTGATCAAATGGATATTGATGTTGATCGTTTGGCAAGGATGGATCTTATTGAAGATGAGATCGAACCCTAACCAATCCATCACTGTATCGTTCTAAATTGATGACATTTCTATTGTATATGTTGTCTTTTAATTATCATCTCATGATTTATTTTTAAATATATTTCATTGTTGTAAATGCATGTTGTGGGATTGTGTAATGATATATACTGTAATGTACTATGAGATGGTTTAAAGAAAATGGTTTTTAATTTTGTAAAGGAATGGAGTTTTTCTTAATAAAGTTCTCGCATGTAATAAAGCATGTATAATTGCGCGTATATAAACGCGCTTCTGAAACCAATATACACGCGAATTTAGATGCCAATATACACGCGCTGGTAGACGTGTTTTTGAAACCAGTATACACGCGAATTTAGATGCCAATATACACGCCCCCCCGATACTACTCATATACATGCGCGACCATACACGCGCTCGTAACTTATCGCATGTATTGAACGCGTGTATGGCAGCTATGTCTTGTAGTGTTTCCTTTTCTTGCGTTTTGTTGAAGCCCACAGACTTTTCGATTCTGGATCATCCTACATTACTTTTACTCTGCGTCCACCGCCGCTGGAGCAACGTTGGACCTTCCGATTCACAACATCTTCGATGTTGTGCATCCAAGCCATTTCTTCTTCGTTTCAGGGGATACCAGCATAGCTAATGTCGCCCTCTTTGTAGCTAGTTGATCTAAGTTGTGCACCCCTTTCACTTTCTGTAGGCCATCTCTCACGTTAGAAAGCAATGTCTCTTGTGTGTGCATCTCCTAAGGTGTTGGCAGGGTTGTCACGCTATGAATTTTAGGGTGCAAGGTAAAGCTTCTAATGACACGAGACTTGTACTCATCTGAATGGCCTGGTGTTGCTGCCCCGCTGTGAATTCTCCCACCAATCGATTGGCCATAGCTCGTGTTCTTCGCTCTGATGGAAATGTTTGAATGTGTCCATCTGCAACCGCTTCGTGCTGCTCTGCTGCTCTGCAAGGAGTCTTATGTCTTCTCGTTGTTTCTCCCTCCGCATACATTGCAAAAGTGTCTTGCATTGCCGCTTTGAGCTTGTTTCCTCGTCTGTCCCATTTCTTTCCTCGTCCTGCAATCTGCTCCTTGTGCCTTGACCAAGCTTCTCAACGTTCCTATCTCGTTGCCTTTGTATGGTTCTCTTGCAATCCATGAAGAGCTATTGCCATGGACACAATCAGATTGATATCATCTAGCTTAAGAGACGAGCAAAGCAAAGAAGATAGAGACCACCGAGATGGTGAGGCCAGCAAAGCAAAGCGATCAGATAGAGACCACTCAGCTCGTCAGGTGAGCAAAGCAAAGAAGACAACTTACTAGGGTAAAGAAGATAATTCCATGCCAAATCATGCAGCTTGTAGGGCGGGGGACGAGCTGCATCTTGCCGTTTCCATGGAGGCGATCAGACAAAAAACAAGCTAGCTAGTGAGGCGAGTAAAGAAAAGAAGACGTCTTACAGAGCAAAGAAAAGAAGACAAAGAAAATGAACACAATACCTTGCAACGTAGGAGGCTGCAGGTTCTGACATAGCGTGGCAGGTTATGTACTTTATTCAAAACATTCGCCAGAGCGGGAGGCCTGAAAATTTGAAAGTTCGCGGGGTATTGAAATTTTCACCCGCCGTGGGTTTCCCCCCTCCTCGACGATACACGTCAGCAAAATCTTACCCCTAAGCAAGTGGAATGTGGCCTAAAATGCTTCAAAATACCAATAGGCCAAAGGGCACGCTATCGGATTTGATGGTATGCAATGTGAAATGCAAAGACCCTTGACATGATTATGAGTCATATAGCAAGGAATTGCAAGGAAAAAGAAGTAATGAAAAATTGTAAATAGTGTTGGATTTATTAAAAGATCTTTGCACATGCAAAAATTGAACATTTTCAATTTCTTCCATTCCAGGGTGAATCAAGATACCGATATCACCAACTATCAGTGTTTTAAGACCACTGTGCACTAGTCCCACTAGTGTGGATTCCATTCTTTCAATCCGTTTAAGTTTTCAACAAACCATAAAAAAGTTATGGAGCATGCCCTCGAATGGGTATGCAAAATTTTAGCACAACATTGGAGGTCCCTTAAACCATACCAGATGTTGTCAATTGGATGTGTCGTATGGTTGAGGAGAAGCTCACGTAGTGTACTTTAGAATGATTACTTGGTTGCATGTATGTGCATAACAAATTTTTGATGTTTTTGCATAAAGTGTTATAGCATATGCTATTTAGAACACATGCCTCACATGCCACATCGAACTTGTAACAATTTAATGATCAGATTATAAATTTTACTTATGTGTTTTTTCGGTCTCATATTGAAGATTGGAATTGTACTACTGCTTGGATACCAAGTTTGTCAAATTCCATTGAGCAATGCATAAGTTATGGGTCGGGCAAGTTACCTATATAAAAAAAATTCCCTAAACCTCACAAAAAATGGCTACACCCAAGCATGCATTGACCCAAAATGCATGGTTAGAGAGTGAGAGAAGGTGAGAAAGAGAGATATAGAGAGAATGATAGTGAGATAAAGAGAATGCTAGAGAGGGGGGAGATGTTAGAAAATGCATGGTTAGAGAGTGAGAGATAGGTATAGAGAGATATGAGAGTAATAGAGAGTGAGAGAAGGTGAGAGAGAGAGATATAGAGAGAATGATAGTGAGATAAAGAGAATGCTAGAGAGGGGGGAGATGTTAGAAAATGCATGGTTAGAGAGTGAGAGATAGGTATAGAGAGATATGAGAGTAATAGAGAGAATGATAGTGGGATAGAGAGAGAGAGAGAGAGAGAGAGAGAGAGAGAGAGAGAGAGAGAGAGAGAGAGAATAGAGAAATAGGTGGCATGAGAGAGGAGTTGGTTGCAGTGGGTTGGGGGGGGGCGTGGCAGGGCCCGAGCCAAGGCCGGCAGGCTAGGTTGGGCTGGGCTAGGAGTAGGGAGAAGCAAGAGAACACATGGTATAGAGAGAGAGATTGGTTGTCAAAAAAAGACCGAAAGCTTGCTCCGTGCCCACCATCCCCCAATTTGGAAACCTATTTTGGCTTGGGTGAAATAAGATCAGGAAATCATGCAAAAGAATGATTGGCTTTTAATTTTGTAAGGGCTATTTTTTGTATTGAAGGCTAAATAAGAAATTAACTCATGCTTATTTTTTTTGTGATTAAATTTTGCTTTTTAGATGCTTGATCATTATCTTTGAGATGCTGAGTGATAGGAGAGGAGAAAGAGATAATTTGTGAATGTGATTTGGGCTAGCCGGTTCATACAAATTCACTGAAGAAGAGAACACTATTTTATCCCATTGAGAGCTTGAAACCAAAACTTGATGTTTTTGTTATCTAGTGAGATATTGTTGAACCTGCCGCCGCCGATGTGATTGTTATGTCTAGAGTGGCGGTTGGTGGGGATGGGAATTTTCACAAGTCCTTATTTGGTTGAGATAATATTTTGGCGACTTAATGTGCTTTTGTAGTAGAAATTTGATGATTACAGTATAACCTATTGATCATTATGTAAATATTTATTCATAATTTGCTTCTATGAACAATTGAGATGTAAATTAGGGTTTTATTTACCTTAAGGTTGGGGCAAGCCAAGATGATCATATGTGCCATAAAATAAAGTGGCTAAATTGGCACTTGTTTGAAAGCGTGCCACTGATTAGTGTGACAAGAGAGATAATTTGGGCTTCAATGTCGAGTTACATCTTTCTTGGTTGACTCAAGAGAGACAATTTGGGTTTAGGTATTGATGAGGGTATCATGATGCAATTCTTAGTCTTTATATTAAATGAGCACAAAAAACAAAATGAGGAATATTATATGGGCTGTTGTTCAAGAAAGTGCATCACATTGGCTTTTGTACTTCATAGTTTGTTGAGTTCAAGTTTTTAGCTATATTGATCTCCATCCTATGATTTTCATAATTTAATGAGGTTTATAAGGATGTGGCATTCATGTTTCTCTAATGAATGAGTTCTTGCACCTTCAAATGTAGCAAGCCATACAATTTATTTGTGATGCGGCTCTGATGTGTTCATACATGATTCTTCTCTTTAAGTCTTAAGAGCCCAACTTGAGTATCGAGAATTCGAACATGGAAATCAGATTCTGATTTAAATTTCAATTATCACAATTTAGTTTTAAACAATTGGGATTGGCTTTCATTTTTGTGTGTGTCAAGCCAAGGAATTTTGGCATTATTTCTCTTTATTGTTTATGTGACATATGACCTATGAAATTTCACACATGAAACAAAGGTAGTGCATGGCCCATATAATTTCACTTGACAACCAAGCATGTGATATGTTAACATAATTTGACTTGAATATATTAACAAAACAATTAATCAGCACATGTGATGTGTTAACATATTAATATTGAATTACAAGAAAGAGGTGGACATGCGATGTGTTAACATATTGATTAGGATGGTGAAAATGTATTAAGTCAAGAAAGCACTAATATGTATTTTTACATCTCTACAACCAATTTCACATCGTTACATTCAGTCCCATAAAAGAAGAAGAAAGAGAACTAATACGAATACAAGACTAGTCGGCGAGGCAAGACTAGTCGTATGTTTGCTTGTCATTAGTGTTTGGATGTCAAGTATATTACTATCGATAAGAATAGACAGTTTACGGCCCAAGCTTAAAAGCTTAAAAACCAAGCTTAGTAGGTGCCAAAGAGAAATTAAAGCTTTACATCTTAGCTTCATAATATATATATATATTACAGCAAATATGGGCAGCAGGAGCTACTTTATTATTATCGCTTTGGCGATGGCGGCTGTTCTTGTACCTTCGAGAGCCGGTAAATGATATAATGGGCTTTGATCATTGATTTTAATGATATAAAAGTAGAGGAGCATGCTGAACCCAACTAAATAGAATTAATCCAAATTGTCTCAGAAGCCTTGCAAGCTATGGAGAGCCTGCCATCGACAGCAGACAAGGTTTTGATTTGACCAGCTTGGTTTTGGGTTACAAAATCTTTCTGTATGTAAGTAATACAATGGCCTTTTCTCTCTGATTCGATATTCTTTCTTTTTTTGTTTGTTGCTGCAGCCATTGAAGGAGCAACAAATTGAGCCCTGCAGCAGGCGCCTCCTTAGCCAAGGTGGTGTAGTTCAGCCCCAACATGGTGGAATTGGACCGCCTGGTAGTAACTGCTGCAAGTGAGCTGCTCATTCGTTCTCCTGTCTAACCACATGCCCTTCCACCAGGATTAAGGTTAGGTTAGGTTAGGTGTGTGGGTCTCTACAGTACCGATCAACCTTTCATTTGTACAAGCACACATAAGAGGCCTCTCTATATTTATGTTGGAATTTGGTGGCCCATCATCTTATATTAATCATATATCCCTCCACATTACAAGGTTTCAATAACCTTGCTTCTTTCAATGCCCTTGCCATTCTAGAAAATGTAACATGACAAAGTGATCAAATAGCCTCTTTTGTTCAAAGTTCTGGTGCAATAAATACATGCATGAGTGAAATTTCAAGGATTTTACGCCACCTTTTTCTCTCACGATATCAAGGTACCCATTTCCATGGTATTCTCGGAAAGCTATTATCTCAATGTCGTCCCCTAAGGTGAGGCGAGGGGTGGGTTTGCTGGCTAGTGCTCTCCATCCTATGGTGGGGGTCTTGATGTGGTGAAACCCCTCTTAAAGGCGCAATATAACACACGAACACCATATTAGATAATTTGGAAAAAATCCCACTCCCATTTGAAAAATGGGAGCATGGTGAACTTGTCCAAAAGTTTGTCAAAACCCCCTCATGTGACATATCATTGGAAAGATCTTGAAGAGTAGAATCTAAATCTATATGGAGTAATTGACTCCCAAAATGTGAGATTTTTTCCAAATTACCTAATATTGACTTCACGTGTTTCTTTGGAACATACAACGTCTAAATAACACCTTTGTTGTCTAACAGCATGCCATTTTATCAGGTGGAATACATGAATTATTGACATGTAACTAAGTCAATATTAGATAAAATGGGAAAAATCCCTCAAAATGGGAATGTATTTAAAAAAATTTGTTTTGACCATAACTTGAACATGCAAACTCCAAATTTATCGGACAAAGTAGATCTAGATTCTACTTTTCAAGCTCTTTCCAATGATATGTCACATGAATATGTTTTGACAAACTTTTGGATGAGTTTACCATACCCCCACTTTTTTCATGGGAATGGGATTTTTCCCACTTTATCTAATATTGACCTTAAGGGTTTTTCGTAGTATTATATTTCACATTGATAAGACTACAAAAGATTTATTTAAAAACTTTACAAGACCAAGGAAACTAAGGCTCTTGTAGAAGCATAATCAATCCACAAAGGTAACTTTGTTATTTAAAGAGAACAAATGATGGTAGTACACTAAGTACATTCTCTTGTATTAAAAGCAACGTGGTTAATCAAATAAAATTTAAGAGAAGTAACATAAGTTTATTCTCTTGTTATGTAGTGGGAACTCTCTTACAATGGTTTAAAGCACATAGTGGTTGATTTGAACAAGGGAAACTATAAGACCATCATCCCAACTTTGCAAGTGAGAGGATTAAGTTAAATCTCTCTCTCTCTCTCTCTCTCTCTCTCTCTCTCTCTCTCTCTCACACACACACACACACACACACACATGCACATTGTGCACGTGCCCATGTGCATACACATACATCCACACACATACGTGCATGCACACACATTGTGTCCATAATATTACCCCGATAAAATTTGGAAAAATTCAAGATAACATAACAAGAATAAAGACAAAACCTATCAACATCAGAAATGATTAGTCGATAAACACCAATGTGGTGTTGCTTAAAGTATAATTCTAGTCTCATTTGTATTCTCCTTCAAGTTGTAGGACCAACACTTGTATAAGCACGCTTAACACTAGTCATGTAATTGAGCCATAAAGAAGGCTTTAAGCACAAAAGTGGTTTCATGTTAATTTATGAATAGGAAGGTAAATCAACTAAAACATTCATGAAACTACTTGAGCATGCTTGCTTAGAATGTATCTACCTATGGTGATTTTTTTGGAAAAAAATCATATATCTAGTAAATTAACAATTTTCAAATTTACTAAAAGTAGCATAAAATACTATTATAGCCTTTAATCTTTAAGGAGATGTGTATAAAACAATGCGGCCTTTAGTTGATAAAAGATATATGCCAATGGCCTAAATACATATAGAAGACTTTTTGTATGGTATTTGTAGTGTGCTTAAAATTTGATTTAAGGTATTTTAAAATTAAAATTTAAAAACTATTGAAGACTCTTTTTTTAAATTAGCACTTGATTTTATTTATCAACTAATATATCTTGTGTTGAGTGTATTTTGTGGGATTTTCTCCAAAATAATATACTTAAATTATTATTATTTAAACAAAAGTCTACAAAAAGTGATGTAAAAAAAAAGAATAAGATTGTTGTGCATTGTGGAAGCAATCTCATGTTAAAATATTGATCATTGGCAATGCCAAATTCTAAAATCTTGTTTGTTTATTGTGTGATTTTGTAAAAGGTGCATGGTAGAAATCAAAGGTTGTCATAATAATGGGACACATGGATATTGCTAGGCTCATGTATAGAGTGGGCTCACATGCCTTATACTTGTCACAAATGAAATATCATACGGAATGCAACTCGGAGTGCCAACAAACATGTCTGCCATTGTTATGGGCTACCTCACCTCCAAGAACTCTAAACATTCATCTTGTCTCTTTGTTGGAGAGGAACAACGAAACGTTGGCATTCCTCGCATCTTTTGACGAACTCTATGGCATCCCCGAATAACGTGGGCCACCAGAGTCCACCTTGAAGCACTTTCCGAGCTGTAAGTTCCCCAGCAAAATGCCCACTTACAATGCCCCTGAATGAGATTCTTCCAGTATGGTCACGAATTCATCCTCTCTTATGCACTGTCTAAGCACATTGTCTTTGCCTAGCCTATACAGTTCTCCTGCAAAAATCAATTGATATGGTGCCGCAAGCTTGATAAGCCGCCACATCTTATCCTTCTTTGAAGGCATGTCCTGCGAAAAACCATAAGCTAGATGCTCTGAGATCTCTTCACTCCACTCAGGTACCATATCCAACTTGAATAAACAAGTATCTGGAAGGTCATCAACGACACCAGCTATGTTGGTTCTTCATTTGGAATTCTGGATAGGTGGTCGGCCAACACATGCTATGTTCCCTTCCTTACCGTGAGAGTAAAGTCAAATTCCAACAGCAATAACAGCCAACGGGTGATTCTTCCCATAGTGCAAGCTTTATTCACACTAGATATTGTTGGTACTCTTTGACTAAGGCTTTGGCATCTTCTAGCTTCCTTATTTTTTTGTCGGCATTGGGATACTCACCAACCCCCTTTGGAGTTTCTGGTTGTTCTCCTTGCTTTCCCAGGTCTAGTCCTCCCACATTGATCCTTTGATTGTGTGGATCCGATATCAATTGTATCTTCGGATCCGTCCTGGATTGTAACCCGTGTTTCCCCCTTTCCTAATTTCTTCACTCTTCTCCTACGCGGCTAGTTCTGGAAATAGTCGCATTCGCCTGGCTCCTTCCCTTGTCTCCTAACTGAGCTTGAGCTTGTGTTAGGACATTAAGCGGTGTGATCTTCCCAGATTGTACACTAATGGTACGGATGGTGGCCTGATTAGTAGTAGAAGCAGAACCATTTGCTCGATAGGGACAATATTTGATGAAATTATCAATTCCACATTTAGTGCAAGTGAGCACTGGCATGTCATTGGGCGTGGTTGCCACTTGTTGTGGCTGGTGTGTATGATTCATATTCTTGTTTGGGCACTCGGCTACTCGATGTGGCCCACCACCACCATAGCATTGTAAAGGTCCTCGATGTGGCCCACCACCACCATAGCATTGTAAAGGTCCTCTTCTCATATTTGGGTTTATTTCCTTACCCTTCCACTGTATCAAGGTTTGAAACACAGGTACTGGCGTATTATTCTGTAGGACATAATATTTTGGCATGACCTCACCCATGTCCTCGTAGTATTCCCCACTAAGTTCTAATTCCCACCAGGTCAACATCTTCTGATGGCTCTTCAATCACTACTTAATTGATCTTAGTGTGTGGTGGTTGTGGTGGTAGAACTGGTGGTGGGGCAAGGCGAAGCGTCTTGTACCTGAAACATCCCCCTAGGTAAGTAGGAGGAGTTGGGTTGTCCAGTAATAGTGGGTGGTTGCAAGATGAGGGTACTCACTTTCGTTCACTCTCTCCAAAATTGGGACATCCATCCATCTCGGGCGGAGTACCTCGATCGTGATAGTGCCGCGAATCAAAAGACGACACGTGCCTCCCGAGCCTAAATCGACATATCTCGATCGAGATGCCAACTAATGCCACGCTAGCAGGTCCGGCTTTCCAGGCGTCATCCATGTCACCAATACATGTCACCGCCACCACAATATCTCGATCGAGATATCTATGCCACTCGGATCCACATCAGGGCCACGCTGTATCCCCGTAGGCATATTTGACTAGCACATCTCCATCGTCCACGTATCTCGAACGAGAAATATACATCCAATCGCGACCATTCATTGTTCGAGGTAATCGGATACAATCTCCACCGTCCCCCATATCTCGATCGAGATACTGAGTTCAAATCTCAGCGGTCCAAATATCTCGATCGTGATACAGAGATTCAATCTGCACCGTCCGAATATCTCGATCGAGATACGTAGATGCAATATCCACCGTCTAATTATCTCGATCGAGATACGGAAACGCAATCTAAACCGTCCATTCACGTACGCTGGAAGATGCGATCTCGGTCGTTTAAATATCTCGATCGAGGTATGTAATGAATCTTGACCGTCGAGATAGCTTGTCGTGGTAATGCCTTTAAATCGTGGCCGTCCATTTACCTCGATCGAGATATTAATATCAAATCTCAGCCGTCGATCCTTCCCCAACCCTAGAATTAGGTGTGTATCTTGGCCGTATGTTGCACTAACCCTAATATCCAGAGCGTTAATCTTGCAAACCCTAAATTGCATGATGTTTCCGAACCTCGATCGAGGTTATAAAACCGGAAAACTTTTTTTTTTGCCTCATTTTCACAAGTCGTTTTCACTCTCTTGCTCTCTCTTGATTTGGATTAGTATTAGTGAGCCCATTAGCTTTGTTTTTAGCTTCATTAGTGCTACTTAGCACTAAGCATTAGACCTTTCACATTAGACCCTTCACATTGGACCCTTCACATTTGGCTTAGGTTTTAGCATGGAGGGCCACGAGGAGGGCCACGAGGAGGGCCGCTCATCTATTGCGGACCTCATCGCGGAGATAGACCGTGAGTTAGCGGCTATCCGTAGGAGTGCTAGAGACACTCCGTCTACATTACATATCGTGGCAGACTTGGAGGCGATGCTTGCGTCCCTTCGTAGCCTTCACGATATTGTTTATGTAGATGAGTGGATAGCCCACCATCGCGCTGCTCCTGTGTCACATGGCCTGACATATCGTCAGGTCTGTGATCTTGCTCCTATTAGGGATGGGGCTTTCCTAGATCTTTTCCTCGATAGTCGTGGGATGAGGCCCGGGGCGGGCAAGCCCCTCACTATTTCGCGGTGTTCGCATCCTCGTATGGCGGCACATATCTATAGTCGATATGTTGCCGCATATGGGAGGATGCCGAACAACCGCCAGATCCCCATATACTTCACAAAGCAGTTATATGCGGAGTTTGTCTTAGGGGAGGAGGTCGATTACACCAGCCATCGTCCGGGTGGTGGTGCTGGCCGAGGCCGTCTCCAGGACCAGGGTAGGCGGCCTCCACCAGCACTTCGTGTAGCACCTGCCCACAGATCCTTCATTTGTGCCATTGTCGACAGTAGAGGCTCTTGGCACGCAGGTCGGCATTGACGTACGGAGTACCACGGAGAGCATCCAGCACGTGGTGCGCCTATTCTCACGAGCTATACCGACGACAGATGTGGAGGTATTTACATACATATTACGTCTTAAGTTTTTTTGGTCATTTATCTTCATGTTTATATGTACTTTTCTATATTTTTACATGAGCAGCATGGTTGATTGTGTCACGCAGGTTCCCACACCTGCCACTCAGAGGCTCACTCAGGAGTTGGTAGAGGCGAGAGCGGAGATAGACCGCCTCCGAGCTGCATTACAGATGGCAGAGGCAGCTACTGCAGAGGCACAGCATCTGAGAGAGCCCGACATCCAGCAGGTAGGTTTCTCTTGCACGTTTAAGTTACAAATTTCTTTAAGTAATACCTAATGAGAGACTAATCAAATATTTTAATGCTTTACTTTTTTGCGTAGGCTCGGACCGAGGTAGAGAGCTCTAGAGCTGAGGCACAGCATCATCAGATTATGGAGCAGATTGCCCAGCACAGGGCAGAGCAGCTGATGCTGCATGTTCGAGAGTATCGTAGATCATCGGACGTGACAGTGCCTTACCCACCGTTATATCCACGGCCTGTCACACAGAGGTTTTTCGACGACCTCTCCCTCAGGATGCACCTCCCTTCCTACGTGATGCGTGCTGCTGTTTATGTATCGAGGACATTGATAGTACAGGAGGATATGCCCTAGGATGTGGACATATTTTCCACTTGTCTTGCATCACCCAGGAGCTCGTCCGGTTCTCAGCATGCCCATCCTGCCGTGCACGCGTCGACTTAGCGACGTACAGGGTATTGGGCATCGATGATCTTCACCCAGGCCTTGTACGAGTAGATGCCAGGACTGGCAGGCCTGTCGACTTTACATCAGCTATGGACTTGGGACTCGACGCCTTCGACGATAGAGCCCAGGAGCCTGAGGTGCCTCCTGAGATAGAGTGGAGCTCACATGAGTTCGACGCTTACCAGAGAGTCCTACATGAGAGCCAGGTGACAGCATTTGAGCGCGTGGGTGGTGCTGGCCCTAGTGGCACAGTGGGTGATGGTGCTAGCAGCAGTGCTGCTTCTCATGAGCAGCGTGTCCTTACAGCAGAGGAGCTTACACGAGCAGAGTGGCAGACACGCACCATTGCAGATTATAGATTTTGGGTTTACAGACAGAGGCATCTTGCATTAGCACGACGTAGAGAGAGAGAGAGGGCCATAGCAGCTTTTGGGACTCGTGAGCTCCCGAGTATACCGGCACCAGCTCACGATCCTTCCTTTGAGGCAGACCTCCCCGCAGACATTCGACGACCCCCGCAGCCGGCACAGCCTCCTCGACATGCACAGCAGCCTCGACGCGCACGTCGACCGGCAGTTAGAGATGACGATTTTGATTGGGTTGCTGTTGATAGTGACTAAACTCAGACTAGCTGGGTTAGCTCACTTACATTGTACTTAGATTTTTGGGCAGTGACTAACCTCAAGATAGCTGGGGTAGCTCATTTTCATTCTGATGTACTTATTTGATGTTTATATCATTATGAGTTTTCTCATTATTGAGTATCATTACATTTTAGTTGATGTTCTTGATTTTATTATATTTCTTAACACTTTGGCTATCATATTGTTTGTTGAAAATCTCCATGCCATCGTACCCAAACATGCTCTGATGGGGACCAAACTTTGCAAGCATGTGGGGGGGACCCACCCCCACATGCTTGCAAAGTTTGGTCCCCATCAGAGCATGTTTGGATTGGCACCCAGTGCGGGTTTTTCAAGTCTCTTGGTGCTTAAGAGGCCATGGAAAATCCGGGCCTTCCCCATACCATCATACCCAAACATGCTCCGATGGGGACCAAACTTTGCAAGCATGTGGGGGTGAATCCCTCCCACATGCTTGCAAAGTTTGGTCACAATCAGAGCATGTTTGGATTGGCAATTGGCGCCCAGTGCGGGTTTTTCAAGTCTCTTGGTGCTTAAGAGGCCATGGAAAATCCGGGCCTTCCCCATACCATCGTACCCAAACATGCTCCGATGGGGACCAAACTTTGCAAGCATTTGGGGGTGGGTCCCCCCCCACATGCTTGCAAAGTTTGGTCACAATCAGAGCATGTTTGGATTGGCAATTAGCGCCCAGTGCGGGTTTTTCAAGTCTCTTGGTGCTTAAGAGGCCATGGAAAATCCGGGCCTTCCCCATACCATCGTACCCAAACATGCTCCGATGGGGACCAAAATTTGCAAACATGTGGGGGTGGGTCCCCCCCACATGCTTGCATAGTTTGGTCCCCATCGGAGCATGTTTGGATTGGCAATTGGCGCCCAGTGCGGGTTTTTCAAGTCTCTTGGTGCTTAAGAGGCCATGGAAAATCCGGGCCTTCCCCATACCATCGTACCCAAACATGCTCCGATGGGGACCAAACTTTGCAAGCATGTGGGGGTGGGTCCCCCCCACATGCTTGCAAAGTTTGGTCACAATCAGAGCATGTTTGGATTGGCAATTGGCGCCCAGTGCGGGTTTTTTAAGTCTCTTGGTGCTTAAGAGGCCATGGAAAATCCGGGCCTTCCCCATACCATCGTACCCAAACATGCTCCGATGGGGACCAAACTTTGCAAGCATGTGGGGGTGGGTCCCCCCCATATGCTTGCAAAGTTTGGTCCCCATCGGAGCATGTTTGGATTGGCAATTGGCGCCCAGTGCGGGTTTTTCGAGTCTCTTGGTGCTTAAGCGGCCATGGAAAATCCAAGCCTTCCCCATACCATCGTACCCAAACATGCTCCGATGGGGACCAAACTTTGCAAGCATTTGGGGGTGGGTCCCCCCCACATGCTTGCATAGTTTGGTCCCCATCGGAGCATGTTTGGGTACGATGGTATGGGGAAGGCCCGGATTTTCCATGGCCTCTTAAGCACCAAGAGACTTGAAAAACCCGCACTGGGCGCCAATTGCCAATCCAAACATGCTCTGATTGTGACCAAACTTTGCAAGCATGTGGGTGGGTCCCCCCCACATGCTTGCAAAGTTTGGTCCCCATCGGAGCATGTTTGGGTACGATGGTATGGGGAAGGCCCGGATTTTCCATGGCCTCTTAAGCACCAAGAGACTTGAAAAACCCGCACCACTGGGCGCCAATTGCCAATCCAAACATGCTCCGATGGGGACCAAACTTTGCAAGCATGTGGGGGGACCCACCCCCACATGCTTGCAAAGTTTGGTCCCCATTGGAGCATGTTTGGGTACGATGGTATGGGGAAGGCCCGGATTTTCCATGGCCTCTTAAGCACCAAGAGACTTGAAAAACCCGCACTGGGCGCCAATTGCCAATCCAAACATGCTCTGATTGTGACCAAACTTTGCAAGCATGTGGGGGGGACCCACCCCCACATGCTTGCAAAGTTTGGTCCCCATCGGAGCATGTTTGGGTACGATGGCATGGAGATTTTCAACAAACAATATGATAGCCAAAGTGTTAAGAAATATAATAAAATCAAGAACATCAACTAAAATGTAATGATACTCAATAATGAGAAAACTCATAATGATATAAACATCAAATAAGTACATCAGAATGAAAATGAGCTACCCCAGCTAGTCTGAGGTTAGTCACTGCCCAAAAATCTAAGTACAATGTAAGTGAGCTAACCCAGCTAGTCTAAGTTTAGTCACTATCAAGATAGAGATCTAGTCAGCAGCACCCTCTCTAGCTCTCAACTGCTCTAGAATGCTCTCATGGTCATCCACTCGAAGCCGAAAACGAGGGTGAGAACTGTGTTTTCGGCTCTGTACTCAAACAAGAGTGAGCCTGGTAGCAACCACTAGATGAGAGAACTGAAATGCCTCTAACTCCCACTTCCACTGCTGGAACTCAAGACTCCCCCGATGAAGTCGAATCTGCTGGTAGAACCGGCCTGCCACAATCATGCTATGGGCGTCATAAGAAAACCCATGATCATCCACTGTATCCTGGTCAAGCATGCACTTTGGCCTAGTGCAACTCATCAGATAGTAGTCTACTCCCTCGCTATTTCCCTCACTGGCAATAACAGCAAATACATCACCCTCCTATAGCAAATCTGTCAGGTCATCATAACTAACCATGAACGCAGGACCTGTGTGCTCATCAGACACCACTGGGGGGGATGTGAAGGATGCTCGGGGGAGAGGAATGTCTGTATCCATGCATCTGCCCATCCTCTCGAGGCACAATGTGACCAATCGCCATCCATACATGCTCCACAGAAGCATGCAAACCGTCGTGTGTAAATCGTGGGGGCCGCCATGCACGTGCTCCTGATGGAATGTAAGCCCAAGGTGCCAAGTACTGTGTCACAATCATGGGAGGCTCTGCGGTCAATCGTGCCACCATCCACATGCCAAAAAAATCTCCTGACAATCCGAGCATCACGTCTGGGGTACGATGATGCTGCACTCCCACACAAATGTTGGGAGCACCACTCGACTACGTGGCCCGCATCTCTGAACCGCTGAGCATCCTGTCGCAGCTGATGACGCCTCAAGGCACGTTTCACACACGCGCCTGCACCATCATGCTCACCCTTCCCGTGACCAGTCTCAAAGAATGACCAAATCACTGGGATACTAGACTGCACATGCCACCTATAAATCCATAAAAGATAGTCTTAGTTATTGTTTTCTTTAAGATGTTCTAGTGAATTTAGTTTAATTGTAAATGTAAGAAAGCCATAAGTACAACCTGTAGAGCCAATAGAATTGACGTGATGACTTGAACTGTGCGCCACAACCATCCGACCAAACCCATCGCTGGACATGTCTGATCCCACAATCTCCTAAAAAATCGTCATGGAGACGAAAACAGTGTTGCACAAAATGTGCATCATGTGAACGATCATCACTGATATAGAAATGATACTCTTGAATAATGACACGGGTCTCGGGGGTACTCGCTATCCCATCTACATGAGCCTCTGCATGTCGATAGCTAATGTGGACCAAAATAGCAACCTGGTGAGGGAAGCAATACATACGTTTAGGACACAAAAAATCAATTAAGTAATGAAGCTCAAACATAAAACAAATATTACAAAATATAACCATTACCTGCTCTGAGAAGTAATACTCAGATTGTATCTCCTGAAAAGGTGTGAAAGTGTAGTTCTCTGCAAAATCAATCACAGAGACGACCACACCAATAGGAAACTCTGCTAGGCATGCTCGAAACTGACGATCCTGCCACTTGGCACAATGACTGTGCCGTATGTAGGGGTAGATCTGCTCCCTAAATGTGGCTGTGAAGTGACAACGTGGTGTATGTTTGTCCACGAGCTGCAACTTCCTGGACTGTCCACCACTCTGGAGCTGGTGTGTCACATACTCATAACGTTGCCATGCCACTATCTCTTGGTCACTTGCATCAAGATCTACCATCTGTAGATGTGCAAGTGAACCACATGATGTGCAATTGCTCTCCACACAAGGCATCCTGTGGAACTGGGCATCCTCCGTGCGTGCACACAGAAGAGAGTGGATGAAATCACGTGGACTACGAGGCAACTCTCTATGCCCACTAAGAGAACGGAACACATCATAAAAAAGATTGAACTCAACATGGTAGCGACAACAACATGTGTCACGCTGACGTGAGTACCTCACAAACCAAGGCTTACACCCCTCAAATGACCTTTGCCCAATTTTAAGCTCTGGATACGAAGCCACAAACTGAGAATACAACTCAGTTTGGGACATTTCAAGAAAGCAAGCACCGTGCTCAATGAACACTCCTCTTGTCACTCTCTTACGCAAAGCTTTCTTGAAAACTGGCGATGCACGACAATTCTCCTCCCAAAAACTTTCTATCAAGGTTCTAGTGGTTTCATCTAGTAGGCGATCATGCCTAGCTACACGACCACTACTCGCCCACATAGCACCAACCTCATTGGCATCTAAACTTTGTCGCCTAATAGACCCAACTCTAAGTGCGTGTGGTGCTATGGAAAGGATGCGAGATGTGGCACTAACCTTACCCTTCATTTGGGAGCTACTTATGGCTGCCACAATAGCCCGTCGAGCAGCCAAAGCGTCCGCAGAGTTCCTCTTCTTGTTAACTATATAGGAATGACGAACACTTTGTAGGACCGCCATGCCAGCTCTCCTCTCTCTTCGACCTCCAATGTCGGAAAGCGCCCTGTAGTTGGCCATGTTGGGCAGATCAATCAAAGCATCAAGCACACATGCCTGTGATGAAGACGTGAGGTCTTTGAAATAGGATTGGAAGATTGCATGGGCACGACGATGTGCCCCTGACTTTGATAGTTCTTTCCTATCCACACGAAGGGCGCCCAAAGGAGGGGGGGTGGGTTCTTGTAGAAGAGAGGACTCAAGAAGGGCGGGTTCATGTGGATTATCTAAACTAAGGGGTAGTGGGGGGGAAGAGGGCGAAGGGAGAGGAAGTGGAAGAGGAGGAGCAAGGCTTGGATCATCGCCAACGGAAGGTGTTGCACGTTGACGTGCTTTCCACTCTCTCTTTCTCTCACGAGCTACCCTTCTCCTCTCCTCCTCTTGAACTTGGTGGATGGGGGGGAGTCTAGTCCTATCACGTTTCCGACTCCTACGACTTTGAGAACCCATTCTCAAGGAAGCTAAGAGAGAAAATATTATAAGGGCTCAATGATGGGATAGTACTACAGATAAGTGTGGGATAGTACTAGAGATGTGTGATTATATAGGAAAAATAGGTTATCCACTTCAAATCTCACTGGATTTCCTATCTAAGATTGATTGGATAACTAAGATAAACATAAAGATATTTAAAGATAAACTATTATCCACTTAAAAATTAATATTATTTATAATATTTATTAACAAGTCTAAATATTTATCATTACCAGATATATAAATATATCTTTAAAGAAATCTTTTATTTTATAATTATATAACTGCTTTTTTTAAATAAAGTATTTTTTTTCATATTTTATTCAAAGGTTTATTCTACATAAAAAAATTTCAAGAAATATAAAAATAGAAAATTTATTTTTTCTAAAATTAATAATATAATCTTTAATAATATTTTTATTGATCTAATCCCAAAATATAATCCTTTTAAATTAGTGATTTTAAATTCTTTTATTTAATAAGTTACATATATTTTATTATTTAAATTTCTATATTCTATTTCTCTAAATTACTAAATTAACTTTTCCAAAAATATGTTTTTGAAAAAAGAGGGGAGGTGGGAAGGAGATGCCACGTGTCACAAGCGTGCATGACACGTGGCATTCTCTTGACATGTGGCACTATTATGGTTGATGTGGCAATTCCATGATGTGGCATGCCATGTCACCATGTGCGAGGTGGCATGCAAAGGTGGCAAGATGATGTGGCATTAATGATGACTAGGATGATGAGGTGGGGAGTCAACTAGGTTGACCATGTTGACATGGAGGGGGGAGGTGGCAAGCTGAGGTGGCAAGCTGCTTATGTGGATCCTCTCGATGCTCACGTGGACATAAAGTGGCATGCATGTATAAGGTTTGGGCCTACCCAAGCCTCACACATGGAATGAAACCTAAGCTGTGAAGTTTACCAAGCCTAGATTTCCAAACCTAACTAGGATTGGTTTTAGACTTGAAAAGGGAAGAGTGGACACAATATGGGAATTTTCACTTGGGAGGATTGAAAATGGACCTTCCCATACTCAAATCAAGCCAAATTTTTTTTGATAAATTCATGGCAACAAGAGTATTGATCCCATGAGTTTTTAGATTGAAAGATTCAATATTTAATTTTCTAGAATTAAATTACTATTGATTTAATGGGCCTCTGACAGTCATAATAAATTTTCCAAAGTAAATCTACAAAAATCAAACCGTTAGATTTGTAATTTTATCTTATACCCACATTATACTAATCTTTCCCAATCTAATCATCACTAGATCCATACAATTTGAGCATTTTAAATGGTAGATGTGGTGGGAGGATAAAATAGTATGTTTTTTAACAATTCTAATATCTTTTAAATAATATAGAAAATAGTAGAACACATCAAAAATTACTCGATAAATCAAGTTAAGCTCTATGTTGTTTGTATTTGTGATATGCAAAGTGGGAACATCGTATGAGTAATAATGTAAAAGTTATAGGCAATTTACTCACATTCACTATACCTGTCTAAACCTAGGACAGGGCCTGTATACAAACTTGGTTCCCAAAGAAAAGGGGATTTGCAATTATTGGATATTCGATCAGATTATAGTTTTAGGTGCCCAACTTTGCATATGATGTTTCATTAGAAGACCTTGAAGTGAAACTCCTTGGCTAACTATGAGAGATTGGCTATTCTTCTTGAAAAAATGCCTGTTTTTCAGCTAAAGCCAAGGGCGCCCACGACATGAAACTAGATAACCTCATCTTGCAACCACCCTAGTAGAGATCTGCATAGGTGGTGCTAGCAAAGCCAATGGGGCTCTATTTGCTAGTAGTTGTGCCACATTTTGAAACCTTGGAAATCTACATATTGACGTGTCATGATTTCCCAATTTTACATAGTGTGCACAATAGAGTAATGGTCTTGCCCTTAGCTATGGACATTCGGTGTGGTGGTATGATTTAGTTAGCACATGGAGCACCACACCAATTCCTTGCAGGGGTAAAGGTGACTATGCCCCTACCCCGGATGTCTCTCTTCCTTCCCTGACCTTTAATTTTTCTAATATGGCATTGTTGAGTTCATCATCCACAGTCATATGTCCGACTTGCTTACTTCAAGTTCCAATTTCTTGGTGACTCGAGACGACACGCGAAGTCGTGGTTGCTGCAATTAAGCTCTTATTTCCTTAAGCTCAATTCTCAGAGTTGTCGTTCTACCTCACTTCGTTGGAGGTCCAATTCGATTTTCTCGGTGGTGGGAAATAATATTTGACCCGTCTTAACTGCACTTTCCATATCTCGTCTAATTCGAGGGGTGCCAGTATTTGACAGCCTAGATTTCAACGCTTGGAATGGCACTTCTTGCCTTGGACCAAGTCTAGCGCTAGTTAACGGACCCATGCCCGCAGATTGCGCTTCTTCATCATGACTAGTTTGGAGATCGAAAAATCCCCGGACGATATCAATGATCCCACTGGACTTGGTTGGGGAGTGTGGTTTATCTCCTTCTCGAAACCCAGCATATCTCAGCCTTTCTTCCATGGATTCTTCACTACTAGTTTCCGCGGTGGTCAGGTTTCTCAAAACACTCAAGTGTGTGCTGTGGAATGTCCTAATCCCACACTTCTTTGGTAGGAAGTTCTTGGATGATTTGTTGCACTATCGTCAAGCGTAAGATCGTCTCCGATGAGTTTTCCAGATCTTAAGTACATGTATGTATGACTTGATAAGCTATTAATCAACCCAATTTGATTCAATTTCTGATTCTATCGCTCTGTTTTAGGAGAGGTGTAAATTAGCAGAGAATGTTTCACATCGTGAAACTGCAGGACTCGGTTCACGTCGTGAAATCGTAGGAAAACGGTTCACGTCGTGAATGGTTTTCCTACACTTTCACGTGCTCAATAATTTTCCTCCTTAGGGTTAAATTCCTTCTTTGATTCAAATTCCCTTTCTTTAGCTGACCCTCACAGCCTTAGTTTTGACAATTCGTCAATTTTGGCCTTCACGTGAACTTGCAGGATTTCTTTCATGTCGTGAAATAGAAGGTGTTTCACGTCGTGAACTGCTTCAGAAATGGTTCACGCCATGAAGGTCTACTGCACTTTCACGTGATCCAAATTTTGGCGGGTTGCACCGTGGTGGTTAGAGGTGTTAGAGATAAGGGTTTCTATTTTTGGAATGTAATCCCGTGATTTTCGATGAAAATCTCGGCACTGATTTTGTGAGCGATTTGCGACGTGAAACTACAGGGAAATGGTTCACGTCATGAACAACTTTCTTGCACTTTCATGTGGAGTTTTCTACGTCGATAATTTGTGGTCTTGGGTGCATAATACTTATCCAAATGATAAAAATTAGATTGTGCCAATGTAAAGGAACGAAATGCAAGTTCCTAGCTCAATCAATGGTCCCTAATGTTTTTTATTTTTTTATATTTTTCAAAAAGAAGAAGAAAACATCACCCAACCAGCTTCTTCACGTTGGTGTTTTTTGTGATGCTAACATCAAACTTATCAAGAGTAACCAATGAATCCTTTCCTAAACTACTCTCCACAACATTCATAGTATAAAAACTATAATTTTTTTCTCAACCACACACACCTTATCCTTTCATTTCCACACAATGCACTACCAGAATGCAAAGGCAATAATGAATACTATGCAATGGGAGCTGACACTCAAAGAGTATGGAAGAAACAAAGGTGTTTCCATGGCAGCGGTGCCAAAAATGTTATGGGCTACCTCACCTCCTAGGAGGAACTTTAAACATTCTCCTAATGGATGAGCAATAGAACACAACCGTCGTGGGGGGGTCCTCACCAATGCTTCGATCTCAAGTCCCTTGAGGCCTCCAAGCTCGCTTGTAAATACCCAAACTCCAAGCTCCACATCCACACTGTCACCGTGGAGTCGCTCACACCATCACATAGACCAATCACCCTCTCTCTCACCCTCTCACACAAGCATAAACACTCAAGCATTGAAGAGGCACAATGCTAGAATGCTCTCACTCCCTCAAAAGCATAAGGGGAGAGCTCTCAATAGCACAAAGGGGATTGTGTCCTTTTCATTATGAGAAAATACCTTATATACAATTGGCCCTTATTCACACTTGGGCGCCCAAAACTTACTAACTAGGCCTTGGGTGGCCAATATCTCATAATGTACAACCTTTCTAGTGCCTTTGCATGACACTTATTAATGTCCTCAATTGAGGATCATGTTGTTAATCCGAATGGGATTAACAGCCATCAATGGCCTTGGGCTATATATGCATGGATTTTTAGCTTGATTATTGAGCAATGAAATAGAATTAGTTCTTTTGTAAGATTCCTCCTTAGCCTAAATATCAATTATGTTGCCATATACATAGGCAGTGATGTGTGTGAACACACTTAGGACCGCCGGGGCACTTTTTTCCTCTTTAGGAGGTTTTTTTCCCCGGCTTGTATATACGCCCATCATTCTAGGGCTAACTTATCTTTTGTACATTGACACAATCTAATACACTTTGTGTTGTGTGCATTCTTTCTTCTTCTTCTCCAAGCTTTGTGTGCTTTCCTGCAACCATAATTCCAACAATTGGTATCAGAGCCAGCATCGGCTCTCAAGGCTACGCCGCCAGCACCCTCCGAGTCACGTTCTCTGATTGAGGTGAGCTTTCACGAGCGCTTGTAGGTCTCTATACTCTGCAAATCAGCCCGTAGGTTTGTGCGTTCTCAAAAATCGCATCTGAGGTCGTTTCGGGCTCCGTTTTTGCATTTCAAGTTCTGCACAGGTGTTTTCGTCATTTTCTGCAGAAATTTCGACAGTGCAGTTTTCTGCAAAACAAGCATATGTACTCTATTGTGAACCGTGCTACATAGCACGAGTTGTTTTTTGTTTAGTCTTTGCTTCATTATAGGTAGCTTTTGCATCAGTTTCAGTCAGTGGCCATGGCTGATAACAGCAATGATGTATTTCGCATGTTATCTGCTGATGACAAATTGGATGGAGACAGCAACTACCCACTTTGGGCATACATGATGCAGCATGTTTTGGTTGCAAAAGGAGTGTGGAACATTGTGCAGGGTATGGATGTATGTCGAGGTTCTGTGGATGTAGGATCTGTTGAGGATGTTGCAGGTTCTAGCAGCTCTACTTTTGCTGCTGTTTTACCCACTGCTGAACAAGCTCGTTGGGATGGTAAAGATACGCAGGCTCATGCCTTGATTGTACTTTCTATCAAACGTAATATCACCCCACATATTCGTTCAGCTAAAACAGCAAAACAGGCTTGGGATATTCTAGCTGGTTTGTATGCAGGTCGTAACAAGGCAAAAATCGCTTACCTGCGTAAAGAGCTAGAATTGAAGATTATGCAGGAAGATGATGACATGAATGTTTTTCTTGCTGAGATTAAAGATCTCAAAGAACAGTTGATTTCTGCAGGTGAGATTATTCCTGATCATTCTCTTGTGCAGACTATTCTTGATGCTTTACCTGAGACATATCAGACTTTTGCTTCCACGTGGAGACTTCTTACTTAGGACAGACCTGATGCTGTCAAGTATGATACTTTAGTCAACAAGCTCTTGCAAGAAGCGCAGTCTAGGAAAAACAGGGCCAGGCAGCGTGCAATTGATCAAGCATTTATTGCTGCCCAGCAGCAGAAGAAGTGGTAAGGCAGCCCCTTCCACTATTTCTTCTCCTATTAGTAGGTCTGCAACTTCTTCTCCTTCTACAGGTAGCAACAATAAGTCTGAGAAGGCTCTTGATAAAGGAAAGAAAAAGACTAGGTGCAACTATTGTAAGGCAAATGATCATGTCATTAAGAATTGCCCTAAGCTAAAGGCTAACGAGGCAAAGAAGAAAGAGTCAAATGCACCCACAATAGCGGATGCTTCTACAAATGCAGATTCTGCAAATGTTGTGCAAGATACAGAATGGGAGTTTAGCGTGTATTGCCAGTATGACCCATCTGTACATGATGCATGTTTGGTAGTTTCTGTTGACTCTCATGTTTGGTATTTTGACAGTGGTGCTACAAAGCACATTACCTCGCATCGTGATATGTTCACTTCTCTTGAGGCTGTCCCTAATGGGAATACTGTCACATGTGCCAATAATGCTTCTTACCCAGTGAAGGGCGTTGGTAAAATTATGCTTACGGTTGCAAATGGCAGCGCTTTCACACTTTCAGATGCTTTGTATGTGCCAGGGATAAAGAAGAATCTATTATCTGTCTCTGCGCTTGCTAGACTTGGACTTGTAGTCAAATTTATGGATGACAGATGTACTGTTCATGATTTGACTTCTGGTGATACGATTATTGTATCTAGCACCTTGTTTCGTGGGCTGTATAGGCTCAATTCTTATGACAAGTGTGTGGAAGATTCAGCAAATGCAGTTTCTGATGAAAAGACAGTTTTAGATGCAAAACTATGGCATGCTCGTTTTGGTCATCTGAACTTTGCTAGTTTGCTACGTTTGCAGAAATTTGATATGGTTGCTTCATTGCCCCCTCTTGAGGCACCATTAAAACATGTTTGTGAAGGCTGTATTTTGGGCAAAATGCAGCGTTCTGCGTTTCCAAAGGATGGTTCTGTGCGGGCCACTCGCAACTTGTACATAGTGATGTATGTGGGCCTATGCAAACTCCGTCATTTGGTAAACACTTGTACTTCGTGACTTTCATTGATGATTACTCAAGGCATGCATGGGTATATCCACTAAAGGCAAAGTCCGAAGTGTTTTTGTGCTTCAAACAGTTTTTGCTTATGGTTGAAAATGTATCCAATTGTAATGTGGGCACCCTCCGTTCTGATCGGGGGGGGAGTACATGTCTAAAGAGTTTGATGCATTTCTGGCTAGTCGTGGGATAAAACACCAATGTACAGTGCCGTATACCCCTTAGCAAAATGGTGTTACTGAGAGAAAAAACAGGTCACTTATGGAGATGGCACGATGTATGGTTAAGAGCCAAGCTTTACCACATGTGTTTTGGCTTGAGGCTGTCATGTGTGCTGCATATGTACTCAACAGGGGTCCCACTAAGGCCTTGCAGTCTATTACTCCATATGAAGCTTGGCATGGCAAGAAACCTTCTATTGGTCACTTGCGTGTCTTTGGTTGCTTGGCCTATGCTTTAGTGCCTGTGCAACAACGCAAAAAATTGGATGATAAGGCTGTCAAATGCATTTTTGTTGGTTACAGTGCTGAGAGCAAGAGTTACAGATTGTATCATCCGCAGTCAAAGCGTATCTTCATTAGTCGAGATGTTATTTTTTGGGAAGATGCTGTGCAGCCTTTGTTATCATGTACCAAAGAGACAGGTGTGAGCTCACGGGATGTATTTGATACGTTGTTGCCTCTATTTTACAGGTGGGAATTCAAATGTAAGTCCTAATGAGGCAAATATTCAGCCTATGCAGATTTCAAACGACATCATAGATTAGCCTATTTCTGATGCAGATTTACAGGATATAATTCATGAGGATAGGGCTGAAAATGAGCAGGCTAGAGGTATCCCTAAATGGCTGGTGCAAACCTTGCGTGATAGTAAAATTGATGCACCTATATCTAGTCGTACTCGTTCAGGTTTTCAGCATGCCTCTTATGCATCAGATTGTTATGCTTTGGCTGTGTCTAGTATGTGTGAAGAGGAAGAACCTCTTTCATTTGATGAGGCACAAAAATCAGAAAATTGGTTAGCTGCAATGCAAAGTGAATATGATGCTATAATGAAGAATGGTACATGGTCTTTGTGTGATTTGCCTATTGGTAAAAAGGCCATTGGATGTAAGTGGGTTTTTAAGTTGAAATGAAAGCCAGATGGCAGTGTTGATCGCTATAAAGCAAGCTCCACGAGCTTGGTATGAAAAGATACATGCATATTTGACTACACATGGTTTTCAGAATAGTCCAATAGAAAGCACTTTGTATGTTAAACGTGTGGATGATGTACATCTAATCAGAGCTCTCTATGTCGATGACATGCTGCTCACAGGACCAAATGAGAGTCATATTGCTGATTTTAAGGTTGATTTGAATGCCTCTTTTGAGATGTCAGATTTGGGGCATTTGCATCATTATTTGGGGATACAATTTAAGCAGTGTGATGGAGGTATTGCTTTGTGTCAGACAAAGTATATTGAGACATTGTTGCGGAGATTTGGCCTTGAAGACTGCAAGCCTATTGCTACTCCAATGGAGACAGGTTTGAAGTTGAGTCTTCATGATGCTGGAGATCACTTTGATGTCACACTCTATCAGACAGCTGTTGGTTGCCTCATTTATGTATGCATTACGAGGCCGGACATTCAGTTTGCAGTCCCACAGGTGAGCAGGTTTATGCATAGCCCCAGGGTCTCAGCATTGGAAGGCAGTTAAACGCATCTTTCGCTACTTGAGTGGCACCATACATCTTGGGTTGTTTTATCCCAAGGGGGGATCGTTGCCGCCAGATTTACATGCCTTTTCGGACTCAGATTGGGCTGGTTGCTATGACACAAGAGTGTCCACAAGTGGTTTTTGTTTCATGCTCGGTATCTCATGCATATCTTGGTTGAGCAAGAAGCAACCTACTGTGGCCACTTCTAGTTGTGAAGCTGAGTACAAGGCAGCTTTCACAGCTACGGTTAAGTGTGTGTGGCTCAGACGGCTTATGGCTGATTTAGGTGTTGGACAGGAGTCTGCCACCTCTATCTACACTGACAGTCAGAGCGCATTGGCAGTTGCGAGAGACCCAGTTTTTCATGCTCGCACAAAGCACATTGAGGTGCATTATCACTATGTCAGGGAGAGACTCTCAGCAGGAGAGATCAGCTTGGCCTATGTGCCAACACAGGACAACTTCGCCGATCTTTTCACAAAGACGCTTCCTCGTGAGAAGTTCGAAGCTTTCCGCAAAGCTTTGGGATTGCTCCCCTTTGTGGATTGATCTACTTCGGGCATGGCACTCCCCTATACATGAGTGCCAGCTCTCGTTCACACCATCACTCCTAGGGGGGATTTGTTGCCATATACATAGGCAGTGATGTGTGTGAACACACTAAGGACCGCGGGGGCACTTTTTTCCTCTTTAGGAGGTTTTTTCCCCCAGCTTGTATATACGCCCATCATTCTAGGGCTAACTTATCTTTTGTACATTGACACAATCTAATACACTTTGTGTTGTGTGCATTCTTGCTTCTTTTTCTCCAAGCTTTGTGTGCTTTCCTGCAACCCTAATTCCAACAAATTAGTGAGATAAAAAAATTCTAGAGAGAGTGGTAAATCAAAATTAGGATATTTTTGGATAAATAAATTCTTCAAATATCAAAAAAATATTTTCCTGAAATAGAAAATCAAAATAGATTTTCCAAGGTGCAATTGGAATTAATTAAAATTGATTCAGAAGACCTTAGCCTAAGGGTCCAGATTTTTAATTTTTTTTTAAATTATGGTCCAATTAAGGTTCCTATGGACCAATAAGATTAATCCAAGTGTTGGGACAAGATGAATCTAAAGAATAAAAGAAAATACCCAAAAATGAGTAAATGCCCACATAAGATGAAGAGTTGACCAAATACTAGGTTTATTAGTTAAAAATTATGGTGTATTAATAAAAAATGAGATATTTTAGAGTAATCATTCATTTTTGACACATGTGTAAGGAAAAGGGAGACCTTCAAGGAGGCACCTATTTCACATGCTTGGATGATTTTAAAACTAAAAAATAATAGGATATTTTTGTCTCTCCTCTCTCCTAAATCAAACCAAATCAAAAAGGGAGCCAAACTGGTCCAAAACTTGTCCAAATTTAGCCAAACTGAAGCTGGAAAATTATAGAACTTAGTTGGACTCAGTTAGTGGCCTCCCTCTCCTATAAATAAACCCTCATTCCTTTGTATTATTATCTGTGAACTAAATTATGCTGATATTACTCTAAACTAAGCTTAATTTTTATTATCCTCTAAAAACCTCTACAAAATTGAAGAGATTGGAGCTTCTCTCTCTCTTCAATCTTCCTTGGTGACTCCTACAACATACAAAACCAATTGATTGGTTGGGGGCCTCTACAGTGATGACTAAGGAATCAAGCATTTTAGGAGGTAAAGAGTGGATTATGGTCTTTTTTCTATAATTTCTAAATGTTTCTTTCTTCTCAACCCCTCTCAAGCTTGAGAAACTTTAATTTGAATGGCTTTTGAATATTATTGAAATGCTTTAATGTATTGTAATAAAGAAACACATAAATTTTTATTTATGCTTAATTTTAATGGTTTTTAAGCATTTCTCTCTCCCCCCAAAGAAATGTCATTCCTATGACCTATTCTCAATCCAAATGAAGCCTCTCGTGAAGCATTTCTCTAATCCAAAAGTAATTTTTATGCTTGTCTGATTGGAGGCCAAAATAATGGCTTTTAAATGCTTTTATGAAATTTATTTCATAGAGAATTATGAATCAATCCATAATTGGATAATGATCCAATTAGTGGTCATTCTAATCATATTAATAATATTAAACTTCATTCTCTCAATTAAATTGAGAATTATCAGTAATAGCAGCGGAGCTATGGTAAAATTTCTATAAAATAAACACATATTTTCATTCATAATATGAAAAGAGGACTTCCTACCATATTCTAGGAATTATCATCCTAGATTAATTAAATGATTCTCATTGTAATCATGAAGAAATTTATTTTTATGATTATGCATAATTAGTAAATTAGAAAAAAGATAAATTTTTGGTAATCTATTTTTATGTTAAAAGAGTAATCCCCAAGACATTGGAACTCCTTGTATTCCAATGATTTAGAGAGTAAAATTGGAATGCTAAAATAATATAAATTTATAAGATTTTAGTTAAATTTATCTTTTTGTATAGATAAACTTTTATGATGAAAGAGGAATTCCCACCATATCGAAATTCAAATATTTAAATAGGGAAAGTATAATTCCTAGTGCAAAGGAATTAATGAAGATTTTTAGTTAATTTTAAAGAGAAAATATAGTTAAATTTATCTTTTTGTATAGATAAATTTTTATGATGATGAAAGAGGAATTCCCACCATATTGGAATCCAATTAATTAAATGAAGAAAGTGTAATTCCTAGTGAAAAGAAATTAATGGAGATTTTTATTTAAATTTCAAGAGAAAATTTTAATTAAATTTATCTTTTTGCATAGATAAGTTTAAATGATAAAAGGGGAATTCCTACTATATTGGAATTCAAATGTTTAGATGAGAAAAGTGGAATTTTTAGCTTAACAAAATTATTGGTTATTTTTATGTATTTTTTAAGAATATTTTTAATAGATTTAATTTAGGAAAAAGAGAAATTTTCATGATTTAATTTAATAGATTTAATTTAGGGAAAAGAGGAATTCCCATGATAATTGCATTGCACTCATTGAAATGAGAAAAAGAAGAATTTCAAGTTCACACTTAACGAAAAAGGGTCGACTGCCCAAAATACGTTATTAAACGTAGTCATTTTAAATATAATACTTAATCCAAGTAATATATTTATCAAACGTATCCAAATAATAATTTTGTATAAACTTATCCAAATTAATCTTATAGCTTGATCCAAATAGTCTGTGCCATTCATTACATTATTGACCAAAAAGGAAAAAGTTTGATTACAACAAAAAATAATTACATTGACATTACCCAGTTACATTCCTAATTGCAATTCCACACCCCTGTCCATAACGAACCATGAAAGACTTCTCCATACATCTCCCAATCTACACAAACACATATGAACAAATACCACCAAAGCATGGATGGTTAAGAAAAATCAACTCAAAAAACAATGAGGAAAAAGCTAATACCTTTCGACGTTCTATCTTGAAGCTTGCATCTTGTACTTCCTCAAATCCCATGATTAGTAGGTGTTCTCGAACGTCTGCATTAGGAAGTGAATGGGGTCTTCTTGGGCCCTTTAATTTGCCCAAGCTTGATCAAGGTGATTAAGGAATAGCCAAATGGGGGGTTGCCATGTGGACTGAAATGTTGGGTTTGTAAGAGAGGTGTAAGAGTGGTCAAAGGGTGCACTTTTCCCCCCAAAAAGAGGGGGCGGGGCAATTTGACAATTTTCGGACCTCCATAACTTCTACATACAAGCTCCGATTTGAGCAGAGATTATAGATCCGTGATCTATGCATCAAGAGCTTTCCATAGATATGTTACATGATATGGTTTTATCCCCTAGATTTTAAATTCCATTTTTTCCCCAAAATTCAAATTCGAATAAAGTAGCCGTTTTGAAGCTTCTAATTAGAAAACGTTTCTTCTTAAGAGAAAAGGTTTGACTCCCTTAAATTGCCAAATAAAAGGGCCCAAGAAGACTTCATTGAGGTTCTAATGCTAAGCTCCATTCTTTGCTAGTGTTGACAAGGTTAATGGTGCCATTAGGTAGCTTGATCGGTAGTTTTATGGGTGAATCAACACCCTCACATGACTGCAATGGTATCCACTCTCCCTTTTTCTTCATCCATCTCTCGTAGTGGAATCAGATGTATAAATTTGAGTTTGCTTTCAAGTATCAAAGTATGATACTTGAAATCACAACTCTGCAAGAATATACATCTCCCTTATACACCCCTTCCACTATATCCCATGCATTTCCAAATAAACCATTTATCTCCTCAGATTACAATTTCTTGTTGCAAATAAACATTGCTGGAGTGGCTTGTGGCAAGAGCTTACAAAAAACATGCATAAAAGATGAATGGGAGCATACCAACTAAGACCTACTGATCGAGAGGGATTTGTAAATTTTAAAGAGGATGGGATATCACTAATCATCTTTTGTTTGAAGGCATCTACACTCCATTTGTCTAGGATTGGCCGCTCTTTACTATCTAATGAGGGAAATGGAAGCTTTTCAAGTCTTTCATAGTCTTTAGGCCTAGAGGGAACTATATAAGAGTGTGTGAAAAAGAATTTTCTACTTCCAAGAAATGTCCTAGGATTCTTGTCGGGAAATAAAACCTCACCTATGGTGGAATGGAAAGCACTAAAAGTTCCTGTTATGCTTTTCAATGGTTGTTTCTCTATATAACTTGATGGGAATTTATCTGCATACACAAAACCATCAAAAAAGAAGAAGTGAACAACAATGGTATAACAAAATGATTTGAATAGAACCACATTAGTGACAAAATACTCACAATTACTATGTTGAACCACTGCCACCAGGCCTTCATTTTGAGTTTTCTTGAAATCTAGCAATCTTCCCTTCCAATGATGTTCCAAAACACCACAAGCTTTCACTCTGTGTGGTCCTCTTAAGCTTGGTTGTAAACCCAATCGTTAACCCTGAATCTCTCTCCAACCCAAATACCTTGCTCATTCCTAGAGTTGTTAAGAACATACTCAGAGATGGAATCTCTGGGTTTCCTATTCATGTTTCCATGGCTGTCTGAGAACTTGCTTATAAGAGGATAAAGTGACTTAAGTAGGATTAGATGAGGAATACGAAGGTTAGAAGGCTGCTAGAGGATTAGACAAGAGCTTAGAGAACCATTAAACCTTGCAACAAATTTACAAGTGGTTAGAGAGGGATTAAAGAGGTTATAGCAAGATTAGTAGAGATATGGAAGCTTGCAAGAGGGTTAGAAACTAGCAAGCAAATCAAGTGGTGAATGTGACTGTCTAGCCATCTGTAGACCTGCAAATTCATCATAGTGAAGAGTACATGTGTATGGCATACAATAATTTGGTATGTGAAATGTGTGCAACTCATATATAATGATTGGAAGCTAGAGGGTGCTGCAAATTAGAAGTAGACAACAAAAACAAAGAGTGTTATTTGTGCACAGTTTTGAAACCAAGATGTATGTGATGCAAGTCAAGTGAAGCATATGGTACGCTCATGTGATGTATGCATGTACCTAAATGTGTAGAAAGTTGAGGACTATTTTGATTGTATTTCTCCAAATTTGTGAGAGTAGCGCCAAGTGGTTTTTGTTACAATTCATGGATCTAGGCCGGGCTATGGGGGATTATAGAAAATAACCATTATGATTAAGAGAGAATAAGAAATGGATTAATATAAGACAAACTAAGCCAAGAGATAATCATGGATATAGGCCGGGCTATGGGGGATTAAGCACATCAATCTTCATACACCCATATTTATAGCATTGGGAAGGAATCCAATCCATGCTTTGTGTGCACCCTAGTGCCAACCATGTTTCCATAAATGCTCACACTATATGTCCTCCCTTGCACTTTCCATGTGCTACTCTTTTGTCCATGATTTGTGTGCACCCTAGTGCCAACCATGTGTCCATAAATGCTCACACTATATGTCCTCCCTTGCACTTTCCATGTGCTACTTTTTTTACCTTTGACTTCACCTTTTACAAATGACCAAAAAAAAATCAACCTCTGCCAATGTACCCTTAGTCTTTCTAATGTTTATGCTCCTCCTCTTGCTCTCTTCATGTTGCACCCTCACACATTGCTTTTCTCAAAAGTTTTCAGCTTGTGCAACAATGGTTTTCAGTCCTAGATTGAGTTGCCATAAAATTTGTTGAAGGTGTGGACAACACATGTATGTATGAGTGTTTGAGTTGATTGGTTTGTATAATCAATGAAATTTATGCACAGCAAGATGAGTGATGGTTTAGATAAGATTATTGGGAAAATCTTGATAGAAACAACTTTTGAATTTGGAAGTATCGCATGATGAACTTTTTGAAAGGCAAAGGACTTTGGAATTTGGTGAGACATGTGAGGAGACGGAGCCAAGAATTTCACCAGTTAATGCAACTCTAGCTCAGCTTACAACACATAGGAACTAGATAGAGAGGGCATTCAAAGTGCTTCATTATTTCTCAATTTGTGTGACATATGGGATGTTATGCTATATTGAGGATACAAATAATCCCAAGGTTGCATGGGATACATTGATAAAGTTGTGTGATATAACTAAACCAAATAAAGTGTATTTAAAGTAAAAGATACATAGTGTAACTCGAAACAATAAGAACATCAATGACTATGTTCAAGAGATTAAAGGATGTGCAGATACACTTGTATCTATTTGTGCCCCTATGGAAGATGATGATTTGGTTGCCATTACATTGAATGGTTTGGGAAAATACTACAAGGCATTTGAAACCTTACATGCTTTGCATTATGCATATATGACATCTATGGTTAAGCATGTGGAGCCTTCTTGTTTTGATGAGGCCATTAGTGGGACAAGAAGCATGAGACAAAGCAATGGATGGTTTGTCTCATAATGATACGTGGGATTTGGTTGAATTGACAAAAGGAAAGAATGTGATTGGATGTAAATAGGTGTACAAAGTCAAATGCAAGTTAGATAGATATGTGAAAAGATATAAGGTTGCTAAAGGTTATGCATAGACACGGTCTTGATTATGATGAGACATTTAGCCCAGTTTCTTAAATGGCTAGATTAAGATATGTGATTTCATTGGCTATAGCTAAAGGTTGGGAATTATATCAAATGTATGTTAAGAACACATTCTTGAATGGAGATCTGCAAGAGGAAGTGTTTATGGAATGGCGAGAGGGTTATGTACATGTAAACTTTCCCACATATGTATGTAAATTGAAGAAAGCTACTGAAGTAAGCACCACTAGCATGGAGTGATAGGATTAGCACGTATCTTGTGAGTATTGGATTGCATGTGGGAAATTCAAACCCTTTACTATATGTGAAGAAAATAGATCATGGTATGGTGGTGATTGTCATTTATGTGGATGACTTGATAGTCACAGGTGATAGTGGGAATGACATTGCCAATGTGAAGGTGGCACAATTTGACATAAACGACTTGGGAGTGCTGACATTGTTTCTTGGCATTGAGATTATCAAGACATCACATGGTATTTTGTTGGTGTAAAGGCAATAAATATCATACTAGGGAGTTTGGGAAAATCCCATTACTTTGGGAATTTTCTTTTAAATATACTTTTTAGTGTATCTTTAGCATACGAAATTCAAAGTTGTCAAAGAATGTGCATTTAGAATCTACTCTTCAACAACTTTCCAATGATATGTTAAATGACCTAGTTTGGAAAAACATTTAAAAGGGTTTAGTATGTTCCCATCTTTTTTATCTTGTGAAATGGGAATCGGGAATTTCCCAAACTCCCTAATATAGTCTTAATATGTGTTAGACATGTTGGAAAAGTATGGCATGATTGGATGCAAGCCTATTGACGACACTATTTGAGCATAGCATAAAGCTAAGGGTTGACCTTGGTGATGCGTTAGATGATGTTACCATGTACATGAAGATGGTTGGGAGCTTGATTTACTTGACCATTGCCAGACTAGGAAGTCAGTGTGGATGTTGTTGAGGATCATTAGATATTTGAAGACCATTTCTTATTCTATGAGCATGGAAAGGATGTGATAGTTGCATTCTTCCTCTCCTTCTATCTATCTTGTAAGGCTCAACAAGTGTTCTCAAATCGGTGAACCGCATAGTACGGTGCTTTGAATCCGCGTCTGATGTGGCATGTGTATAGTAGATATTTTTCTTCTTATGGCTATCCAAAAAATTATATGAGAAGTTTGTTTTAGAGTTATAGGTAGATTATACATGTACCAGAACCAGCTCTAGAGTTGCAATAGAGGGCCACATGCAAGACCATAGGTAGCCTCCACCACCCCCTCCACCATATAAGACCATAGATAGCCTACCACCCCTCCACATTGTCGTGTTCCCCTATACACTATTGAGACATTGGGCTCACATGTAGTTGGAGCTGGCAGATCCACCACAAAGATGATTCAACATGTGGTTCACCAGTTAGTTTTCCATGTTTGATTGTTTTATTCATTTGCACATGCACGTGCCCCCATTTGATACTAGAGGGATCGGCTACACTTGAGGCTAGCACATCTAGGAGAGAGACTCCTCTAGCAGAGAGGATACTTAAGGATGAGAATTGAGATGCCACTAGGACAGAGGTACCACATAATAGCATAGAGGATCTCAAAACATAGGCCCAGCATCCTACAAGAGGAGTCATCTTGTATAGAGATCGAGCACTTGACGACAGAGCTACAATAGCTCACAAGAGTGGATGCCTTATAGATACAACTCGACACTATAAAGGAGAGGTAAGATCTCAGATTCTGCATGGTGGGTCAATTATCACTTTTTATTGAAGATCTTACTATTTTGTTATTCTTTACATTAGTTTACTTTTATTGAAGATCTTGCTATTTTGTTATTCTTTACATTAGTTTACATTTGGTAATAATATTTTCACCAACATGGGTTTTTAGCATGTAGACGATGGCATGGATGCAGCATGATCTTGACTCTTTGGCTTTTATATGTAGAGGATTACCAAGCATAGGGCAAAGATTTTTGTTCTTAATGTCTAGGCAAGATGATTTAGTGAGTCTATATATTTCATTATATCTATATGATAGCCTATCAAAGAGGTATTTCAGTGGTGGTGGCCAATTTTGTTAAGACTTAGATGGGACAAGTGCTTTTGCTCTACCAAGAGGACATAGATGGGACAAGTGCTTTGCTCTATCAGGAGGACATAGATGGGACAAGTGCTTTTGCTCTGTCTCAGGAGGACATAGATGGGACATGTGTTTTTTGCTCTGTCTCAGGAGGACATAGATGGGACATGTGGTTTTTCTCTGTCAGGAGGACATAGATGGGACATGTGATTTTGTTTTGTCAGGAGGACATAGATGGGACATCTTTTATTCTATCAAGAGGACATAGATGGGACATGTTCTTTTGTTCTATCAGGAGGACATGGATGGGACAAGTGCTTTTGCTATGTCACGAGGACATAGATGGGACAAGTGCTTTTGCTTTGCCACCAGGAGGATAGAGATGGGACATGTGCTTTTGCTTTGCCACTAGGAGGATAGAGATGGGACATGTGCTTTTGCTATGTCAAGAGGACATAGATGGGACAAGTGCTTTTGCTTTGCCAGAAGGATAGAGATGGGACATGTGCTTTTGCTATGTGAGGAGGAAATAGATGGGATGTGCTTTTTTAGAGGCATGCAAACACTTATTCCATCTTTTTGGTATCTGTTCGGAGATTTTCCAGAAAGCTACCTCCCCACTTGCCAAGTACATGTGTTCATGGGGGTTTATGGAACCCCCACCCTTGACACTGACGGCATATTCCTTGTTAATATCTATCGTGATCTTACTATTGGCTGGTCGATAGGCTACACCAATGCTTCCAAACTAGAAACCACCACTTGCTAGGGTCCCTATGGATAACATTCAGGTTTTGGCCAATAACCTACTGCCTCTCAAGATCAAGTGAGCTCTAGAGCAATGGAAGACCTACCAATGATTCCTAGAGGAGAGCACCTTGATGGAATTTGAGCATGTCAATGATGTGATCCTAGTGGGACCTCAGATGATTCCTAGAGGAGAGCACCTTGATGGAATTTGAGCATGTCAATGATGTGATCCTAGTGGGACCTCAGATGCACCTTAGCTCAGGTAGGCACGTTGTCGTGCTGTGGCACGTCTATGCAGTGAAAGCATGTTCATGGAACAACTTATGTGGAATCTGGGCCCTGAGCAGCAAGGACAGATATGGAAGGTATCCACTCAGATACAGTGGCGTCGTGCTCTTGACACACAATTTATGTGCAATCATCAAGCTGAATTTGGAAATGTATTGAAGTGAATTGGCACATGTACATGTCAACAAAAATGGACATGTCTTATGCTCCTTGAAGAGTTATGTGTTTTTATTTCCTTGCTGGGATTTTGGAAGCTACTCTCACAGCCAGAAGTCTCGCACTTTCCCAGCGACACCGCCCATGTCACGACATCTTTGGTGAACCCGATGTGAAACCACTGGGGTGAGAGTACGTAGAGATGGCTAGCAAAATGGAGCATTTATATGCAGAGATGAAAGAGCTTGAAGAGCAGTTCAGGAAGATTGAAGAAGAAAAGCGAATTCAGGAAGCGGTGGAAATTGCGGTGCAATTGGTATATGACAGGGTCAATATATTTGATGGTTTCGATCTAGAAAGCTATCTAAGGTGTTACGAGACAGAGATGAAGAATCAAGGGGTTCCAGAAAACATGATGATTGCATCTTTTGCACACCTTATAAGTCCTGATTTAAAAGATGAAGTGCTGGAACTAGCAGAGTATCACTCCACACGATGGAGTGATTTTGCAGATGCACTTATTTATGCAAGTTCCATGAACCTAAAGCAGGAGCAACTTACTTGGGAAAAGAAAAAGCAAAAGGGTGATGAAATGAGGTATAATGTGAGCTGTGATAGTGTTCCAGCAACAATCCGGGCCAATTTAGAAGCAGTCGTGGAATCATGTCATATGGAGGATAATCAATTGCTATTCAAGACTGATGCAGAGATCATTGAGGCTGTCTATGCAAAATTGGAACTGCAAGTAGCTGTTAGTGAACAGCAAGACATTCACAGTGTTAAAAGGGATGCTTTGCTGCAACCTAGAAAGGATACAGTGGGTGAACTCTCATGTAAGCTTTCTAAACTCGAGGATTCTCATGACAAAAGCACCCATTCAAAGGGTATTCCTTAGGTGATATATCGTATGTACGAAGAGCTACAAGAACCAATGTTTTTTGCTGAAAGCATGATTGCAGAGTTTGAAGATCTAGGACAAGAAGAAGATGCTATCATTACTGCATTCTTATCTGGTTATGATGCTTATAAGCAGGATGATGTGAGTGGCTTTTGTGATGAAGGTCTGGATCAAGATTTTGAACTTGAAGACGAGGGACCAACTACTTTGCTAATTGAAGAGCAGGTTTTAATAGAGGGTATACATGAATATGCATGTGAGGAAAATAAAATATTACAAGATGGGCCACAAGTATGTGTGATTGATTTAGAGGGGGTGAGTGATATGGGTGATTCCAACAGTGATGTTGCTTCTGAAGTTGGTTGCCAAGGTTCTTTGGATTTGGGTTATCTTGGAATGCTAACTGGGTGTTCCAACAATAAACAGGGTGATGCTATGTCATCAGTGTCAGGGTTACCTTGCAACCACATTTGTGAGCAACAATCTCGAGCTTGGAAGCCTTTTTATGACGATGATTTGGAGAGGAAAATTGAATATGTCCTTTTGGATCAAACAGGGTTCAATGACATACAGATTCAAGGGTACTCGGGTGAGGGACCCATAATTCTAAGCCCATCTGCAGACAAGTATCAAGAAATACTGAGAGATAACATGCAGGATATGCAAAGTGTGGTCACAGAGCCTCATGAGGCTGCATATGAGCAACCAAATGGATATAGCTATGGGGGTATGAATGTTCATGATAATCAACATGTGGGATTGCAAGATGATAATGGCTTCAATGCGATTGATCCTGAATTGGATGCTATCCTAGATGATGCATTGGATGATTTCATGATATATAATAGATCCCCATCAGCTTTGGGCTCTTCTATGCTTGATGCTAGTCAAGCATAGTGAGGATGTGCAGGTGTTATGTAAGCCAAATGATTGTGATGAGATTGATCCAGAGCTGGAGGCTATTCTCGATGATGCCTTGTTGGACTTTGTATGTGTTGATGGTGTGGATGCTTTGCATACTTTGCAACGGCCTAAAGAAGAGGTATATAATAGCATAGAGGAAGCCAATGAAGACCATGCTTTTCCGTCTTTGGATGAGAAGAATGAAAGTTTGTCAGTGGGTGAGCTGGATCCGGGCAAGGTAGATTTGGATGGGATGTTACCAAGTGTGTGTTCCATGCTGTTAATGCAGTTGTTACTTGGTGTGGCCATACAATATGTGGTGCAAAGGCTTCAAACATGGCCTGAGGAAAATTTTGAAGGAAATTATTTTGAAGAGCATCCCACTTTGAATGATGAGGGTAATTATGCATATGCAGAGAATCTAAGTGAGGATAGGGCTTCATATGAGCAAAGGATATGGCACATATTCCAAAAGCGGTTGGTATTTGATCTAGGTGGGAAAGCAGAACCATTCAGATGTGATTGCTAAGATATAAATATCTTGCAGGCTAGGGGGGTAGGTTAAGATGTCATGCTATGCTAGGGGGGTAGGTTAAGATGTCATGCTATGTTTCAACAAAGGATAACCCCTTGTGAGTGGCACTATGTATATTCTTCTACTGTTTCATGTTTACTAGGGTGATACCAACTGGGTCAGGTTTGACAGGGTTTAAGACGTTGGATGCTTGTACATATACCAATGTTGGTGTGTAAATAATGCATGGACACTGAATTCCAGGACCTGTGTGGCACATACCGGAGGATGTGCTGGTTTAGAGGGGGTGGATGTCGTGCTGTGACACGTCTATGCAGTGAAAGCATGTTCATGGAACAATTTATGTGGAATCTGGGCCTTGAGCAGCAAGGACAGATATGGAAGGTATCCACTCAGATACAGTGGCATGTGTTGGAGCAGTTAATATGTGTAGTCTCCAAGGTCTACTAGCAAAAGACCAAGCACTCCCTATGAATATGAGCTCAATTATGGACGTGGATCCAAGACAAAGTATTACACTGGCATGGTTGACCTTAGGGGCCATGTGCCTTAGACTTGGTGTGAAATGGAGGTGTGAGGGTGACCATCCATTAGGCTTTAAGCTAAATAATAAATAATGATATTGACGTGGCTAATTTGGGAATAGCCACATGGAGATTTTGTTGGCTGCGAGCGCACCATCTGGAAGCTGGCGAGCGTGGAGCAAACAAAAGCATGGATGGCCGTCTCGACGAAGGGAGGCCGCCTCTAGAAGGTTGACGGGCTGGCGAGTTGAGGCCTGGGGTGAGTTGGCGTGGAGACCGGGTGCAACCGGGGTATCGGGGCAGGCGTGAAACAAAAGGGAGCAGCTGCCTCGTGTGAGAAGGGGGGGATCTGATTGAACTGCAGGGAAAGAGGCGTGTAAAGAGCGCAGCAGCTGCTGACAGAAGGGTGATCCACTTCCACTTCCACTTCCACTTCCGCGTCTGCATCTTTCTTTACCGGGTTCGAGCTCTCGGAGGTGCCTGCGGAGAGAAGCTCATCATTTTTGGGTCTTTTCCAACACATTTTGTAGGTTGTCTTTGTGAGGGGTTAAAGAAAGCTCCCAGACATGTTTGAAAGGAAGGGAAGCGAAGGTGACAAAAAGATACGGAGATGATTAATGGTAATTCTGTGCTAGAGCTGCAGAGAGCAGAGGAGCTGAAAGCAGCTGCGAATGCAGCCTTTCAAGATTAGTGTGTTCCTTATCTAAAAGATAACGTGTAGTGCCATCTTGTGAGACTTCTTTCGATTGTATACATGGAGGGCCGCCTTGTGGTGGCACACTCAGAGAGGAGGCGCCCGGGAGATCAGTGGCCTGGAGCGCAGGGTGTGACAGGCTTGTTCGACACTCTTTCTTCTCCCTATCTGCTGATCGACTTGCATACAGGGCCCTAGATAGCCAGTGGACTTGCATACAGTGCTCCATGGGAGAGTCTACTTGCGCACAGGGCATCTCAGGGCTGGTCAACTAACACACAGAGACTCCCACAATTGGCGGACTTGTTTAAGTGCTGATTTGGGACTGTCTGGACAGAGTACAGACTGTTTTCAGCCTTGGAGATAGAGAGGGCATCATTCAACACTAAGCATGGTGGTTATATTTATGATCTGGTGGTTATATTTATGATCTGGTGGAACCTGCAGGTGTCTAGAGAGCATGAAACATAGCTGGTTGTGTGATGAACAGCTGTGTGAACAGCATTAAGCTAAAGTGTATGATCATGTACTAGCACTCAGGAGGGCTTGACAGGTGCCCCCAGGGAAAAGGAGCGTTGATTTAGAGCTGTGGCATGCATGTGCCGGACCGCGTGTTTCACTGCCATCCATTGGTAGTCTTGTAGTCTACTTTCCACAGGGTCATAGCGAGCAGCTGGCAGCTACAACCCAAAAGAACGTGGATGGGCACATCCCAAACTACCCAAACCTTGATTCACAGCTTGTTTACAAGCTTCATAATGTTGCTCTTCATGTCTGACAGGCTTCTAGCTTGGTGTTGCTAAAAGACTGGATTAGAATGTATTAGTGGATGGTGACACCAGCACGGTTCTGTACAGGTGATGAAAAATGTATGTGGAAACTTTTGAAGATTGTGTTGTGCTTACATGTTTTATGTATGAGGCACTTTGATAAAGAGTCAGGAGATCTATGCTTGGAACTGGTCATGCTCTTGACACACAATTTATGTGCAATCATCAAGCTGAATTTGGAAATGTATTGAAGTGAATTGGCACATGTACATGTCAACAAAAATGGAGATGTCTTATGCTCCTTGAAGAGTTATGTGTTTTTATTTCCTTGCTGGGATTTTGGAAGCTACTCTCACAGCCAGAAGTCTCGCACTTTCCCAGCGACACCGCCCACGTCACGACAACGTAAGCACATTCCAATGCTGGTCCTAGGGGGACCTCAGATGGGGGAGCACCTTAGCTTAGGTAGAGGTGAGTAGGCACCTTCCAATGGATGCAACATTATTGTTGTAGAGGAGCGTACTTATACATGGTAGGTACTCATGATTTCTAATTTTAGATGTACAAACAGAGATGCCTTACTTACACTAGTAAGGAGGAGAAACTAGGATAGGGCAATCACATGCTCAGCTTCGCTCTCTACTACGAGCAATTACCGATTGAGATTTTTAGAGCAAGATAAAGAGCTTCCATCAAATCTTTGTTGACTGGTAGTGATGGTAGTTCCTCCATATAGCAACCTCCCTATCATGGTTTACCCTTATGCATAAATAGATGCATACAGAATTTTTGAATCAACAAGAGCCTTTAATCCTTGTTTAAATCCCATGAATATTGGTAAATGAATAAGTAAATACTCTGTGAAAGAACATTATATCATTTCATATTCTCTAGGATGATAATGAGAAAATTCAAAAAATCTATCGAAGTCGAAATTTTAGTTAAATGATTAATTTATCCCTCATAGGAATTCGTGATTAGTTTTGAATTCAGTTAAGCAAATACTCAAAATAAATGAAATTTAGTAAAGTAGTAATTGAAATATTACCCTTCGATAAAGATAGTTCAGAGAGAACCTTTCCAGTCTAAAAACCTGAATTAGACTATGACCAAGACATAACTCCTTCGTCAGTTTCAAGAATAGACGATGAACACCATATTAGTGAATTTGGGAATTTCCCAATTCCCATTTTTGAATACTTAAAAAAGGGGACATGGATAACATGTTTGTAAGTTTCTCAAAACCCTATCATATGACCTATCGTTGGAAAGCGCTTGAAAAATGGAATCTAAAGAGCTATAAAGCACTCATTTTGGATTAGTGGTGTTCAAGTTATGGTTAATCCAAACTTTTGACCACGTGTCCCAAACTTGTGAGAAATTCCCATATTCCCCAATATGGTATTGATGTGACTAGTTCAGTAATCTACACTCAAATCACCCATCAAATTTGAAACTAAGTTGAGATCTTTGATTTTTTATTAGAGGATCAAGATTACAGAATTCGAGGAATTCTCCTTGGGAATCCAGACCTGTGATCTAGAAGTCTTGGGATACGAAATTAAGATATATCCATTGTATTCAAAAGAAAATCAAAACTCAAAACGTGCATAGAAATCCTGTTTTCTTAAAGGACTGTCTTACGCCAAAATGCTAGAGGGAGCATTTGGTATATGTGTTTTTTCTAAGGGAAGTTCGGTTGCAACAGCTGGCGGGGAGTGTTCAAAGGACGGCTCACGTGGCAAAAACCTGCCCAAGTCTTGACGAGCCTGGGTAATAGATGTGATGAGATGTGTGATGTGAATCAGATAGATGTGCATAAATGGATGGATGGATGGATGGATGTGATGTGAATAGGGGTGAGGAGATGTGAGGTGAATAGATATGATGAGATGTGATGAGATGTGATGTCATGTGAATGAGGATGTAAATGAATGATATGGGATGTGAGTGGATGTGGATGTGAATGTATGTAAAAGAATGTGATGTGGATGTGTATGCGAAGGAATGTGATGATGAAAAATGAAGTGATGTGACATGAATATATGTGGATGTGAAGTGATAGATAGGAATGTATAAATAGATGTGGGTAGTCGTACAGGTGAACGATTGAATGGATGTGTATGAATGAGATATGGTGTGGAGGACAGAAGTGATGTGATATAATGTGGATAGAATGTATGTGATGGGATGGTAATGAGAATGTATGTGGTGGTATGAATGAACGAATGTGATGGATATGAATGAGATGTGATGGGTATGAATGGATATGAATGAGATGAATGAATGAGATGTGATGGGTATAAATGGATGTGATGTAATTGAATGTTATGGTTGTGGAATTTAAATTATGTGGATTGATAATGGAACAATGTGGAAAGACGAGAGTTCGTTATAGAAACTGTATTTATGTCATGTTTTTAAATGACTATTTTATGTCAAGAATGCTTAGGAAGCATATTGACCGTCTTGTGATTGAGGTCGTGGTGGAGACCTAATCTGATTAAGTTGCAACAGTTGACGGAGAGTCAATGGAGGCTGTATAATTGAAATCCCCATGGAGGGCTATTTAGATGGAAATTTCGGTCCAATGAACCATTATTGTGTTAAAGATACAAATGCGATGTTCTGAATGAATTGTTATAATGAGTTCTATATGAGTATCTTTATCCCATGATTCTGTGAGGATCTGACCAATCTAAAGAACCCTAGAATAAGTTGAATCTAAAATCGGAATCATAAATAAAAGGACTTAACAAGAAGTTTCGTATTGATAGGAGTATGGATCAAGGTCGACGTGGTAGAAATGATAACACCCAACTTGACGAGGAAGAGCTCGACTTGGATGTTCGTAAAACTCTTCATAGATCGCAGCCTGGACCTTTCAAGGGTGAAGGGGAAAACTTGGGTGAGGCTATGGAAAAGTGGATCGAAGCAATGAAAGAGTACTTTGATGTCACCGGGTACAATGAGAAGAGCAAAATGGCTCTTGCAAGACTGAAGATAGTAGAAATAACCAGAGTGGCATGGAGAAACCACTGCGAGACAAACCGTCTGGGGGCAGAATACTCAGACATGGAATGATCTCAAAATTTACCTAAGGATGAGGTTCTGTCCTCCCGGCTTTTTGGAAACAAAGATGAACAAATTCTTAGAGTTAACCCAGGGGAGCAGAACTATTGAATTATATCACCAAGCGTTCGCTCTCCTTCTCAAATTCTCACCACCACTAGATGAAGAACAGTTGATGGGGTGGCCAGGTTCATTTGGGGACTCAACAAACCTTTGAATATCCTTGTGAAGAATGCCAAGCTAGTTTCCATGGCTGAAGCAGTGCGGATGGCAAAGAATTTCACCAAGGCCTTCAATTTCAAAGTCCCGCCACCGAAGTCAGCACCATCACCTTTTAAAAGGTTTTTAATTCCAGAAGGTGATTCCAACCTTCTGCCGCCTAAAATATATCAGGGTCAAGCCGAGGATATGGGAAGTTCCAGAATGGAGGAAATGTCCTTTTCTCGAAACTCAATCCCTTGGAATTCAACTTCATAAGTTCCACACTTGAACAAGGGAGTGAGAAATGCTATAGCTGTCAAGGATTTGAACATCATAGTATGGATTGCCCAACACCTTTTGGATCAAGGTTTTTGGGGCCGAGAAATTAGGGATTAAGATTCCAGACTCCAGCTCCTTCCAGAGTAATCAGGTTTCTTTCTGCCAAAATCAAGAAGATCCAAGAAGTAGACCCTCTAACCAACCCGTAATCTCAATTTAAAGAGTAATGCAAGACCTCCGCCTCAGAATAGGGGAAGGCAAAGAGATATATTTCCAAATCGGCCGTCCACTTCCAAGGCAGTAACGCTAGAAGTAATTGAAGAAGAAGAAGAAGATGAAAGAGATCATACTCCACCTGCGAGATGAGGACATCTCGCATTTTTCAAGTGGGAGAGAATGTAAGATTCCTCCCCAGCCCCTCAAGATGTCCAGTTTCTTCCCCTGTAATCAATCCCCTTTTCAAAATAATAAAAGATCTTGTTTCTACATGTTTTGGCCTAGAGAGAGAAAATATTCTAGAGAGAGATAACTCAATTTTTAGATATTTTTGGATGGGAAAATATCCTTTCTTATTAAACTAAATTCTCCCGAAACAAAAGTTTAAAAAAAATTTCCTAAGGTGCATTAGAAATAGATTATAATCTCCTCAAAAGGCCTTAGCCTAAGGGTCTTGATTTTTTGAAAATTTTGTATTAATGTTCTTAGGGACCAATTCGATTAATCCAAATGTAGGGAGGAGATAAATTGAAGAAATAAAGAAAAACTCCCCAAAAATGAGTAAATACTCACATAAGATAAAGAGTGGACTAAGGACCAAGGAAAATAGTTAAAAAACTGATTTTTGACACCTCAAAATGGGGATTCCCCCTCATGAAGGAGGTGCCTTTTTCTATCATTGCTTTCAATTTTTTAAACCAATAAAATGAGATATTTCATCTCTCCTCTCTCCTAATTCAAGTCTAGTTCCAAAAAGTAAGCTAAACTGACCCAAAAATGGTCAAAAATTGACCACACTGATCTAGAAAATTCTAGAATCAGTTTGCTTGGTTTGAGGCTCACTTTTTCCTATAAATAGAAAACTCTCCCTTTGTAAAAGCTTAATAGTGTTTTATGCACTGTTACTCTACTCCTCCTCCTCAGAGACAAAAACATTGAATTCTTTGATAATTCACTTGTTTTTTACTAATTCCTCTACAAAGAATTGGTGGCCACTCTTGATCCAAGCAAGAGTAGAACCCTCAATCCCTCAAGCCAAAGGAAAGCTCACAAAACTTCATGTAAGTTAGAAATTCTACTTTTTTTTCTTATATTCTATGGTTTTCTGATTTCTTGTTTTTTTTAAATGTGGAATTGGATGTTATGCCTTGATGGAAAGGCTTCCCCCTTCTCTTCATTAAGAATTTCAGCCTTTCTTTATCCTAAAATGAGAAACAAACAAAATAAGTTGAACTTTTCCTATTGATTGCTCTTTAGAAGTGAAACTTGATTAGATTAGAGTGTTTTAATGCATCTTGGAGTAAATTCTAAGTAGATTTAGAATGTAAAAATTGAGAAATGGTCAGCCATACAAAGGAGATTATGGCAAAATTTTCTTAAATTTTGTGGAAATAAGTTTTATCTTTATGTTATTCAAAAAGAGAAATCCCCTCCCTTTGTGTATGCTAAAAGTGTTATTTTCATTCTATGCATAGAAAGATGCATATTGGAAAGATTTTTTTTTTATAAAAGCGTTATTTTCATTAGAATTAATTTCTATGCATAGAAAGATGCATATTGGAAATATTTTTATAAAAGCGTTATTTTCATTAGAATTAATTTCTATGAATAGAAAGATGCATATTGGAATTTTTTTATTATAAAAGTGTTACTTTCATCAAAATTGATTTTTATGCATAAAATGATGCATAAAAGATTTTTTTTATTACAAAAGTGTTATTTTCATTAGATTCAATTTCTATGCATAGAAAGATGTATATTGAAAATCTTTTTATTTTAAAAGTGTTATTCCTATTAAATTGATTTTATGCATAAATAGATGCATAAAGAAATTTTAGATCAAAATTAGATTCTCTTTAAATTTTATGTTTACTTTCCATGAATATTTGATAAATGAGTAAGTAAATACTCTGAGAGGGAAAATTCTATCATTTCATATTCACTCAATTAGTAAAGAGAAAATTCAGGAAATCTATCGATGTCAAAATATTCAGATAAATGAGTAATTTATCCCTCATCAAAATTCTTGATTAATTTAGAAATCAGTTAAGTAATTATTTAATGAATGAAATTCAATAAATTAGTAATTGAAATATCATCCCCTTTTCGAGAAAGATAATTCAGAAAGAAAAAAAGATGTTAAGTAAATAGAAGTGAAGAGATGTGTGATGTGAAGAGATATGTGATGTGAATCAGATAGATGTGAATGAAGGGATGAATAGATGTGATGTGAATAGAGGTGATGAGAGAAGTGAGGTAAATAGATGTGATGAGATGTGTGATTTGAATCAGATAGATGTGAATGAAGGGATCGATGTGATGAGAATATTGGTGATGAGATGTGAGGTGAATAGATGTGATGAGATGTGTGAATGTGATAGATAGGAATGTATGAATAGATGTGGGTAGTCGTACAGGTGAACGATTGGATGGATGTGTATGAATGAGATATGGTGTGGATAGAAGTGATGTGATATAATGTGGATAGAATGTATGTGATGGGATGGTAACAATGAGAATGTATGTGGTGGTATGAATGAACGAATGTGATGGATATGAATGAATGAGATGTGATGGGTATAAATGGATGTGATAAAATTGAATTTTATGGATAAGAATTGATGTGGTGTCATGTGAATTGTGATGTGAATGATTATGATTGGATGGGAATAGGAATACGTTTGAAATGGTTATGGAATTTAAATAATGTGGATTGATAATGGAACAATGTGGAAAGACGAGTTCGTTATAGAAACTGTATTTATGTCATGTTTTGAAATGACTATTTTATATCAAGAATGCTAGGAAAGCATATTGACCATCTTGTGATTGAGGTCGTGGTGGAGACCTAATCTGATTAAGTTGCAACAGCTGACAGAGAGTCAATGGAGGATGTCTCGTGTAGCAAGGTCGGCCGGGGTCTTGACTAGCCTCGGTTCGATTAAAATGGTGAGCTTCCGGTACGGTGGATAATGGACCAAGGAAGCGGCCTATGAGTGGAGCGCTAGGTCACCTGCGAAGGATCCTAGAGGGTGATGACCATACGGTGCTCGGGCTCTGGGTCACTGAAGACACCCACACATGCATCGTGGAAGATATTGGAACAAGGAGTAAGAGTTGCTTTCTTAATTCGGGCATGGATCTGGTTGATTGAACTTCTTGGTCCTTAATGGATGAGTCCATGACTCTTTTATATGGATTCGTTGGTTGATCTTGCTGATCTTCAACGGAGATTCCATTTTGATATGTGAATATATTGTCGAGTACCATGAGCTAGGAACAATCGAAAAGGCCCCTAAGTGGATAGGTGGCGAGCGTTGTAGTTGCCAATGATGCCATAGGTACACCGATGAAAGAATGTTTGAAAATAAGGACTCAACCAGAGATTTTGAGGGTTATGATCAGTGACACTATGATTTCATTAAATGATTGTTTTAAAGACAGCTGATTCCCTAAAAAAGGCAATTTCATACTGGGTGTGTAAGTGGTGTGACTAGTTTTAAGTTTGCATGAATATCCAGCTAGGAGGCCTAGGAACTCTTTTACCTTGTACCCGGGACAAAACCTAACCAAATTCCTAACCGGATCCCATCACTACAGTGGTTGGGCGGTTGGCTAACCCATGGGTCTGGATGGGGTTAGGGTGGACTAATGGATCCTTAAATTGAGACTCAATTCTATTATAGTACGATAGATGAAGTAAATCCCAGACAAAAATTGTTCTATGGAAAAGAATCAACGGCTGTGCCTCTCAATGAGGAAAAAAGCATTGGTCTCTATGATCCAAGTGCATTGTTCCCTGATCTGATTATGGGACTTACGGGTTCGGTCAGATCAGTTGAGTTAGTTAAGACTTTTTTGACTACGTTAGAGAAAAATTATCCAAGAGGAATCGCCCGTGCTTTCTGGTTAATGGGGGGTTTTTTTGGGTTCGGTTTTGGAAGAACCGATGGATTAGTCTCTTGTCCGGATATCCGTGTGGTGAGGCCCCGAGTAAGGGACCCTAGCCCACGCAAGAAGTGCTACTCACTGCTAACGACCTTGAATTTGTTGCGCGGTGGGGACAGGGATCTTCCAGCTGGTATCAGAGCGAATTTTGGCTACTGAGAGGCCAAAAATGTTAAAAATTAATAAAGTAGCAGTAAAAGGTTGAAATTGTGTGATAAATTCATACAAATTCTTATACAGACTGAAATTCATAAATTGGTAATTGGGTCTTCAGATAGAAGTACCGCAATTTTATGGAATCCGTGACTTGCTTGAGGCCTAGAAATGATGGTATTTACCTTATAATTCCAAGGGCCATGAGTGACTACCCGTATATACTGAGGGTATAACTGCAGCTCTTTACTGGTAGTATATACGAGTAAATCTAAGACCTTGAAATTATAAGCATAAATGCTATCTAGATGATGAATGTGAATGTGGTTGATAGGATTTTAAAATTCTGGTTGAGAACTGATGAGTTGATTTGGATTCTGATTGAAAAATAATGATTCCTGAATTTTGGTTGAAATGTAATAAGCTAAGCAAAAACCTCAATGAGGACATTGAATGGAAAGAGTCCCTGTGATGATATTCATAAGTGGAATGACGATAATGACTTCAGCAAATCACTATGAGATTAGTGAATTGTGTTGACAAATTGCTACTGTTAACACGTGACCCAATGGATTAAGTTAAGGGATGACAAATTAAAAATCTGTATAATTGAAATCCCCATGGAGGGCTGTTCAGATGGAAATTTTGGTCCAATAAACCATTATTTTGTTAAAGATATGAATGAGTGTTCTGAATGAATTTTTATCCGATAATGAGTTCTATATGAATAAATTTATTCGATGATTTTGTGAGGAACTGACCAATCTAAAGAACCCCAAAATCAGTTGAATCTAAAATCGAAATTGAATCATAAATAAAGGGACTTAACAAGAGTTTTCGTATGGATAGGAGTATGGGTCAAGGTCGAAGTGGCAGAAATGATAACCCCCAATTCGACGAGGAAGAGCTCCACTTAGATGTTCGTAAAACTCTTCATAGATCGTAGCCTAGACCTTTCAAGGGTGAAGGGAAAAACTTGGGTGAGGCTGTGGAAAAGTTGATCGAAGCAATGGAAGAGTACTTCGATGTCACTGGTTACAATGAGAAGAGCAAAATGGCTCTTGCAAGACTGAAGATAGTAGAAACAGCCAGAGTGGCATGTAGAAACCACTGCGAGAGAAACTGCCTGGAGCAGAATACTCAGACATGGAATGATCTCAAAATTTACCTAAGGACGAGGTTTTGTCCTCCCGGCTTTTTGGAAACAAAGATGAATGAATTCTTAGAGTTAACCCGGGGGAGCAGAACTATTGAATTATATCACCAAGCATTCTCTCTCCTTCTCAAATTCTCACCAACACCATTGGATGAAGAACAACTGATGGGGTGGCTAGGGTCATTCGGGGACTCAACGAACCTTTGAATATCGTGGTGAATAATGCCAAGCTAGTTTCCATGGTTGAAGCAGTGTGGATGGTGAAGGATTTCACCAAAGCCTTCGATGTCAAAGTCCCACCACGGAAGTCAGCACCATCACCTTTTAAAAGGTTTTTAATTCCAGAAGGTGATTCCAACCTTTCACCGCCTAAAAGATATCAGGGTCAAGCCCAAGATATGGGAAGTTCGAGAATGGAAGAAATGTCCTTTTTTGAAACTCAATCCCCTAGAATTCAACTTCATAAGTTCCACGCTTAAACAAGGGAGTTAAATGCTATAACTGTCAAGGATTTGAACATCACAGTATGGATTGCCCAACACCTTTTGGATCAAGGTTTTCAGGGCCGAGAAATCAGGGATCAAGATTCCAGACTCCAGCTCCTTCCTTCCAGAGTAATCAGGTTTCTTTTCGCCAAAATCAAGAAGATCCCAGAAGTAGAACCTCTAACCAACCAGTAGACCCTCTAACCAACCAGTAGTCTCAATCCAAAGTAATGCAAGACCTCCTTCTCAGAATAGGGGAAGACAAAAAGAGATATTTCCAAATCGGCCATCCACTTCCAAGGCAGTAATGCTAGAAGTAATTGAAGAAGAAGAAGAACATGAAAGAGATCATACTCCGCCTGCGAGATGAGGACATCTCGTGTTTTTCAAGTGGAAGAGAATGTAAGATTCCTTCCCAGCCCCTCAAGATGTCCAGTTTCTTCCCCTGCTGTAATCAATCCCCTTTTCAGAATAATAAAAGATCTTGTTTCTACATGTTTGGTCTAGATAGAGAAAATGATCTAGAGAGAGGTAACGCAGTTTTTAGATATTTTTGGACGAAAAAATATCCTTTCTTATTAAACTAAATTCTAGCAAAATAGAAGTTTAAAAAGAATTTCCTAAGGTGCATTAGAAATAAATTATAATCTCCTCAAAACGCCTTTAGTCTAAGGGTCTAGATTTTCTAAAAATTTTGGATTAAGGTTGTGAGGGACCAATTAGATTAATCCAAATGTAGGGAGGAGATAAATTGAAAAAATATTGAAAAACCCCCCAAAAATGAGTAAATACTCACATAAGATGAAGAGTGGACTAAGGACCAAGGAAAATAGTTTAAAAACTTATTTTTGACACCTCGAAATGGGCATTCCCCCTCATGAAGGAGGCACCTTTTTCTCATCATTGCTTTCTATTTTTAAATCAATAAAATGGGATATTTAATCTCTCCTCTCTCCTAATTCAAGTCTAGTTCCAAAAAGTAGGCTAAACTGACCCAAAAATAGTCAAAAATTGACCAAACTGATTAGGAAAATTCTAGAATCAGTTTGTTTGGTTTGAGACTCACTTTTTCCTATAAATAGAAGCCTCTCCCTTTGTAAAAGCTTAATAGTGTTTTATGCAATGTTACTCTACTCCTCCCTAGAGCCAAAAACATTGAACATAATTCACTTGTTTTTGACTAATTCCTCTACAAAGAATTGGTGGCCACTCTTGATCCAAGCAAGAGTAGAACCCTCAATCCCTCAAGCCAAAGAAAAGCTCACAAAACTCCATGTAAGTCAGAAATTCTACTTCTTTTTAATTATATTCTATGATTTTCTGATTTCTTATTTTTTTTAAACGTGAAATTGGATGTTATGCCTTGATGGAAAGGCTTCCCCCCTTCTCTTCATTAAGAATTTCAACCTTTCTTTATCCTAGAATGAGAAACAAACAAAATAAGTTAAACTTTTCCTATTGATTGCTCTTTAGAAGTGAAAATTGATTAGATTAGAGTGTTTTAATGCATCTTGGGGTAAATTCTAAGTAAATTTAGAATGTAAAACTTGAGAAATGGTCAGCCATACAAAGGAAGTTATGGCAAAATTTTCTTAAATTTTGTGGAAATAAGTTTTATCTTTATGTTATTCAAAAAGAGAAATCCCCTCCATTTGTGTATTCTAAAAGTGGTATTTTCATTCTATGCATAATAGAAAGATGCATATTGGAAATATTTTTATTATAAAAATATTATTTTCATTAGAAATAATTTCTATGCATAGAAAGATGCATATTGGAAATATTTTCATAAAAGTGCTATTTTCATTAGAATTAATTTCTATGCATAGAAAGATTGTAAGATTCCTCCCCCACCTCCTTTTTGATGTCTAGTATCTTTCCCTGTAATCAATCCCTCTTCAGAAATATAAAGACCTTGTTTCTATCTGTTTTATCCTAGAGAGAGAGAAATATTCTAGAGAGAGAATATTCAGATTTTGAATATTTTTGGATAGAAAAATATCTCTTCTAATTCAGATGAGTTTCCCTGAAACAGAAATTCAAAAAGAATTTTTCAATGTGCAATTAGAATTAATTGAAAATAGGTATAAAGAACCTTAGCCTAAGGGTCTAGATTTTCAGAAATCTTTAGACTATGGTCCAATTAAGGTTCCTATGGACCAATAGCATCAATCCATGTGTAGGGTGGAGATAAATCCAACTTGTAAAAAGAAAATACCCAAAAATGAGTAAATGCTCACATGAGGTGAAGAGTTGAAAATGTACAAGGTTTATTAGTAAAAAACTATGAGCAATATTAAAAATATGAGATATTTTGGGTATCCAAAAATGAGTAAATGCTCACATAAGATGAAGAGTTGAAAATGTACAAGGTTTATTAGTAAAAAAAACTATGAGCAATATTAAAATGATTCCATTATGACACATATGTAAGGAAGGGGAGTTCTTTAAAGGAGGTGCATATTTCACATAAGATGAAGAGTTGAAAATGTACAAGGTTTATTAGTAAAAAAACTATGAGCAATATTAAAATGATTCCATTATGACACATATGTAAGGAAGGGGAGTTCTTTAAAGGAGGTGCATATTTCACATGCTTGAATGAGTTTTAAACTCATAAAAATTGAGATATTTCATCTCTCCTCTCTCCTCATTCAAGTCTAGTTCCAAATAGTTAGCTTAACTGACCTAAAAATGGTCAAATATTGACCAAACTGATTTAGAAAATTCTAGAATCAGTTTGTTTGGTTAGGAGCTCAATTTTTCCTATAAATAGAAGCCTCCCCCTTGTTGAAAAATATATAGTGTTTATGCATCGTTACTCTACTCCACCTAAGCCAGAAACTGTGAATTCATTTAATAATTCACTAGTTTTTGGAGCTTCCCTCTTTCTTCAATTCCCATTAGTGGCTCCATCAACATACTTAACCAATTGATTGGTTGGGGGCCTCTACCGTGAACAAAGAATCAAGCAATTTGTAAGAAATGGTCGTACTCATGACCCATTCTCAATCCAAATGAAGCTTTTCATAAAGCTTTTCCTTAATCCAAGATTAAGCATGCTTGAGGCCAAATTAATGGCTTTTTTCTATGCTTTTAGTTTATGCATATTGATGATTCAATCCATTATAGATTAATGATCCAATTAGAGATCATTTTAATTATTTCCTTAATGATAAGCTTTATCCCTTAGAAAAAATTGAGATTTATCAGTCATAGCAGCGAAGCTATGGCAAAATTTTTATAAAAATTATGCATAAAATAATTTCATTCAAAGCATAAAAAGAGGACTTCCTACCATATTCTAGGAATTATCATCCTAGATTAATTGAAAGAATTTCATTATAATCATGGAGAAATTGAATTTTAATATCATGCATAAAGGATAATTTTTTTTATATCAAAAGTGTTACTTTTATCATTTTTTATTTTCATGCATAGAAGTATGCATAAAGGATAATTTTTTTATATTAAAAGTGTTACTTTTATCATTTTTAATTTTCATGCATAGAAGTATGCATAAAGAAAAATTTTTTATATCAAAAGTGTTACTTTTATCATTTTTAATTTTCATGCATAGAAGTATGCATAAAGGATAATTTTTTTATATCAAAAGTGTTACTTTTATCATATTGGATTTCATGCATAGAGGTATGCATAAAAGTTGAATATTTTATTATAAAAGTGTTACTTTTAGCATAATTGAATTTCATGCATAGAGGTATGCATAAAAGATATGGGAAGTGATAAGATATGATAAGATGCATGTGGATGTGGATGTGGATGTGGATGTATGAATGTGGATGTATGGATGTGAATGTGGATGTGGATGTGGATGTATGAATGTGGATGTATGGATGTGGATGTGTGGATGTGGATGTGGATGTATGAATGTGGATGTATGGATGTGAATGTGGATGTGGATGTGGATGTATGAATGTGGATGTATGGATGTATGAATGTAGATGTATGGATGTGAATGAGGATGTAGATGTGGATGCATGGATGTAAATGTGGATGTGGATGTATGGATGTATGCATGTAGATGTGGATGCATGAATGTGGATGTATGGATGTGAATGAGCATATAGATTTGGATGTATGGATGTGAATGTGCATGTAGATATGGATGTATATATGTGAATGGAAATGTGGATGTGGATGTATGTATGCATGTGGATGTGGATATGGATGTGTATGTATGAATGTGGATATGGGATGTGGATGTATAAATGAGGATGTGAAAATGGAGATAAGCATGTAGATGTGGATGCATGAATGTGGATGTATGGATGTGAATGAGGATATAGATGTGGATGTATGGATGTGAAGGTGCATGTAGATATGGATGTATATATGTGAATGGGAATGTGGATGTGGATGTATGTATGCATGTGGATGTGGATATGGATGTGTACGTATGAATGTGGATATGGGATGTGGATGTATAAATGAGGATGTGAAAATGGAGATAAGCTTTTAGATGTGGATGTATGGATGTGAATTTGGATGTGGATGTGGATGTATGAATGTGGATGTATGGATGTGAATGAGGATGTGGATGTGGATGCATGGATGTAAATGTGGATGTGTATGTATGGATGTAGGCATGTAGATGTGGATGCATGAATGTGGATGCATTGATGTGAATGATGATATAGATGTGGATGTATGGATGTGAATGTGCATGTAGATATGGATGTATAGATGTGAATAGGAATGTGGATGTGGATGTGGATGTGGATGTATGTATGTATGTATGTGGATGTGGATGTATGAATGAGGACGTGATAATGAATGTATGCATGTGGATGTGGATATGGATGTGTATGTATGAATGCGGATATGGATGTGGATATGGATGTGTATGTATGAATGTGGATATGGGAAAGAAAGTTCTGTTTAACAAAGGAAGACCCTTTTCCTAGAATACTTCTCAAGAGTCCCACCTGTTTTAAGGATTCAGAACAATGAGTTCAGAAGTGAGAATCGATGTTTTGGATATCAAGGTTTTGGTCTTCATTCGAGTACGGCCCAAAAGAAGTTCTTTATCTTTTGGGGAGTATATGAAGTTATCCCCCAGATATTGTGAGCCTTATATCTGAATTCAATGAAAGTAGGTGACTTAGCCTACAAGCTTCTTTTATCTCTTCATCTCAAAATTCTTAATGCCTTCTATAGAAAAATGTGTCAAACCCAAATCATGGAAAGACGGTAAAACTTCAGTGGCAAGTTACCGTTGGCTTCTAAGTTACGCTAGCTCCTTCCTTTATATAAGTCGTAACTTTTACTTGTCGCTCACAGTAATCTTACTTCCATCGATCTCCTTTCTTCTTAATCTCCTTCATGGCTTGGCAACAAGAACTAGTTTTATCCATAATGATTCCTCACCTTCAAGACGCAAGTGAATCTGTGAAGAAGGATTTTATAGAGCAGTATGAGCGCTCACTTTTCCCTCACTTGGGAACTTCTGTAGCGCAAACCAAATGGCGGACCTATCAAAACATAACTAGGGTAACACCCTGGGGTCAGCAGCACTTTCGTAACAATGTCCGCTTGGCCATGGTTATTGAAGCTTTAGGTTTGGGTCCCCGATATTACTGTGTCATGAGATCAAGGCATCTTGGGTTTTCTGAGCGGGTCTTCTTACTGGCATGTTTTCTTCCTCATGAGAAGATATGCCTTTATCCCGTTTTTGGCTTGCCTCTCAGAGGTCCTTTTGTTAGATCACCTCATACCACTGAGATAGGTGCAGCAATAACCAACAGAATTATTCCCATAGATGAGTTACCTTATACTTGTGCAGCTTGTGAGGACTGCTTTTGTGATCATATGATGGACGGGCTTATGGAAGTGTAAAGAGTTCTTCTATCTTTACTGTATAAGTTCCGAGAATGAATAAAGTTTAAATCTTGTTCTTATTTTGAATCTTGCTCTCTTTAAGACGTTTCTTGGTGGTTAATCTTGATTAAAATTTTTCTCTAAGTCTCATATTCGTGCATCTTGCGAAATTATCCCAGTTTGCGAGATGAGGACATCTCGCATTTTTTAAGTGGGGTAGAATGTAAGATTCCTTCCCCACCTCCTTTTTGATGTCTAGTATCTTTCCCTGTAATCAATCCCTCTTCAGAAATATAAAGACCTTGTTTCTATCTGTTTTATCCTAGAGAGAGAAAAATATTCTAGAGAGAGAATATTCAGATTTTGAATATTTTTGGATAGAAAAATATCTCTTCTAATTCAGATGAGTTTCCCTGAAACAGAAATTCAAAAAGAATTTTTCAATGTGCAATTAGAATTAATTGAAAATAGGTATAAAGAACCTTAGCCTAAGGGTCTAGATTTTCAGAAATCTTTAGACTATGGTCCAATTAAGGTTCCTATGGACCAATAGCATCAATCCATGTGTAGGGTGGAGATAAATCCAACTTGTAAAAAGAAAATACCCAAAAATGAGTAAATGCTCACATGAGGTGAAGAGTTGAAAATGTACAAGGTTTATTAGTAAAAAACTATGAGCAATATTAAAAATATGAGATATTTTGGGTATCCAAAAATGAGTAAATGCTCACATAAGATGAAGAGTTGAAAATGTACAAGGTTTATTAGTAAAAAAAACTATGAGCAATATTAAAATGATTCCATTATGACACATATGTAAGGAAGGGGAGTTCTTTAAAGGAGGTGCATATTTCACATAAGATGAAGAGTTGAAAATGTACAAGGTTTATTAGTAAAAAAACTATGAGCAATATTAAAATGATTCCATTATGACACATATGTAAGGAAGGGGAGTTCTTTAAAGGAGGTGCATATTTCACATGCTTGAATGAGTTTTAAACTCATAAAAATTGAGATATTTCATCTCTCCTCTCTCCTCATTCAAGTCTAGTTCCAAATAGTTAGCTTAACTGACCTAAAAATGGTCAAATATTGACCAAACTGATTTAGAAAATTCTAGAATCAGTTTGTTTGGTTAGGAGCTCAATTTTTCCTATAAATAGAAGCCTCCCCCTTGTTGAAAAATATATAGTGTTTATGCATCGTTACTCTACTCCACCTAAGCCAGAAACTGTGAATTCATTTAATAATTCACTAGTTTTTGGAGCTTCCCTCTTTCTTCAATTCCCATTAGTGGCTCCATCAACATACTTAACCAATTGATTGGTTGGGGGCCTCTACCGTGAACAAAGAATCAAGCAATTTGTAAGAAATGGTCGTACTCATGACCCATTCTCAATCCAAATGAAGCTTTTCATAAAGCTTTTCCTTAATCCAAGATTAAGCATGCTTGAGGCCAAATTAATGGCTTTTTTCTATGCTTTTAGTTTATGCATATTGATGATTCAATCCATTATAGATTAATGATCCAATTAGAGATCATTTTAATTATTTCCTTAATGATAAGCTTTATCCCTTAGAAAAAATTGAGATTTATCAGTCATAGCAGCGAAGCTATGGCAAAATTTTTATAAAAATTATGCATAAAATAATTTCATTCAAAGCATAAAAAGAGGACTTCCTACCATATTCTAGGAATTATCATCCTAGATTAATTGAAAGAATTTCATTATAATCATGGAGAAATTGAATTTAAATATCATGCATAAAGGATAATTTTTTTTATATCAAAAGTGTTACTTTTATCATTTTTTATTTTCATGCATAGAAGTATGCATAAAGGATAATTTTTTTATATTAAAAGTGTTACTTTTATCATTTTTAATTTTCATGCATAGAAGTATGCATAAAGAAAAATTTTTTATATCAAAAGTGTTACTTTTATCATTTTTAATTTTCATGCATAGAAGTATGCATAAAGGATAATTTTTTTATATCAAAAGTGTTACTTTTATCATATTGGATTTCATGCATAGAGGTATGCATAAAAGTTGAATATTTTATTATAAAAGTGTTACTTTTAGCATAATTGAATTTCATGCATAGAGGTATGCATAAAAGATATGGGAAGTGATAAGATATGATAAGATGCATGTGGATGTGGATGTGGATGTGGATGTATGAATGTGGATGTATGGATGTGAATGTGGATGTGGATGTGGATGTATGAATGTGGATGTATGGATGTGGATGTGTGGATGTGGATGTGGATGTATGAATGTGGATGTATGGATGTGAATGTGGATGTGGATGTGGATGTATGAATGTGGATGTATGGATGTATGAATGTAGATGTATGGATGTGAATGAGGATGTAGATGTGGATGCATGGATGTAAATGTGGATGTGGATGTATGGATGTATGCATGTAGATGTGGATGCATGAATGTGGATGTATGGATGTGAATGAGCATATAGATTTGGATGTATGGATGTGAATGTGCATGTAGATATGGATGTATATATGTGAATGGAAATGTGGATGTGGATGTATGTATGCATGTGGATGTGGATATGGATGTGTATGTATGAATGTGGATATGGGATGTGGATGTATAAATGAGGATGTGAAAATGGAGATAAGCATGTAGATGTGGATGCATGAATGTGGATGTATGGATGTGAATGAGGATATAGATGTGGATGTATGGATGTGAAGGTGCATGTAGATATGGATGTATATATGTGAATGGGAATGTGGATGTGGATGTATGTATGCATGTGGATGTGGATATGGATGTGTACGTATGAATGTGGATATGGGATGTGGATGTATAAATGAGGATGTGAAAATGGAGATAAGCTTTTAGATGTGGATGTATGGATGTGAATTTGGATGTGGATGTGGATGTATGAATGTGGATGTATGGATGTGAATGAGGATGTGGATGTGGATGCATGGATGTAAATGTGGATGTGTATGTATGGATGTAGGCATGTAGATGTGGATGCATGAATGTGGATGCATTGATGTGAATGATGATATAGATGTGGATGTATGGATGTGAATGTGCATGTAGATATGGATGTATAGATGTGAATAGGAATGTGGATGTGGATGTGGATGTGGATGTATGTATGTATGTATGTGGATGTGGATGTATGAATGAGGACGTGATAATGAATGTATGCATGTGGATGTGGATATGGATGTGTATGTATGAATGCGGATATGGATGTGGATATGGATGTGTATGTATGAATGTGGATATGGGAAAGAAAGTTCTGTTTAACAAAGGAAGACCCTTTTCCTAGAATACTTCTCAAGAGTCCCACCTGTTTTAAGGATTCAGAACAATGAGTTCAGAAGTGAGAATCGATGTTTTGGATATCAAGGTTTTGGTCTTCATTCGAGTACGGCCCAAAAGAAGTTCTTTATCTCTTGGGGAGTATATGAAGTTATCCCCCAGATATTGTGAGCCTTATATCTGAATTCAATGAAAGTAGGTGACTTAGCCTACAAGCTTCTTTTATCTCTTCATCTCAAAATTCTTAATGCCTTCTATAGAAAAATGTGTCAAACCCAAATCATGGAAAGACGGTAAAACTTCAGTGGCAAGTTACCGTTGGCTTCTAAGTTACGCTAGCTCCTTCCTTTATATAAGTCGTAACTTTTACTTGTCGCTCACAGTAATCTTACTTCCATCGATCTCCTTTCTTCTTAATCTCCTTCATGGCTTGGCAACAAGAACTAGTTTTATCCATAATGATTCCTCACCTTCAAGACGCAAGTGAATCTGTGAAGAAGGATTTTATAGAGCAGTATGAGCGCTCACTTTTCCCTCACTTGGGAACTTCTGTAGCGCAAACCAAATGGCGGACCTATCAAAACATAACTAGGGTAACACCCTGGGGTCAGCAGCACTTTCGTAACAATGTCCGCTTGGCCATGGTTATTGAAGCTTTAGGTTTGGGTCCCCGATATTACTGTGTCATGAGATCAAGGCATCTTGGGTTTTCTGAGCGGGTCTTCTTACTGGCATGTTTTCTTCCTCATGAGAAGATATGCCTTTATCCCGTTTTTGGCTTGCCTCTCAGAGGTCCTTTTGTTAGATCACCTCATACCACTGAGATAGGTGCAGCAATAACCAACAGAATTATTCCCATAGATGAGTTACCTTATACTTGTGCAGCTTGTGAGGACTGCTTTTGTGATCATATGATGGACGGGCTTATGGAAGTGTAAAGAGTTCTTCTATCTTTACTGTATAAGTTCCGAGAATGAATAAAGTTTAAATCTTGTTCTTATTTTGAATCTTGCTCTCTTTAAGACGTTTCTTGGTGGTTAATCTTGATTAAAATTTTTCTCTAAGTCTCATATTCGTGCATCTTGCGAAATTATCCCAGTTTGCGAGATGAGGACATCTCGCATTTTTTAAGTGGGGTAGAATGTAAGATTCCTCCCCCACCTCCTTTTTGATGTCTAGTATCTTTCCCTGTAATCAATCCCTCTTCAGAAATATAAAGACCTTGTTTCTATCTGTTTTATCCTAGAGAGAGAAAAATATTCTAGAGAGAGAATATTCAGATTTTGAATATTTTTGGATAGAAAAATATCTCTTCTAATTCAGATGAGTTTCCCTGAAACAGAAATTCAAAAAGAATTTTTCAATGTGCAATTAGAATTAATTGAAAATAGGTATAAAGAACCTTAGCCTAAGGGTCTAGATTTTCAGAAATCTTTAGACTATGGTCCAATTAAGGTTCCTATGGACCAATAGCATCAATCCATGTGTAGGGTGGAGATAAATCCAACTTGTAAAAAGAAAATACCCAAAAATGAGTAAATGCTCACATGAGGTGAAGAGTTGAAAATGTACAAGGTTTATTAGTAAAAAACTATGAGCAATATTAAAAATATGAGATATTTTGGGTATCCAAAAATGAGTAAATGCTCACATAAGATGAAGAGTTGAAAATGTACAAGGTTTATTAGTAAAAAAAACTATGAGCAATATTAAAATGATTCCATTATGACACATATGTAAGGAAGGGGAGTTCTTTAAAGGAGGTGCATATTTCACATAAGATGAAGAGTTGAAAATGTACAAGGTTTATTAGTAAAAAAACTATGAGCAATATTAAAATGATTCCATTATGACACATATGTAAGGAAGGGGAGTTCTTTAAAGGAGGTGCATATTTCACATGCTTGAATGAGTTTTAAACTCATAAAAATTGAGATATTTCATCTCTCCTCTCTCCTCATTCAAGTCTAGTTCCAAATAGTTAGCTTAACTGACCTAAAAATGGTCAAATATTGACCAAACTGATTTAGAAAATTCTAGAATCAGTTTGTTTGGTTAGGAGCTCAATTTTTCCTATAAATAGAAGCCTCCTCCTTGTTGAAAAATATATAGTGTTTATGCATCGTTACTCTACTCCACCTAAGCCAGAAACTGTGAATTCATTTAATAATTCACTAGTTTTTGGAGCTTCCCTCTTTCTTCAATTCCCATTAGTGGCTCCATCAACATACTTAACCAATTGATTGGTTGGGGGCCTCTACCGTGAACAAAGAATCAAGCAATTTGTAAGAAATGGTCGTACTCATGACCCATTCTCAATCCAAATGAAGCTTTTCATAAAGCTTTTCCTTAATCCAAGATTAAGCATGCTTGAGGCCAAATTAATGGCTTTTTTCTATTCTTTTAGTTTATGCATATTGATGATTCAATCCATTATAGATTAATGATCCAATTAGAGATCATTTTAATTATTTCCTTAATGATAAGCTTTATCCCTTAGAAAAAATTGAGATTTATCAGTCATAGCAGCGAAGCTATGGCAAAATTTTTATAAAAATTATGCATAAAATAATTTCATTCAAAGCATAAAAAGAGGACTTCCTACCATATTCTAGGAATTATCATCCTAGATTAATTGAAAGAATTTCATTATAATCATGGAGAAATTGAATTTTAATATCATGCATAAAGGATAATTTTTTTTATATCAAAAGTGTTACTTTTATCATTTTTTATTTTCATGCATAGAAGTATGCATAAAGGATAATTTTTTTATATTAAAAGTGTTACTTTTATCATTTTTAATTTTCATGCATAGAAGTATGCATAAAGAAAAAAATTTTATATCAAAAGTGTTACTTTTATCATTTTTAATTTTCATGCATAGAAGTATGCATAAAGGATAATTTTTTTATATCAAAAGTGTTACTTTTATCATATTGGATTTCATGCATAGAGGTATGCATAAAAGTTGAATATTTTATTATAAAAGTGTTACTTTTAGCATAATTGAATTTCATGCATAGAGGTATGCATAAAAGATATGGGAAGTGATAAGATATGATAAGATGCATGTGGATGTGGATGTGGATGTATGAATGTGGATGTATGAATGTGGATGTATGGATGTGAATGTGGATGTGGATGTGGATGTATGAATGTGGATGTATGGATGTGGATGTGTGGATGTGGATGTGGATGTATGAATGTGGATGTATGGATGTGAATGTGGATGTGGATGTGGATGTATGAATGTGGATGTATGGATGTATGAATGTAGATGTATGGATGTGAATGAGGATGTAGATGTGGATGCATGGATGTAAATGTGGATGTGGATGTATGGATGTATGCATGTAGATGTGGATGCATGAATGTGGATGTATGGATGTGAATGAGCATATAGATTTGGATGTATGGATGTGAATGTGCATGTAGATATGGATGTATATATGTGAATGGGAATGTGGATGTGGATGTATGTATGCATGTGGATGTGGATATGGATGTGTATGTATGAATGTGGATATGGGATGTGGATGTATAAATGAGGATGTGAAAATGGAGATAAGCATGTAGATGTGGATGCATGAATGTGGATGTATGGATGTGAATGAGGATATAGATGTGGATGTATGGATGTGAAGGTGCATGTAGATATGGATGTATATATGTGAATGGGAATGTGGATGTGGATGTATGTATGCATGTGGATGTGGATATGGATGTGTACGTATGAATGTGGATATGGGATGTGGATGTATAAATGAGGATGTGAAAATGGAGATAAGCATGTAGATGTGGATGTATGGATGTGAATTTGGTTGTGGATGTGGATGTATGAATGTGGATGTATGGATGTGAATGAGGATGTGGATGTGGATGCATGGATGTAAATGTGGATGTGTATGTATGGATGTAGGCATGTAGATGTGGATGCATGAATGTGGATGCATGGATGTGAATGATGATATAGATGTGGATGTATGGATGTGAATGTGCATGTAGATATGGATGTATAGATGTGAATAGGAATGTGGATGTGGATGTGGATGTGGATGTATGTATGTATGTATGTGGATGTGGATGTATGAATGAGGACGTGATAATGAATGTATGCATGTGGATGTGGATATGGATGTGTATGTATGAATGCGGATATGGATGTGGATATGGATGTGTATGTATGAATGTGGATATGGGAGTGGATGTATGGATGTGAATGTGGATGTGGATGTGGATGTGGATGTGGATGTATGGATGTGGATATGGATGTGAATATATGATATGTGATGTGAAGGAATCTGAAGTGAAGAGATGGAAAATAATATGATTGGATGAGTACACATATAAATGAAATGTGGAATAAGTAATGTGGATTGTATGAGGGATAATGTGGAAAAATGAGAGTTAATATAAAAATTGTATTTGTAAACTGTTTGTAAATGCTGTTTTATGTCAAGAATGCTGGGAAAGCATTTTGACCGTCTTGTGATTAAGGTCGTGGAGACCTAACTGTTAAAGTTGCAACTGCTGACGGAGAGTCAATGGAGGACATCTCGCGTAGCAAGGTCGGCCGAGGTCTTGACCAGCCTCGGTTCGATTAAAATGGTGAGCTTCCGGTACGGTGGATGAGGGACCAAGGAAGCGGCCTATGAGTGAAGCGCTAGGTCACCTGCGAAGGATCCTAGAGGGTGCTGACCATACGGTGCTCGGGCTCTGGGTCGCCCAGGATACCCACGCGTGCGTCGAGGAAGATATTGGAACAAGGAGTAAGAGTTGTTTTGTGAAACCGGGCATGGATCTGGTTGATTGACCTTGCTGGTCTTCAATGGATGAGTCCATGGCTCTTTATATGGATCTGTTGGTTGATCTTGCTGATCTTCAACGAGAGTCCATCTTGATTTTTATAAGTGATTATATTGCCGAGTATTATGGGCTAGGAACTATGAAAAGGCCCCTGTGTGGACAGGTGGTGAGCGTTCTAGTTGCCAATGATGCCATAGATACTCTGATGAAGGAATGATGGGAAATTATGATTCAACTGGATAAATTGGAAGATTGTGATCAGTGGTACCATGGTTTCATTAAAGGATTGTTTTAAAGTTAGCTGATGCTAAGAAAAAGGCAATTTTCATATTGGGTGTGTAAGTGGTGTGGCTAGTTTTATGTTTGCATGAACTTCCGGCTAGGGGGCCTTGGAACTCTTTTCCTTGGTACCCGGGACAAAACCTAACGAAATTCCAAATTGGATCCCATCACTACAGTGGTTGGGCGGTTGGCTAACCCATGGGATCGGATGGGGTTAGGCTGGACTGATGGATCCGTAAATCGAGACTCAAACTTTTGTTTTTACGATAGATAAAGTAAATCCCGGATAGTAATTGTTCTATGGATAGGAATCAACGGCTGTGCCTCCTTGGTGGGGAAAAAAGCGTTGATCCCAATGATCCAAGTGCAAGTTCTTCCTTAATCCGACCAAGTATCTATATAGATGCAGTCGGATCTGTTTCATCAGTAAGAGTTTTGACTACGTTAGAGTAAAATTTATCCTGGTGGAATCGCCCGTGCTTTCCAGGTAAAGAAAGTTTTTCCGGGTTCGGTTTTGGATAACCGACGGATTAGTCTCTTGTCCGGATATCCGTGGGCGAGGCCCCGAATGTGGGACCCCTGTCCCGCGCGAGAAGTGCTACTTCCGCTGCTAGTACCCCGAATTTGTTGCACGGTGGGAACAGGGATCTCACAAAGATGCATATTGGAATTTTTTTTTATAAGTGTTACTTTCATCAAAATCAATTTTTATGCATACAATGATGCATAAAAGAAATTTTTTTATTATAAAAGTGTTATTTTCATTAGATTCAATTTCTATGCATAGAAAGATGTATACTGGAAATCTTTTTATTTTAAAAGTGTTATTTCTATTAAATTAATTTTATGCATAAATAGATGCATAAAGAAATTTTATATCAAAATTAGATTCTCTTTAATTCCATGTTTAATTTCCATGAATATTTGATAAATGAATAAGTAAATACTCTGAGAGGAAAAATTCTATCATTTCATATTCACTCAGTTTGTAAAGAGAAAATTCAAGAAATCTATCGAAGTCAAAATATTCAGATAAATGATTAATTTGTCCCTTATCGACGGAATTCCTGATTAATTTTTATGCATAAAGAAATTTTATATCAAAATTAGATTCTCTTTAATTTGCATGTTTAATTTCCATGAATATTTGATAAATGAATATGTAAAGACTCTGAGAGGGAAAATTCTATCGTTTCATATTCACTTAGTTTGTAAAGAGAAAATTCAGGAAATCTATCGAAGTCGAAATATTCACATAAATGATTAATTTATCCCTCATCGGAATTCGTGATTAATTTAGAAATCAATTAAGTGATTATTTAATGAATGAAATTTAGTAAATTAGTAATTGAAATATCATCCCCTTTTCGAGAAAGATAATTCAGAAAGAAAAAGAGATGTGAAGTAAATAGAAGTAAAGAAATGTGTGATGTGAATCAGATAGATGTGAATGAGATGTGAATGAAGGGATCAATAGATGTGATGTGAATAGAGGTGATGAAAAAGTGAAGAGATGTGTGATGTGAATCAAATAGATGTGAATGAAGGGATGAATAGATGTGATGATGTGAATAGAGGTGATGAGAGAAGAGATAAATAGATGTGATGAGATGTGTGATGTGAATAAGATAGATATGAATGAAGGGATGGATAGATGTGAATGAAGGGATGGATAGATGTGATGAGATGTGAGGTGATGAGATGTGAGGTGAATAGATGTGATGAGATGTGTGATGTGAATCAGATAGATGTGCATGAATGGATGGATGGATGTGATGTGAATAGGGGTGAAGAGATGTGATGTGAATCAGATAGATGTGCATGAATGGATGGATGGATGTGATGTGAACAGGGGTGAAGAGATGTGATGAGATGTGATGTCATGTGAATCAAGATGTAAATGAATGATATGGGATGTGAGTGGATGTACGTGAAAGAATGGATGTGAATGTATGTGAAAGAATGGATGTGAATGTATGTAAAAGAATGTGATGTGGATGTGTATGCGAAGGAATGTGATGTGATGAAAAATGAAGTGATGTGACATGAATATATGTGGATGTGAAGTGATAGATAGGAATGTATGAATAGATGTGGGTAGTCGTACATGTGAACAATTGGATGGATGTGTATGAATGAGATATGGTGTGGATAGAGGTGATGTGATATAATGTGGATAGAATGTATGTGATGGGATGGTAATAATGAGAATGTATGTGGTGGTATTAATGAACGAATGTGATGGATATGAATGAATGAGATGTGATGGGTATAAATGGATGTGATGTAATTGAATGTTATGGATAAGAATTGATGTGATTTCATGTGAATTGTGATGTGAATGATTATGATTGGATGGGAATAGAAATACGTTTTAAATGGTTGTGGAATTTAAATAATGTGGATTGATATTGGAACAATGTGGAAAGACGAGAGTTTGTTATAGAAACTGTATTTATGTCATGTTTTGAAATGACTATTTTATGTCAAGAATGCTCGGAAAGCATATTGACCATCTTATGATTGAGATCATGGTGGAGACCTAATCTGATTAAGTTGCAAAAGGTGACGGAGAGTCAATGGAGGATGTCTCGCGTAGCAAGGTCAGCCGAGGTCTTGACCAGCCTCGGTTTGATGAAAATAGTGAGCTTCCAGTACGGTGGATAAGGGACCAAGGAAGCGGCCTATGAGTGCAATGCTAGGTCACCTGCGAAGGATCCTAGAGGGTGCTGACCATATGGCGCTCGGGCTCTGGGTCACCGAAGATACCCACACGTGCATCGTGGAAGATATTGGAACAAGGAGTAAGAGTTGTTTTCTTAATTCGGGCATGGATTTGGTTGATTGACCTTGCTCGTCCTCAACGGATGAGTCCATGGCTCTTTTATATGGATCCGTTGGTTGATCTTGCTGATCTTCAACGGAGATTCCTTTCTAATATGTGAATATATTGTCGAGTACTATGAGCTAGGAACAATCGAAAAAGCCCCTAAGTGGACAGGTGTGGCGAGCGTTCTAGTTGCCAATGATGCCATAGGTACATCGATGAAATAAGGACTCAACCACAAATTTTGAGGATTATGATCAGTGACACTATGATTTCATTGAATGATTGTTTTAAAGACAGCTAATTCCTTGAAAAAGGCAATTTCATACTAGGTGTGTAAGTGGTGTGACTAGTTTTAAGTTTGCATGAATATCTGGCTAGGGGGCCTGGGTACTCTTTTTCCTCGTACTAGGGACAAAACCTAAGAAAATTCCTAACCGGATCCCATCACTATAGTGGTTGGGTAGTTGGCTAACCCATGGGTCTGGATGGGGTTAGGGTGGACTGATGGATCCTTAAATTGAGACTCAATTCTATTATAGTACGATAGATGAAGTAAATCCCGGACAAAAAATATTCTATGGAAAAGAACCAACGGCTGTGCCTCTCAATGAGAGAAAAAAAGCATTGGTCTCTATGATCCAAGTGCATTCTTCCCTGATCTGATTATGGGACTTACGGGTGCGGTCAGATCAGTTGAGTTAGTTAAGACTTTTTTGACTACGTTAGAGAAAAATTATCCAAGAGGAATCGCTCGTGCTTTCTGGTTCATGGGAAGTTTTTTTGGGTTCGATTTTGGAAGAACCGATGGATTAGTCTCTTGTCCGGATATCCGTGGTGGGTGAGGCCCTGAGTAAGGGACCCTAGCCCATGTAAGAAGTGCTACTTTCGCTACTAATGACCCTAAATTCGTTGCGCGATGGGGGACAGGGATCTCACAACTGGTATTAGAGCGAATTTTGGCTAAAGTGGATCAACTGAGAGGCCAAAAATGTCAAAATTGATAAAGTAGCAGTAAAAGGTTGAAATTGTGTGATAAATTCATACAAATTGTTATACAGACAGAAGATCATAAATTGGTAATTGGGTCTTCTGATAGAAGTATCGCAATTATATAGAATCCATGACTTGATTGAGGCCTAAAAATGATGGTACATACCTTATAATTCCAAGGGCCATGACTACCCGTATATACCGAGGATATAATTGTAGCTCTTTACTGGCAGTATATACGAGGGTATAACTGCAACTCTTTATTGCTGGCAATATATACGAGTAAATCTAAGACCTTGAAATTATAAGCATAAATGCTATCCAGATGATGAATTCAAATGTGGTTGATATGTTTTTAAAATTCTGGTTGAGAACTAATGAGTTGATTTGGATTCTGATTGAAAAATGATGATTTCTAAATTTTGGTTGAAATGTAGTAAGCTGAGCAAAAACCTCAATGAGGATGAATGGGAAGAGTCCTTGTGATGATGTTCATAACTTGAATGACAATAATGACTTCAGCAAATCACTATGAGATTAGTAGATTGTGTTGACAAATTGCTATTGTTAACACTTGACCCAATGGATCAAGTTAAGGGATGACAAATTAAAAATTTGTATAATTGAAATCCCCATGGTGGAGGGCTGTTCAGATGGAAATTCCGGTCCAATGAACCATTTTTTTGTTAACGATATGAATGAGTGTTCTGAATGAATCTTTATCCGATAATGAGTTCTATATGAATATCTTTATCCCATGATTCTGTGAGGAACTGACTAATCTAAAGAACCCCAAAATCAGTTGAATCTAAAATTGAAGTTGAATCATAAATAAAGGGACTTAACAAGAATTTTCTTATTGATAGGAGTATGGGTCGAGGTCGACGTGGTAGAAATGATAACCCCCAACTCGACGAGGAAGAGCTCGACTTGGACGTTCGTAAAACTCTTCATAGATTGCAGCTTGGACCTTTCAAGGGTGAAGGTGAAAACTGGGGTGAGGCTGTGGAAAAGTGGATCGAAGTAATGGAAGAGTACTTCGATGTCACCGGGTACAATGAGAAGAGCAAAATGGCTCTTGCAAGACTGAAGATAGTAGAAACAGCCAAAGTGGCATGGAGAAACCACTGCAAGACAAACCATCTGGAACAGAATACTCAGACATAGAATGATCTCAAAATTTACCTAAGGACAAGGTTTTGTCCTCCCGACGTTTTGAAAACAAAGATGAACGAATTCTTAGAGTTAACCCAGGGGAGCAGAACTATTGAATTATATTACCAAGCGTTCTCTCTCCTTCTCCAATTCTCACCACCACAGGATGAAGAACAGCTGATGGGGTGGCCAAGTTCATTCGAGGACTCAACGAATCATTGAATATCCTGGTAAAGAATTCCAAGCTAGTTTCCATGGATGAAGCAGTGTGGATGGCGAAGGATTGGCCTTCGATGTCAAAGTCCTGCCACCGTAGAAGTCAGCACCATCACCTTTTAAAAGGTTTTTAATTCCAGAAGGTGATTCCAACCTTTCGCCGCCTAAAAGATATTAGGGTCAAGCCCAGGATATGGGAAGTTCGAGAATGGAAGAAATATCCTTTTCTCGAAACTCAATCCCCTAGAATTCAACTTCATAAGTTCCACCCTTGAACAAGGGAGTGAAATGCTATAACTGTCAAGGATTTGAACATCACAGTATGGATTGCCCAACATTTTTTGGATCAAGGTTTTCAGGGCCGAGAAATCAGGGATCAAGATTCCAGACTCCAGCTCCTTCCTTCCAGAGTAATCAGGTTTCTTTAAGCCAAAATCAAGAAGATCCCAGAAGTAGACCCTCTAACCAACCCGTAGTCTCAATCCAAAGTAATGCAAGACCTCTGCCTCAGAATAGGGGAAGGCAAAAAGAGATATTTCCAAATCAGTCGTCCACTTCCAAGGCAGTAACGCTAGAAGTAATTGAAGAAGAAGAAGAAAATAAAAGAGATCATACTCCACCTGCGAGATGAGAACATCTCGCATTTTTCAAGTGGAAGAGAATGTAACATTCCTCCCTAGCCCTCAAAATGTCCAATTTCTTCCCCTGTAATCAATCCCCTTTTCAGAATAATAAAAGATCCTGTTTCTACATGTTTTGGCCTAGAGAGAGAAAATATTCTAAAGAGAGGTAACTCAATTTTTAGATATTTTTCGATGGACTAATATCCTTTCTTATTAAACTAAATTCCCACGAAATAGAAGTTTAAAAATAATTTCCTAAGGTGCATTAGAAATAAATTATAATCTGCTCAAAAGGCCTTAGCCTAAGGGTCCAGATTTTCTAAAAATTTTGGATTAAGGTTGTGAGGGACCAATTACATTAATCCAAATGTAGGGAGGAGATAAATTGAAAAAATATAGAAAAACCCCCCCAAAAATGAGTAAATACTTACATAAGATGAAGAGTGGACTAAGGACCAAGGAAAATAGTTAAAAAACTTATTTTTGTCACCTCAAAATGGGGATTCCCCCCCATGAAGGAGGCACCTTTTTCTCATCATTGCTTTCTATTTTTAAATCAATAAAATGAGATATTTCATCTCTCCTCTCTCCTTATTCAAGTCTAGTTTTAAAAAGTAAGCTAAACTGACCCAAAAACGGTAAAAAATTGACCAAACTGATCTAAAAAATTCTAGAATCAGTTTGCTTGGTTTGAGGCTCACTTTTTCCTATAAATAGAAGCCTCTCCCTTTGTAAAAGCTTAATAGTGTTTTTTGCACTGTTACTCTACTCCCCAGAGCCAAAAACATTGAATTCTTTGATAATTCACTTGTTTTTGACTAATTCCTCTACAAAGAATTGGTGGCCACTCTTGATCCAAGCAAGAGTAGAACCCTCAATCCCTCAAGACAAAGGAAAGCTCACAAAACTCCATGTAAGTCAGAAATTCTACTTCTTTTTAGTTATATTCTATGGTTTTCTGATTTCTTGTTTTTTTTAAATGTGAAATTGGATGTTTTGCCTTGATGGAAAGGCTTCCCCCTTCTCCTCATTAAGAATTTCAGCCTTTCTTTATCCTAAAATGAGAAACAAACAAAATAAGTTAAACTTTTCCTATTGATTGCTCTTTAGAAGTGAAAATTGATTGGATTAGAGTGTTTTAATGCATCTTGGGGTAAATTCTAAGTAGATTTAGAATGTAAAAATTGAGAAATGGTCAGCCATACAAAGAAGGTTATGGTAAAATTTTCTTAATTTTTTGGAAATAAGTTTTATCTTTATGTTATTCAAAAAGAGAAATCCCCTCCGTTTGTGTATTCTAAAAGTGTTATTTTTATTCTATGCATAGAAAGATGCTTATTGGAAATATTTTTATTATGAAAGCGTTATTTTTGTTAGAATGAATTTCTATGCATAGAAAGATGCATATTAGAAATATTTTTATAAAAGCGTTATTTTCATTAGAATTAATTTCTATGCATAGAAAGATGCATATTGGAAATATTTTTTTTATAAAAGTGTAACTTTAATCTATTTTTATGCATAAAAGAATTTTTTGTATTATAAAAGTGTTATTTTCATTAGATTCAATTTCTATGCATAGAAAGATGTCTATTGAAAAACTTTTTATTTTAAAAGTGTTATTCCTATTAAATTGATTTTATGCATAAATAGATGCATAAAGAAATTTCATATCAAAATTAGATTCTCTTTAATTTCATGTTTAATTTCCATGAATATTTGATAAATGAATAAGTAAATACTCTGAGAGGGAAAATTCTATCTTTTCATATTCACTCAGTTTGTAAAGAGAAAATTCAAGAAATCTATGGAAGTCGAATTATTCAGATAAATGATTAATTTATCTCTCATCAGAATTCTTGATTAATTTAGAAATCAGTTAAGTGATTATTTAATGAATGAAATTCAGTAAATTAGTAATTGAAATATCATCCCCTTTTCGAGAAACAGAATTCAGGAAGAAAAAGAGATATGAAGTAAATAGAAGTTGAGAGATGTGTGATGTGAATCAAATAGATGTGAATGAAGAGATGAATAGATGTGATGTGAATAGAGGTGATGAGAAGTGAGGTAAATAGATGTGATGAGATGTGTGATGTGAGATAGGAATGAAGGGATGGATAGATGTGATGAGAATAGAGGTGATGAGATGTGAGGTGAATAGATGTGATGAGATGTGTGATGTGAATCAGAAAGATGTGCATGAATGGATGGATGTGATGTGAATAGGGGTGAAGAGATGTGAGGTGAATAGATGTGATGAGATGTGAGGTGAATAGATGTGATGAGATGTGATGTCATGTGAATCAGGATGTAAATGAATGATATGGGATGTGAGTGGATGTATGTGAAAGAATGGATGTGAATGTATGTAAAAGAATGTGATGTGGATGTGTATGCGAAGGAATGTGATGTGATGAAAAATGAAGTGATGTGACATGAATATATGTGGATGTGTAGTGATAGATAGAAATGTATGAATAGATGTGGGTAGTCGAACAGGTGAACAATTGGATGGATGTGTATAAATGAGATATGGTGTGGACAGAAGTGATGTGATAAATGTGGATAGAATGTATGTGATGGGATGGTAATGAGAATGTATGTGGTGGTATGAATGAACGAATGTGATGGATATGAATGAATGAGATGTGATGGGTTTAAATGGATGTGATATAATTGAATGTTATGGACAAGAGTTGATGTGGTGTCATGTGAATTGTGATGTGAATGATTATGATTGTGATGTGAATGATTATGATTGGATGGGAATAGGAATACTTATGAAATGGTTGTGGAATTTAAATAATGTGGATTGATAATGGAACAATATGGAAAGACGAGAGTTCGTTATAGAGACTGTATTTATGTCATGTTTTTAAATGACTATTTTATGTCAAGAATGCTGGGGAAGCATATTGACTATCTTGTGATTGAGGTCATGGTGGAGACCTAATCTGATTAAGTTACAACAGCTGACGGAGAGTCAATGGAGGACGTCTCGCGGCGTAGCAAGGTCACGTAGCAAGGTCGGTCGGGGTCTTGACTAGCCTCAGTTCGATTAAAATGGTGAGCTTCCGGTAGGTGTGGATGAGGGACCAAGGAAGCGGCCTATGAGTGCAGCGCTAGGTCACCTGCGAAGGATCCTAGAGGGTGCTGACCATACGGTGCTCGGGCTCTAGGTCGCCGAAGATACCCACACGTGAGTCGTGGAAGATATTGGAACAAGGAGTAAGAGTTGTTTTCTTAATTTGGGCATGGATCTGGTTGATTGACCTTGCTAGTCCTCAACGGATGAGTCCATGGCCCTTTTATATGGATCCATTGGTTGATCTTGTTGATCTTCAACGGAGATTCCATTTTGATATGTGAATATACTATCGAGTACTATGAGCTAGGAGCCATCAAAAAGGCCCTTAAGTGGATAGATGGCGAGCGTTCTGGTATGGTTGCTAATGATGCCATAGGTACATTGATGAAAGAATATTTGGAAATAAGTATTCAATCAGAGATTTTGTGGATTATAATCAGTGACACTATGATTTCATTAAATGATTGTTTTAAAGACAGTTGATTGCCTGAAAAAGGCAGTTTCATACTAGGTGTGTAAGTGGTGTGACTAGTTTTAAGTTTGCATGAATATCTGACTAGGGGGCCTGGGAACTCTTTTCCCTCATACTCGAGACAAAACCTAACCAAATTCCTAATCGGATCCCATCACTATAGTGGTTGGGTGGTTGGCTAATCCATGGGTCTGGATGCGGTTAGGCTGGACTGATCGATCCATAAATTGAGACTCAATTCTGTTATAGTACGATAGATGAAGTAGATCCGAGACAAAAATTGTTCTATGGAAAAGAATCAACGGCTGTGCCTCTCAATGAGGAAAAAAGTGTTGGTCTCTATGATCCAAGTGCAATCTTCCCTGATTTGATTATCGGACTTACTGGTTCAGTCAGATTAGTTGAGTTAGTTAAGACTTTTTTGACTACGTTAGAGAAAAATTATCCAAGAGGAATTGCCCGTGCTTTCTGGGTAATGGGAAATTTTTTTGGGTTCGGTTTTGGAAGAACCGATGGATTAGTCTCTTGTCCGGATATCCATGGGCGAGACCCCGAGTAAGCGACCCTAGCCCGCACAAGAAGTGCTACTTCCGCTGCTAGAGACCCTGAATTCATTGCGTGGTGGAGACAGGGACCTCACAACTGGTATCAGAGCAAATTTTGGCTAAAGTGGATCAACTGAGAAGCCAAAAATGTCAAAAATTGATAAAGTAGCAGTAAAAGGTTAAAATTGTGTGATAAATTCATACAAATTGTTATACAGACTGAAATTCATAAATTCGTAATTGGATCTTCGGATAGAAGTACCACAATTATATGGAATCCGTGACTTACTTGAGGCCTAGAAATGATGGTATTCACCTTATAATTCCAAGGGCCATGACTACCCGTATATACTGAGGGTATAACTGCAGTTTTCTATTGGCAGTATATACGAGTAAATCTAAGACCTTGAAATTATAAGCATAAATGTTATCCAATTTTGAATTCGAATGTGGTTGATATGATTTTAAAATTCTGGTTGAGAACTGATGAGTTGATTTGGATTCTGATTGAAAAATGATGATTCCCAAATTTTGGCTGAAATGTAATAAGCTGAGCAAAAACCTCAATGAGGATTAATGGGAAGAGTCCTTGTGATGATGTTCATAAAACTAGAATGAAGATAATGACTTCAACAAATCACTCTATGAGATTAGTGGATTGTGTTAACAAATTGCTACTGTTAACACTTGACCCAGTGGATCAAGTTAAGGAATGACAAATTAAAAATCTGTATAATTGAGATCCCCATGGAGGGCTATTAAGATGGAAATTTTGATCCAATGAACCATTATTGTGTTAAATTCGGGCATGGATCTGGTTGTCTGACCTTGCTGGTCCTCAACAGATACATCCATGGCTCTTTTATATGGATCTGTTGGTTGATCTTGCTGATCTTCAACGGAGATTCCATTTTGATATGTGAATATATTGTCAAAAACTATCACCTAGAAGCCATTGAAAAGGCCCCTAAGTGGATAGGTGGCGAGCATTCTAGTTGCCAATGATGCCATAGGTACACCGATGAAAGAATGTTTGGAAATAAGGATTCAACTGGAGATTTTGAGGATTATAATCAATGACACTATGATTTCATTAAATGATTGTTTTAAAGACAGCTGATTCCCTAAAAAAGGCAATTTGATACTGGGTGTGTAAGTGGTGTGACTAGTTTTAAGTTTGCATGAATATCCGGCTAGGGGGCTTGGAAACTCTTTTCCCTCCTACCCGGGACAAAACCTAACCAAATTCCTAATCGAATCCCATCACTACAGTGGTTGGGCGGTTGGCTAACCCATGGGTCTCGATGGGGTTAGGCTGGACTAATGGATCCTTAAATTGAGACTCAATTCCGTTATAGTACGATAGATGAAGTAGATCCTGAACAAAAATTGTTCTATAGAAAAGAATCAAGAGCTGTGCCTCTCAATGAGGAAAAAAGCGTTGGTCTCTATGATCCAAGTGCAATCTTTCCTGATTTGATTATGGGACTTATGGGTTCGGTTAGATCAGTTGAGCTAGTTAAGACTTTTTTGACTACGTTAGAGAAAAATTATCTAGGAGGAATCGCCCGTGCTTTCTGGGGGTAATGGGAAGTTTTTCTGGGTTTGGTTTTGGAAGATCTGATGGATTAGTCTCTTGTCTGGATATCCATGGGCGAGGCCCCGAGTAAGGGAACCTAGCCCGAGCAAGAAGTGCTACTTCCACTGCTAGCGACCCTAAATTCATTGTGCAGTGGGGACAGGGACCTCACAGCTGGTATCAAAGTAGATTTTGGCTAAAGTGGATCAACTCAGAAGCCAAAAATATCAAAAATTCATAAAGTAGCAGTAAAAGATTGAAATTGTGTGATATATTCATACAAATTATTATACAGACTGAAATTCATAAATTGGTAATTGGGTCTTTAAATAGAAGTACCGCAATTATATGGAATTCGTGACTTGGTTAAGGCCTAGAAATGATGGTATTTACCTTATAATTCCAAGGGCTATAACTATCCGTATATACCGAGGGTATAACTACAGCTCTTTACTGGCAGTATATACGAGTAAATCCAAGACCTTGAAATTATAAGCATAAATGCTATCAAGATGATAAGTTCGAATGTGGTTGATATGATTTTAAAATTCTGGTTGAGAACTGATGAGTTGATTTAGATTCTGATGAAAAATGATGATTCCTGAATTTTGGTTGAAATGTAATAAGCTGAGCAAAAACCTTAATGAGGATGAATGGGAAGAGTCCTTGTGATGATGTTCATAACTGGAATAATGATAATGACTTCAGCAAATCATTATGAGATTGGTGGATTGTGTTAACAAATTGCTACTGTTAACACTTGACCCAGTGGATCAAGTTAAGGGATGAAAAATTAAAAATCTGTATAATTGAAATCCCCATGGAGGACTGTTCATATGGAAATTCTGGTAATGAACCATTATTGTGTTAAAGATATGAATAAGATGTTCTGAATGAATTGTTATCCGATAATGAGTTCTATATGAATATCTTTATCCCATGATTCTGTGAGGAACTGACTAATCTAAAGAACCCCAGAATCAGTTGAATCTAAAATCGAAATTGAATCATAAATAAAGGGACTTAACAAGAATTTTTGTATTGATAGGAGTATGGATCGAGGTCGACGTGGTAGAAATGATAACCCCCAACTCGATGAGGAAGAGCTCGACTTGGATGTTCGTAAAACTCTTCATAGATCGCAGCCTGGACCTTTCAAGGGTGAAGGGGAAAACTTGGGTGAGGCTGTGGAAAAGTGGAGCGAAGCAATGGAAGAGTACTTCGATGTCATCGGGGTACAATGAGAAGAGCAAAATGGCTCTTGCAAGACTGAAGATAGTAAAAACAGCCAGAGTGGCATGGAAAAACCACTGCGAGACAAACCGTCTGGAACAGAATACTCAGACATGGAATGATCTCAAAATTTACCTAAGGATGAGGTTCTGTCCTCCCGGCTTTTTGGAAACAAAGATGAACGAATTCTTAGAGTTAACCTAGGGGAACAGAACTATTGAATTATATCACCAAGCGTTTGCTTTCGTTCTCAAATTCTCACCACCACTGGATGAAGAACAGCTGATGGCCAGGTTCATTCATGGACTCAACGAACCTTTGAATATCCTAGTGAAGAATGCCAAGCCAGTTTCCATGGCTGAAGCAGTGCGGATGGCAAAGGATTTCATGAATGCCTTCGATGTCAAAGTCCTATCGAAGTCAGCACCATCACCTTTTAAAAGTTTTTTAATTCCAAAAGGTGATTCCAACCTTTCGCTGCCTAAAAGATATCAGGGTGAAGCCTAGGATATGGGAAGTTCCAAAATGGAAGAAATGTCCTTTTCTCGAAACTCAATCCCCTGGAATTCAACTTCATAAGTTCCACCCTTGAACAAGGGAGTGAAATGCTATAACTGTCAAGGATTTGGACATCACAGTATGGATTGCCCAACACCTTTTGGATCAAGGACTCCGGGGCCGAGAAATCAGGGATCAAGATTCCAGACTCCAGCTCCTTCCTTCTAGAGTAATCAGGTTTCTTTCCACCAAAATCAAGAAGATCCCAGAAGTAGACCCTCTAACCAACCCGCAGTTTCAATCCAAAGTAATGAAAGACCTCCACCTGAAAAAAGGGGAAGGCAAAAAGAGATATTTCCAAATCGGCCGTCCACTTCCAAGGTAGTAAGTTAAACGCTAAAAGTAATTGAAGAAGAAGAAGAAGAAGAAAGAGATCATACTCCACCTGCGAGATGAGGACATCTCGCGTTTTTCATTTGGGAGAGAATGTAAGATTCCTCCCCAGCCTCTCAAGATGTCTAGTTTCTTCCCCTGTAATCAATCCCCTTTTCAGAATAATAAAAGATCTTGTTTCTACCTATTTTAGCCTAGAGAGAGAAAATATTATAGAGAGAGGTAACTCAGTTTTTAGATATTTTTGGATAGAAAAATATCCTTTCTTATTAAACTAAATTCCTCCAAAACAAAAGTTTAAAAAGAATTTCCTAAGGTGCATTAGAAATAAATTATAATCTGCTCAAAAGGCCTTAGTCTAAGGGTCTAGATTTTCTAAAAATTTTGGATTAAGGTTTTGAGGGACCAATTAGATTAATCCAAATGTAGGGAGGAGATAAATTGAAGAAATAAAGAAAAATCTCCCAAAAAATAGTAAATACTCACATAAGATGAAGAGTGGACTAAGGACCAAGGAAAATAGTTAAAAACTGATTTTTGACACCTCAAAATGGGGATTCCCCCTCATGAAGGAGATGCCTTTTTCTCATCATTGCTTTTCATTTTTTAAATCAATAAAATGAGATATTTCATCTCTCCTCTCTCCTAATTAAAGTCTAGTTCCAAAAAATAAGCTAAACTGACCCTAAAATGGTCAAAAATTCACCAAACTAATCTGGAAAATTCTAGAATCAGTTTGCTTGGTTTGAGGCTCACTTTTTCCTATAAATAGAAGCCTCTCCCTTTGTAAAATCTTAATAGTGTTTTGTGCACTGTTACTCTACTCCTCCCCAGAGCCAAAAACATTGAATTCTTTGATAATTCACTTGTTTTTGACTAATTCCTCTACAAAGAATTGGTGGCCACTCTTGATCCAAGCAAGAGTAGAACCCTCAATCCCTCAAGCCAAAGGAAAGCTCACAAAACTCCATGTAAGTTAGAAATTCTACTTTTTTAAATTATATTCTATGGTTTTCTGATTTTTTATTTTTTTTAAATGTGAAATTAGATGTTTAACCTTCATGGAAAGGCTTTCCCCTTCTCTTCATTAAGAATTTCAACCTAGAGTGTTTTAATGCATCTTGGGGTAAATTCTAAGTAGATTTAGAATGTAAAAATTGAGAAATGGTCAGCCATACAAAGAAAGTTATGGTGGCAAAATTTTCTTAAATTTTGTAGAAATAAATTTTATCTTTATGTTATTCAAAAAGAGAAATCCCCTCCGTTTGTGTATTCTAAAAGTGTTATTTTCATTCTATGCATAGAAAGATGCTTATTGGCAATATTTTTATTATAAAAGCGTTATTTTCATTAGAATTAATTTCTATGCATAGAAAGATGCATATTGGAAATATTTTTATAAAAGCGTTATTTTCATTAGAATTAAATTCTATGCATAGAAAGATGCATATTGGAAATATTTTTTTTATAAAAGTGTAACTTTGATCAAAATCGATTTTTATGCATAAAATGATGCAGAAAAGATTTTTTTTAATTATAAAAGTGTTAATTTCATTAGATTCAATTTCTATGCATAGAAAGATGTATATTGGAAATCTTTTTATTTTAAAAATATTATTCCTATTAAATTGATTTTATGCATAAATAGATGCATAAAGAAATTTTATATCAAAATTAGATTCTCTTTAATTCTATGTTTAATTTCCATGAATATTTGATAAATGAATAAGTAAATACTGTGAGAGGGAAAATTCTATCGTTTCATATTCACTCAGTTTGTAAAGAGAAAAATCAAGAAATCTATCGAAGTCGAAATATTCAGATAAATGATTAATTTATCCCTCATCGAAATTCGTGATTAGTTTTCAAATCATTTAAGTGATTATTTTATGAATGAAATTCAGTAAAGTAGTAATTGAAATATCATCCCCTTTTCGAGAAAGATAATTCAAGAAGAAAAAGAGATGTGAAGTAAATAGAAGTGAAGAGATGTGTGATGTGAATCAGATAGATATGAATGAAGGAATGAATAGATGTGATGTGAATAGAGGTGATGAGAAGTGAGATAAATAGATGTGATGAGATGTGTGATGTGAGATAGGAATGAAGGGATGGATAGATGTGATGAGAATAGAGGTGATGAGATGTGAGGTGAATAGATGTGATGAGATATGTGATGTGAATCAGAAAGATGTGCATGAATGGATGGATGTGATGTGAATAGGGGTGAAGAGATGTGAGGTGAATAGATGTGATGAGATGTGATGTCATGTGAATCAGGATGTAAATGAATGATATGGGATGTGAGTGGATGTATGTGAAAGAATGGATGTGAATGTATGTGAAAGAATGGATGTGAGTGGATGTATGTGAAAGAATGGATGTGAATGTATGTGAAAGAATGGATGTGAATGTATGTAAAAGAATGTGATGTGGATGTGTATGCGAAGGAATGTGATGTGATGAAAAATGAAGTGATGTGACATGAATATATGTGGATGTGAAGTGATAGATACGAATGTATGAATAGATGTGGGTAGTTGTACAGGTGAACAATTGGATGGATGTGTATGAATGAGATATGGTGTGGACAGAAGTGATGTGATATAATGTGGATAGAATGTATGTGATGGGATGGTAATGAGAATGTATGTGATGGTATGAACGAACGAATGTGATGGATATGAATGAATGAGATGTGATGGGTATAAATGGATGTGATGTAATTGAATGTTATGGACAAGAATTGATGTGGTGTCATGTGAATTGTGATGTGAATAGAGTTCGTTATAGAAACTGTATTTATATCATGTTTTTAAATGACTATTTTATGTTAAGAATGCTGGGGAAGCATATTGACCATCTTGTGATTAAGGTCGTGGTGGAGACCTAATCTGATTATGTTGCAACAGCTGATGGAGAGTCAATAAAAGACGTCTCGTGTGGCAAGGTTGGCCGGGGTCTTGATCAGCCTCGGCTCGATTAAAATGGTGAACTTCCGGTACGGTGGATGAGGGACCAAGGAAGCGGCCTATGAGTGCAGCGCTAGGTTACCTACGAAGGATCCTAGAGGGTGCTGACCATACTGTGCTTGGGCTCTCGGTCACCGAAGATACCCACACGTGCGTCGTGGAAGATATTGGAACAAGGAGTAAGAGTTGTTTTCTGAATTCGGGCATGGATCTGCTTGATTGACCTTGCTGGTCCTCTCAACGAATGAGTCCATGACTCTTTTATATGGATCTGTTGGTTGATCTTGCTGATCTTCAATGGAGATTTCATTTTGATATGTGAATATATTATCGAGTACTATGAGCTAGGAACCATCGAAAAGACCCCTAAGTGGACAGGTGGCGAGCGTTCTGGTTGCCAATGATGCCATAGGTACACCGATGAAAGAATGTTTGGAAATAAGGATTCAACCGGAGATTTTGAGGATTATGATCAGTGACACTATGATTTCATTAAATGATTATTTTAAAGACAGCTGATTCCTTGAAAAAGGCAATTTCATATTGGGTGTGTAAGTGGTGTGACTAGTTTTAAGTTTGCATGAATATCGAACTACTAGGGGACCTGGGAACTCTTTTCCCTGGTACCCGAGACAAAACCTAACCAAATTCCTAATTGGATCCCATCACTACAGTGGTTGGGCGGTTGGCTAACCCATGAGACTGGATGGGGTTAGGCTAGACTGATGGATCCTTAAATTGAGACTCAATTCTATTATAGTACGATAGATGAAGTATATCCCGGACAAAAATTGTTTTATGGAAAAGAATCGACGGTTGTGCCTCTCAATGCGAAAAAAAGCATTGGTCTCTATGATCCAAGTACAATCTTCCTTGATCTGATTATGGGACTTATGGATTCGGTCAGATCAGTTGAGTTAGTTAAGACTTTTTTGACTATGTTAGAGAAAACGTATCCAGGAGGAATCGCTCATGTTTTCTAGGTAATGGGAAGTTTTTTCGGGTTCGGTTTTGGAAGAACCAATGGATTAGTGTCTTGTCTGGATATCCGTGTGGGCGAGGCCCTGAGTGAGGGACCCTAGCCCACATAGCAAGAAGTGCTACTTCCGCTACTAGTGACCTTGAATTCGTTGCGCGGTGGGGACAGGGACCTCACAAAGCTAATCCATACATGTGTGGTAGATATAAGTGAGGAAGATTGTGAATGGGATAACTCCCAAGTCAATAGCCACTCCCAACCTCTTTATTACAAGAAGACACTCCACAATATTAATTTGATATTCTTTTCAAATCCTACTTTGATAGTAAAGATGTTATTAAGCTGCCTAAGCTAAGAATATGCACTAATATAAGAAACCTCTTAGGCGAGAGGTTGGTCACACATACACATGATTCTTATTGTCATATATATACATGAATTGTTTTGGCTCATGACATTGATATGCCCCATAACCCTTTGCACTCCCTTAAAATTTGTGGATGTGGTGGAAGCTCCATTGAAATCAACTGTACTTTGCTTTCATCTATGGAGATACCGTTTTTAGATACAATGTGTCCCAATATAATACCTTGCTTGAACCAAAATCAGCATTTCAATAGGTTGAAAGATATCTGATATAGCTTAACACCTTTGAAATACTTTTCTCAAGAAAGCTAGGTGGTCTATCCACTTGGAGTGAGCACATAAGTTGTTAATGAAGAATTCCAACCTTTTCTATAGATAGTATTTGAAAGCAGGAACATTAACCTATTGAATGTAGTAGAGACATTGGTTAGTCTAAAGGGCATAATCTGATAGGCAAACATGCCTCCATCATCGTGAGAATGTAGTCTTATATTGATCCTTAGGTACAATAAAGACACTTGATTATATCTAGAGAAGCCATTTAAGAAACTATAAGCTTCTTCACCAACTACTCTTTCTAATGCATGTTCAGTATATGGGAATGGGTAGTGATCTTTCTATGTGGCTGCATTGACCTTCTTTAGGTCCACATACACTTGCAACTTGTCATTTTTCTTTGGTACAATGATAATGGGTGATACCTAGTCTATGTGCTTGATTTCATAGATTAACCTTGGCTACAATAAGTTGGTGAATTTCCTCCTACATTATAGTATAATAATTAGGGTGTATCTAATAAGGCCTTTGCCTAGTTGGCCTTAATTCCTCAATAATAGGAATTGTGTGTTGTACCACTTCTAGTAGTATTCCTTTCATATCCGTATATTTCTAGGCAAAGAAATCCTAAAATTCTTTTAGCAGCTATACCAATTCCCTTTCTCCTTCAGGAGTTAGGTCTTTAGCAAACCAATGAACATTGGTTTGGGATCCTCCCAAGGTTCAGCTAAGTGTGCCTCTTTGACTTCAAGATCCAACATAAGAGATTCCTTCTTACCCCTCCTTAGAGAATTGGGCTCTAAGGCAAACTATTTTTTGTTCACCCCCACTGTATATGTTTTGTAGGTTAGGGACTAGCTTTAGGTTCAATACCTCATCTTCCTTGGCCTTCTTTTTGGGATAATATCTTCTTGGCTTCCCACTTTGCCTCGGCCAAGGCCTTGTTTTTCTTCTGCATTTCTAACTTAGAAAGACATGGCTTAGCTTTCATTGGGGCTTCAGGTTCCTCTTGTGCCTTAGTAAAGGCCATAATCTTTTTAAGCTCCTTGCCCCAATTTTCTAAGAATTCTTCGTGCACTTTTGTGGCCTCGACGTATCTTAACCACTCTACATTGGCCTTGTAACATGTTGTTATGTCTAGCCTAGTAGTGCTTTTGCATTAATCATCTTCTTACGCACGTTCCTCTCGATGATGCCTCACTGTCAAAGCTTGTTGTCAACTTTGTTTCAAACTTTTTAGTAGCAGTCCCCACTCTCGTCATCATCATAATGGAATGGAAGACGAGGGTCTATGTATCGTTTCATCCAAAATCCATGTACTTAGTTCCCTGAGTACGGAACACATCAATCGTTTTGACAATATATGCATTTAGTTTTCACTAAAATCTGGAGGCAGAAGCGATGTATACAACAAATTCTCCTCCTCATCTTATTGAGTGCACTCTCTCGCTCGCACACTTGTGCTGACATAGTGTGATTGACTCATTTCCAAAGAGATTACCCTCCATAGGATGAGTCTTCCAAGATTGTAATTCCACCTTTAGAACTTGGGCATCCTTTTATAGGTAGATTTGATCTAAAACCCAATTATGCACCAATTTGGCCTCCCTCGTAAAAGGCATGCCAAGTATGATATGAAAAGAGTCTAGTTGGTGAGAATTTCACTATAAATATGTGATAATAACATAAAAAAGGTTTTCTAATTTGTTTTTTGTAAAATTTGCATGGGTCTTATAAAAGTTTCAATAGTAATTTTTTGTTTTATTCTGAAGTAGCTTTACCCCATTTTTCTCAGCATCTCTTTGGTAGTAGTGCTCACCCCAACTCCACCATCTAGGATCGTAGTTGCCTAGTATCCATTGTGTTAAATTGGGATGGCTGCATTTGTGTCATCATTCTCATAGTAATGCCCCAACTAGTTCACTAGGATTTGTATAAATTTGAGGAAATGTATTAGATATTGTTCTTGGTGTTATATCCTTTTGAGGCCTACCAAGCCTACTTGTATTTCCCTTCTCCATCACAACATATTTAAAAATTATAAATTAGTTCTTTTTATGCACACATATGTATGCGTGTCGGGTAAGTATATACATGTGTACTTGCATGATTGTGAGAGTGTATTCTATAATGCTTATGGAAAAAACCTTAAATATTAGGCACCACACCACTAAGAATAAAAATCTAAACAATCTTAGAGATGTTTTTCAATTATAAATTCATGTAGGAAAGTCAAATTAGAAGATGGCATAGCACTCCTTGACTCCAAAGGAAGTGCACACTGAGAACTAGAGCCAAGGGCTTCCTTGACTCCGAACTAAAAAGGAAGCACACACAAGGCATGAGATTGGGTGGATGTTGTAATGACTACTACTTCACGATTGTGGCATCTAATAAGGAAGAATTTGTAGCTGTTGCCACGCTGTTGAGCCTTAAAGTACCACCAAGAGATGCATAACTAAGAATCCCATTCTCACACTATGATGTGGATAGCCCAACTAGGGCACCCCCTTAATCAACCCTAGCATGGCAAATTCACCAATTTAGACTCTAATACATGTAGTCTCGACCATGAATGCTACTCAGAAGTCAGATTCTAGCCTCCAAGATCCAATCATAGGCACATTGCATTGGATGTTTTGATGCTCTGTCAAGGTAATAACAAGTGGTTGTTTTTTTTTCATCATAGGCATGGATGATGGCCACATGGTTCAGCTTGGATGCGACATGATTTGTGAAGAGATTTTATAGGGAATGTGTTGAAGGTGGAGTTTAGTGGATGAGAAAAGGTGTACAAGTACAGTTCAGTGCACCCCTCTTTCTTTTGGGGGAAATGTGTCATGAGAGGATCTTAAGCAAGGAAAACTTTATGCAGGTATGTGGGCTAGTAGTGTCCCCCCAAGCATCATCTATTACATCATGTGAGCATTGAGGTCACCAAGGTTGCAATGGGTGACAATCACAAGTTGGGCACCTTTGCAGAGACATAAGTTATACAGGAAGTCTTTTCAATTTTTTGTAACATGCTCATCATGGACTAGATGACATCAATGTAATGCCATATTTAGAATATAGAGGGTAGTGTAGATTGGAGAGTAGTGTAGATTGGAGAGCCCATGCCATTGCATCTCTTCTGCATTTATCATCTTACATTAAGCTCTTTACTGCATGCTTAGCCATAGTGATGCATAGAGGGTAGTGTAGATTGGAGAGCCCCATGCCATAGTTTTTCTTCATCCAAAAAAGGGCATCCCAAGAAAGATACAGTTTAGTTAAGCATACATGATGCATTATCTCGAAAGAGAAAATCACAAGGAGATACATCGTCATCCAAAAAGGGTCATCCCAAGAAAGATATTGTTTAGTTAAGCATGTATGCTGCATTATCTCGAAAGCAAAAATCACAAGGAGATACGTCAAGATTTACATGTCAATGTCCATTTAGAGGATATGGATGATGAAGCTATATAAATATTTACCTATTTGTCCTACCTCACCTCTTTCTCATACACATCAATACGATACTCATGAAAAGGGGTTTGGTGATAATGAAGCTACCAAAAAATAAAAATATCAGTGTTCATATAAATAACATTTGAAGCTATAATTTTAATGGACTTATTAGCACATGATGCCAATGGATGAGTGGAATGGATACATTATCTTTCGTGTACATAATTTAGAATGTCTAATATGTTTGCAATAGGGTAGCACTATCTTCACAAAAGCATTCCTTATAAATACAATTCTTTTTATATTTGATTTCAGATGTGTTTCACTACTTGAATATTCTAAACAAAAAGTTTCAATGTGAGCTGATTGATTTAACATCCATTGGTATAGATCTTGTTTTTAACGATGGAAATCTTAGAGACTAGTTTCTTGTGAGATGAACTTGGGCAAGGAACAAAGTACCATTCAGACTTTGCTACAAAAGATATAGGTGAACATCTTTATTATTAGGCTAATAACCATACATATGGAGTAGATTCTCTACATATTCATGCTTTTAGAGAAAAGGACCCATGTAAAAATCTAAACTCTTTAGAAAGCTGCATAGTAGTTGGTTGATAGTTTGTTGGAAAAGTGATCTCATGAGACTAAGTGTATGATTGAAAAATTTAAAGTTCTTTGAGGCAGCAAAGGTCTTTAGCCCAAAGGACTATCCGCAAGATCGCAAATCTTGTTTTGCCATGGGTAAAATATGGATATAGGTTTTGTTGGAGAAATTTGCAAACTTAATGAATGTGAATGCTTGCAAGTTATAATGTGAAGACTTTATGATCAATTTAAAGCATGAATTCCCATAAATGAGTATTCATGTAGCATGGCAGTTTTGTCGACAATGAGGTATGGGATTAAATATATGGTGAAATGAAGAAGAGGTGGCATGCATGTCGAGCCATTGTTACAAGTATAGTGGATTGTGTGAGAGAGGATTCTCCAAGATGAACCGGATTAAACCTGAAGATTAAAACTACTTAGGCTTGGAAACATTTAATATGTTGATGTTTCTTTCTTACAATAGTTGAGCAAAAAAGCTATAGAGGTGGATTGGGATGCCCTATTTCTTTTATAGGATGACATGAAGAGCCATTGTAATCCCGACATTATGACCACTTAGATTGTGGTTTCATTTTTTGTTACCTTATCTTATCTTCTTAAGAATTTTGGAGATGGTGGTTTTTTTCTTTGCCCAAAGAAAAAGACTTACATTATAAATCATCTATGCCATAATAATGGTTGACAAATTCTTAAAAAAGAAAGCGTGAACTATGCTATAAAAAGATAAACCAAAAGTACAAAATATGATTTTTTATCAAGAAGCATAACGTTTTTCTTTATGCTAGTTCATTTCTCATAGCTGTGAGGTTGAGGATGCAGTTTTTCAACTTAGAGTCTTAACTCATTAACTCCACTTCTTCTCTAGCCACTTGTCCATCTTGTTCCAACCACTCTTTTTGAATTTGGATGATTCTCTCATGGAACTCTTCTTTAGCTTTTTCCAATTGTAGCATTTCTTTTTTAATTTGGCTGATTCTCTCATGGAACTCTTCTTTAGCTTTTTCCAATTGTAGCATTTCTTCCATGTCATTCTTTGTGTATTGCGCTTCACATGTTTTGCAGCTTGCTTTGAGTAGTACCTTTGTCTACAAATACAATTCAGCTCTTAGACCATATAGCATGTTAGTAAATGCATGGTTAAATAGGCAGTTATTTTTATTTATCCAAACAGTCCACAAGTATTCAACACATATAACATTCCATAATTCTACATAGCATTTGATTAGTAGCCCTATAACTGAATTTCCTGCCATGAGAGGTCCCAATTCTAAACTGGGGAGATACATTGATTCAAAAGATTAAGAGCTTTTGTATTATGATGACACCCTATGAACAGGTGGGATATTATCTCCGGTTCTCTTTTATATCTTGGTCATAATCCATTCCCATATCCTATTTGCTGTGCTCGTTCATTGGTCCATAAAGCTTTGTGCATTATCATCCATAGCAAACAAGATTTCTTTGCAGGATGATTGGCGACTAGATTTTTGAGAATTTGAATCCCCACTTTTTTTTGTCCCATAACAGATTCCATCTATTATTTAGTTTGCAGTGTAGAGGGAGGCCTTGATATGGGAGGGGAGGGATTGGCAATGGATTGCATTTGGATTTCCAAGAGAATGCTTTATGTTATAGAGGCCCCTTTAGCTGAATTAAAGCCACTCTGTCTGTAGAGTCCATAACTGTGTCCTACTGCCTAGGATGAGTTGAAGGTCATCCCGATAGTTTGTACATCATTTTGAGCTCTTGAGCAGACCACCGTCTATGATTGGAACTATGCCATATATCATCCCAAGTTTTGATACCCTTTTTATGTAGTTTATGTGCATGTTTGTAGAGATGTACTGAGATATTATTTTCCACTGCCATGGAGAACCATATGGAATCCAAATGTAAAATATGTGCATATTTCTTTATTTTGTAATGCAACTTTAGTACATGCTTACATCTATTCTAGGCTTGCCATATAGCTTTGACCATAGGGCCGCCATGTGCTTTAATTCTCACCGAACTGAAGAAGAGCATCAATTCTAGAATCTCTTTCCATTGGTGAAAGTCTGCAAGTTTGAATTTTCCCAGATTTTGGTTAAGGAGGACTTCTCGGTCTTCTTACGGAGATATGAAGTTTATGACTATCCATTTGGTAGCCCCCATGAGATTTGCAAAATCTAGTATGTTTGGTATTCCCAAACCACCATCCTTTTTAGGTCTTGTAGATACATTTCATGCCACTTTGGGGATTTTTGATTCATATGAATTTTCGGACCAAAGGAAGTTCATGCATAATTTCTATAGTTGTTTGAGATCTTAATTTAAAGGGCCCCAGCATGAAAGAAAGTATATGGCAGAGGGGAAGAGAATGTGTTTGAGCACCACAATTCTTTATGCAAAATTGTGTTGCATACCAAACCATTGTCTAAACTTTCTCTACACTTTGTCTAGAATCCATAGCCACCTTTGGTGTGCAAAGAAACCTTGAATCCCATCAAGATCCCAAGCAGTCTGAATATTTATCCATCTTTTATGACCTTGCATCCTGAGTCTAAGAGCCATTGCGGTAGCTCAGACACCATTGTTTTGATTCTAGCTTTGGAGTGGTTAATGATAGATCCTGATGCTAGACAAAACATTTCTAACCATTCCCATAATGTATGGATTGAAGTATGGTCATTGTGTATAAGACCATTAGTGTCATTTTCAAATTGTTACAGACACGTTTTCCCTTTATTGTTAGTAGGTGAATGCCCTGCATGTGCCCCTTTTCCATAGCACTCTAAACCATCCATCCAAGCGTGTCAGCTAGCATCAATAACAAATAATAGGGGAGCTAGTGGGCATCCCTGATTTGGTGAGATTTCCATTTACTATAACTCTGGCCATGGCATTCTCGAATATCACTTGCACCATCTTTATGAAGTTGGGACGACCCAATCCCATATCCTTGAGGGATTGTATGACAAAATCCCTCTCTGTACTCTGTCATAGGCTTTATCAAAGTCAATTTTAAAGAAAAAAAAGTGTTGCTAGGTTTGTTGGGCATGTTCCACTCCCTCCCATAGGGATATAATAGCATCAAGGATATATCTCCCTTTGATGAATCCATTCTGCTCAGCTCTTATCCATTCCCTTTAGGTGACCTGAAAGGCTTCTTGTTAAAGCTTTTGCATATATTTTGTATGAAGTAGAGAGCATTGTTTTAGATATCCCGTTAGAGATTTCCTCTTTGGGACCTCTCTTAATAACCCCTTCATTTATAGAGAAAGGGAGGGAACCATACCTCACTGACTCATTCCACACCCCAAGCAAAGGACTGAGGAGGAATTCCTTATAGGTTTTAAAGAACTCTGCTGGAGTCCCATCAAGGCTAGGGCTCTTACCATTTTTCATGGCCACAATTGCATACTCTAACTCACCAGGAGTAATATCTATTTATAAAGTTCCTACAAGACTTTGGGCATTGCGTCTCTACAAGACTTTGGGCATTGCGTCTCTTCTTTCCACTATTGATACCTTTTCAACATTAAAAATAGAGGAGAATTGATCCTTTATAATTTCCAGCCCCCATTGTTTTTGAACAAGTTCCATTTCTGCTTCGTAGTATGGGGATGTGGTTAGAAGCTGCCATTTTTCTAGAATGGAGAACATCTCTTTTGAGGGTCTATCCACCTTCCCTTCCCACCACTCTCTAAGGAAAAATCTGATATGTGGACATTGAATTTCATGTTATTTCTTTAGTTCCTCTCTTACTTTTCTCAAATTATCTTGAAGGTTTACTTGGCCTTGGTTAATCTTTTGCTAGACTTAAGCTCTTTGTATTGCTTAGCTCTTCTCTTAGAGAAAATATTCGTGACTTCCTTTTAAATGTCTACAAGGATTTTTTGTGAGTCTTTCATTGCATGAGCCCAAGCCTTGGTAGGGGATCTAAATGTCTTGAAATAAGTTGTCCATATTAGCTCAAGATGTTTACATAGAGTCGAGAGTTATAACAGTTTAGGATCCTTATGGAACCAACCTGCACTTACCTTTTGTGTCCCTTGAGAGAAAGAGCACAATATTGGATAGTGACTGATATTGCTATGTTGAAATGCTTTCACTTTGGTATTTAGGTACATGTTGCTAATAGCTGCCAAAGAGTAACATCTATCCAACCTGGCTTTCCTGAGCTCGTTACCTTTTCGACCATTTTGCCAGGTGAAGATGTGGTCACATGACATATCATGCAGGGCATGGATGCCTTTCAAGTCCATCCACCTACCCCGTTTTTCCCCTCTAATAGTTTGCCCCATGTTTAATAATATACCTTGAGGGATTCAACCATGTTGAAGTCCCCTATTAGGATAATTGACTCAATAAAATGCATCAAAGATTCCCACAGTTCTAGTTTGGATATAGTCAGACCCATTGCATGGACAGAAATGAGAACAAACTTCAAATTATTATGTTCCAAATGTACTGCTACCCATAAATTTTGGGGATCAAATTCTTGATGTTTATAAAATGGCATCCAAGAATTGCAAAAACCTATAGATGTTCCTCCACCTCCCTGTTCGTGGTGGTTAGAGGTAAACCACACATGTTTGGATAACAGTTCTAGACTTTTTTTAAAGGAGTTGACTAACAGCTTTTACTTCTTGAAGATAGATTATGTCAACTTGGATGTTTGCTTGATACATCCAGTTTTTAATTATTCTGGCTTGGTTCCCATCTATTAAACCCTTTCTAATGTAAGAGAAGATATTGAAATCTATCACATCATTTGATTTTTAGGTGGGGGCTTAGCCGTGTCTTGTGTTCTTTTTTTCATTGGGAAGCGGAGAAGCCATGCCTCCAACTTGAGGCTACCTTCTCTTTAGGGAAAGCGAGTCAACTTTGTTTTTCCCAGCATTTCTAGTACTTTGCTTAAACATAGGCAAAGATGGTGATTCTTTAATTCCCCCCACAGGTAGAGATTCTTCTTCAACTTGGGAGAGCTCGGGGTCCAAGCTAATCCGGGAGGCGTCTTGGAAGTCCATTTCCTCAACCTCTTCTTCCAGATCAGAGTAGTAGCATGATAAGCTGGCTACTTCACGACAGTTTGGCGAGAAGTGGTACATTTTTTAGCCTCCCGAATTCATGTCCGGGGTATCTGTGGCAAGTTCAAAATCACCAATCAACTGTCATGGTGGCCACATATCTCAGTCGAGATATGTGTTGGCCACGTAGGTTCATGAAAAGGTGCCACGCAATATCTCGGGTGAGATAGATGGCACCATGTGACCGGGCAATCTAGTCAGCATCTCAACGTATCTCGGGTGGGATAGGTGGAGTTGCTGACTAGAATGCCTAGTCATGGTGCTATGCTAACTCAGTATGTATATTTATATCTTGGGCGAGATGAAAATTGATACAAAGTTTCTCAGGTGAGATAATTATATATTTATTATATCTCAGGTGAGATACAAAAATTAAATTAATTATATATTTATCATATCTTGGGTGAGATACAGAAATATAAATAACTATATATTTATCATATCTCGAGCGTGATACGAAAATCGAAATAATTATATATTTATCATATCACAAGTGAGATACGTGAATCGAATTAATTATATATTTAGCATATATATCGGGCGAGATACGTAAATCAAATTAATTATATATTTATCATATCTTGGGTGAGATACGTAAGTCAATGCCATGTATCTCGCCCGAGATACCTAAACCCTAAAATTCCCAAACTTTCCCCTTTCTTTCATTTTTTGTGCTGTCCTTTCCTCGTGTTTTTCTATGCTACTATCAACTAGTCTTTTCCATTGTCGCCATCAATAGATTTCGATTGAGCTGTCTCACCCCAGGAGCTGTTGTTGCTGCCAATCTCACCCGGGCTGCTGTGGTTGCCATGTTATTTTTGTCAATGTCGGACCCGCCCTTTGCTCAGGTAAGTTTAAATCCCTTTCTCTCAAAGATGAAGATCTCTCTTTTTTTTTGGGATCAATAATATGTATATGTAGTAACTAAAATTTGAATACCAATTACATCCAATTTACTACATGAAAATGCACTAGAACTTAAATGTGATTACTAGATAATAGATGTCTCTTTGGAAAAGGTAGGTATGCACGACCTTGAAAACTTGTATGCTGAATGGAGTGACCTATCTTGTAATCATTCATGCGGGATAAAGTGATTCAAATGCTTACTTGTGTGCCAGCAATTCTCTTGTGGAATAAATTACTCTCTTTCTCCATCTCTTAAAGCAGTATTTTATTTTATAATATGTTTTATATTAAATTTTTGATCCATTAAGTATTCTTTTAGGGCTTCAACATGTTGCATCCATGTAGTGTAGGCTTTTGGGTAGCATTATAAAATATTCTCTTTTTTGGAAGTATGCTATGCACATCTAGTGTAATTTTTTGGGATGTAAGCATATTTTATATGTGCTAAATAATTCAACCAAGTTTTATCTTTATTACATTCAATGATGTCTAATTTTTAAGCATTTTCACACTCATGTAAGTTGTGCATTTTCAATTGATATATATGATTGTCATTTGTTCCTTCAGATTTCTTTGTTTGATGTTTGATGTTTGATGTTTTTATGTTTAATAAGTTTTAGAAGATAAGACATTATTTATAATACACTTTATATCCACCTCGAAAAATACAAATCTCCTTTTGTTTTATGATGTACAAATACTCGGACATGTTTCCTCCAAACTTGGGTGTAGACCATATACCTTGGGGCATAACCATTTTTGAGACAATCTAAGGGGGATGAAGAGATTAGATATATTCAAGAGTACTTATGGATAGGGCATTGAGGCCTAGCAAGTCACCATAGGGAGAACTAGTTCTCCTAGTGGACAAGAAGGATATACAAAAGTGTGTGTTGATTATAAGGACTTAACATATTTAATGTAAAGACTCAATATCCTTTGTTGTTGTGAGGAAGAATGAATTTATTGGCTTTGTTGAGTGTGATACTTCATAAAGATAGATATGATGATAGGTTATCATTCGATTAGGTTATTTGAGGGTGAGGTCTTTAAGATAGGTATTAGAACTAGCTATGGGAATTACGAGTTCATGGTTTTTACCATTCAAACTTGCCAATGCACTAGCTATTTTCCAATGGCTATCCTGATATGAACGTTACAAAAGTCTGAGTAGTATGTTCTTGATCCCATCTCTCTTGGGTGTAGCTGCATCATAAAACTATTGAGAATGAGAGAGAGAGAGAGAGAGAGAGAGAGAGATGACTTTTCGGTTACGTGGAAGCAATTTTTATCATGGTTTGTGAGGAACCTCCAAAGACCATCCCTAAGATGGTCGCACTCTTAGAGGCTTCATGCAGTCAACTTTGTGGGACACAGAGACATCCACATCCCTCCACCTTGCATCTTGTTGTATCATTGGGAGCATGCTCGAGACTCTATGTTCCCTCGATGACGTAGAGTCTTTGACAACATGGCTAGAGACAAAGTAGGGTGGATGAATACATCGCGGATTTTCTCATTGAAAGGTATCCTGACATCCCTCTATTAGAGGAGGACACTACAACTGCTCATTCCTGTGAGGATGGGTGAGTCGCGAGACCGACCAAGACCGATTAAGGGGGCTTGGTGCACCCATGCAGCTATTATGGTAGCCCACATTCTACCACGATATGTGGCATATTATGGTGCCTTGCCCCATCATCATGAGATTCTGATCTACTTTGCACAAAAGTTATATGCAGAGTTTGTGTTGGGGCTTGAGGTAGATTATCATAAACGTTTACCCGACGTTGGCCCTGTTGTCAGCAGGTTTTAGGACTAAGACAGGAGGCCTGGTGACCCAGGCTAGGTGTCTCCCACCCTGCACTTTTGACACCTCATGGAGGATTGGAGATGCTACCATTTGCCCCACAGTGCAAGAGCTAGCTGTGCAGATGGATCACTAGTTCCCATCATGCTACAAAGTATATTCAACACGCCGTGGCGCTCTCTTATCGGAGTCGACCCCCACTAGCACGTTATTCTCCCAAACCCTTCTAGAGTGATTCAGTTATGATGTGTATTTCTGCATTGGGGAGTTATCCACCTATATTTTATCTTGTTTGTACAAGGCCCCACACAGTTTCACACCCAGGCTTCTACTTCAGGTTAGGCCAAGAAGAGATTTGGGGTAGCATCACCTTTACCAGCACCCCCTAGCCACATGAGAACATTGTTTGAATTATTTTCCCATTGCTCAAGTATGATTTCTTGTATTTGCCTTAATATTGATCACTTTCACTTTTTAGGATACTGAGCTAGATGAGATTCGACGACAGGTGTCACAGCTCACTCTGGAGTTGTAGGAGTCACACCAGCAGGAGATTGAGCACCAGAGACAGTTAGTTTGTGAGGTGAACGTGGAGAGACAGATTGTATAATACTGCGCAGAGAGCACCACATGAGGGAGTGGACCAGACTTGGGAGAGATGCAGCTCACCATTGTATGATGTCGAGCATTGCTATCTATCCCCTTCCCACCAGACTCTTTGGTTCCATGGAACCGCTTGCAAAGTTTCATCACCCACAAAAGTTGTATGATAATGATGCACCACCTAAACCTGATATTTTTTGCATAGGAGACTCCTTGGGCACTATGCAAACAATAACGGAAGGCAACACACCGTCTGACCTATCCAATGTCCGTTTGGTGGCTGGTGAAACTTTATGAGTCACGGGATAGTAGCCCCATGGAAGTGCTTGCAAAGTTTCAACACCATTGAAAATCGTATGATAATTATGCCCTACCCAAACCTGCTATTTTTTGCATAGGGGACCCCTTAGGCACTATGTGAAAAAATAGCATATGGTAACACACTTTCCTGCCCATCCGGTGTCTGATGGTGGTGAAAATTTGTGAGTGGAAGGGGTAGCAGCTCTATGGACTCGCTCGCAAAGTTTCATCACCATTGGATGCCGTATGATAATCATGGCCCACCCAAACCCACTATGTTTTTTGCATAGAGGGCACTATGCAAAAAATAGCAGGTGGCAACACACCATCCCACCTATCCAGTGTTTGAGTGTGGAAAAACTCTACGAGTGGATGGGGTAGGAGCCCCATGGACCCGCTCGCAAAGTTTCACCAACATCAGACACCGTATGATAATGATGCCCCACCCAAACCTGCTATTTTTTGCATAGGGAACCCCTTGGGTACTATATGCAAAAAACAGCAGGTGGCAACACGCCGTCCCGCCCATCCGGCATCCAATGGTGGTGAAACGTTTGTGAGCAGAGGGGTAGCAGCCCCATGGACCCACTCGCAAAGTTTCACCCCCACCATCGGACGTCATATGATAATGATGCCCTACTTAAATTCACTATTTTTTGCATAGGGGATCCCTTTGGACACTATGCAAAAAAATAGCGGGTGGCAACAAACTGTACTGCCCATTTGGCGTACGATGGTGGTGAAACTTTGCATGCAAAGGGGTAGGAGGCCCCATGGAACCGATCACAAAGTTTCACCACCATTAGACACCATATGATAATGATGCCCCACCCAAACCCACCTATTTCTTGCATAGGGTACCCCCCTTGGGAAAACTGCAAAAAATAGTAAGTGGAAACACACCATCCTACCCATCTGTCATCTGATGGTGGTGGTGAAACTTTGTGAGTAGAGAGAGGTAGAAGCCCCATGGACCAGCTTACAAAGTTTCACCACCATTGGACACCGTATGATAATGATGCCCCACCCAAAGTCGCTTTTTTTTGCATAGGGGACCCCTTGGCACTATGCAAAAACTAGCGGGTGGCAACACACCATGTTGCCCAACATCCAATGGTGGTGAAACTTTGCAAGTAGAGTGGTAGGAGCCCCACAGATCTGTTTGCAAAGTTTCACCACCTTCAGACACCGTATGATAATGATGCCCCATCCAAACCTGCTATTTTTTGCATAGGGGACCCCTTGGGCACTATGCGAAAAATAGCGGGTGGCAATATACCATCCCGCCCATCTGGCGTCTGATGGTGGTTAAACCTGCAAATGGAGAAGGTAGCAGTCCCATGGACCCGTTCACAAAGTTTCACCACCATCAGACACCATATGATAATGATGCCCCACCCAACCCCACCTATTTCTTGCATAGGGTGCCCCCCCTTGGGAAAATTGCAAAAAATAGTAAGTGGAAACACACCATCCTACCCATCTGTCGTCCGATTGTGGTGGTGAAACTTTGTGAGTAGAGAGAGGTAGGAGCCCCATGGACCAGCTTACAAAGTTTCACCACCATCGGACACCGTATGATAATGATGCCCCACCCAAAGTCGTTATTTTTTGCATAGGGGACCCCTTGGCACTATGCAAGAACTAGCGAGTGGCAACACACCATGTTGCCCAACATCCAATGGTGGTGAAACTTTGCAAGTAGAGTGGTAGGAGCCCCACAGATCTGTTTGCAAAGTTTCACCACCTTCAGACACCGTATGATAATGATGCCCCATCCAAACCTGCTATTTTTTGCATAGGGGACCCCTTGGGCACTATGCGAAAAATAGCGGGTGGCAATATACCATCCCGCCCATCTGGCGTCTGATGGTGGTTAAACCTGCAAATGGAGAAGGTAGCAGCCCCATGGACCCACTCACAAAGTTCACCCACCATCGGACACCGTAATATAATGATGCCCCACCCAAACCCACAATTTTTTGCATAGAGGACTCCTTAAGCACTATGCAAAAAAATAGCGGGTGGTAACACACCATCCCTTCCATCCGGTGTCTAATGGTGGTGAAACTTTTCTAGTGTGAGGAGTAGCTGCATCCACCCACTTGCAAAGTTTCACCACCATCGGACATAGTATGATAATGATTCCCCATCCAAGCTCGCTATTTTTTGCATAGGAGACCCCTTGGGCACTATGCAAAAAAATAGTGGGTGGCAACATAGCATCTCGCCTGACTTGTGCCCGACATCCATTAGACCATATCCCCACTGCCCTGTCCATGTGACTCCATGCTCTCTCAAAAAGTCATCATGATGATGGAAGCAATGTTGAACAAAGTGGGCGCTATAAGAGCGATCATAAATAATGTAAAAGTAATACTCTCTAATGATGACTCGCTCCTCGGGGGTGCTTGCTATGCCATCTACTGCCGCCTTTGCATGCCGATAACTAATATGCAGCATGATGGCCACCTAGTGAAGCACACAAGAATGGGAATTGTTAGATTCATAGACAACGTTAATATAAAATATCTTGAAGACCTTAAAAAATACTTGCTCAAAAAAGTAGTACTCTTCCTGGATCTGCTGCAATGGTGCGAATGCGTAATTCTCTACGAAGTCAACCACCAGAGAGACAACTACACCAATAGGAAACTGTTGTGGGCTGGCATGAAACTGATGGTCCTGCCCACTGGCACCGGAATGTAGGCAACGGAAGCTGTGAATGTGCTCATGAACTCGCCACGTGCCGAATGGTGCTCCACTAGCTGTAATCTCCTCAACTGTCCATGTGTGACATAGTCATATTGTCTCCATGTCACCACCTCAACTACTTAAGAATCCTCCTCGCACAAGTGAAGCATGGCCAAAGCTGCCGCACGAGGTACAAGTCCCCCCATGACACAAGCCATACGATGGTAGACGACATCCTCCACGTGTGGGCATAATAGCGAGTGAATAAAGTCCCTCGAGCTATAAGGCACCACCCCCTGATGGCCAAACAAGCCACAAAAGACATCATACAAAAGCTGAAATCTAGCATGGTACCTACAAAGACATGTGTCATGCTGCCTTGAATAGCGCACAAACCAAGGCTTACAAGCCTCAAATGAACGTTGTGGTGGCTGATGGTGACCTCAGGGTGTGTAAAACTAAACTCAAAGTACAACTTTATCTGGGTCATCTCAAGAAAGCAAGCCCCATGCACTATGTACTCCCCATGACGAACCCTATGTCGCAATGACCCATACTACGAAGTAGGAAAAAGAGATTAAGTAAAATTAAAGATAATTAAGATTAAAGTAATACTATAACAAGATTAACATATGCTTGGAATGGAGCTATCTCCAAAGTTGGTGAAGCTGTAAGAATGAGGGAGACTCCAAAAATTGGGTTATATATACCAAGCTAGTTAGCATTTCATTGGTTAAATTAGATTATGGATAAAATCTAGATTTTTACAGTTAATGATATTTTTTTGTAAAATACTAAAAAAATATTAAAAGATAATCATAATTTTTTGAAATGATGAATTAATTATTTATTTTAAGTGACGAATATCATTTTGATTTATTTAATAAATAAAATTTATTTATATAATACATAAAATTTATGTGATTAATAAACAATATTAAAATTTCTTTAGATATATTTCAAGTTTTTTTCCTTCTAAAATTTCTTATTAAAGAAATTATTTTAAAAATGATGTTTTATTTTTTTGTATTAATTAAATCATGAAATATAATGGTGAGGTGGCGGGCTTTTTGCCACGTGGCAAAATTTTGTTGACATGGAACCTCCACGTAAGCATTCCTCATGCTTAAGTGTGAGGTGGCAATGCCATGCATTTATATGATGTGTCATGCTATGTAGGCATAGAAAGTCAACCAAGTTGACTGTGCCATATATGCATTTGATGTAGCATGCCATGTAGGCTTTAGGGAGTCAACCTTGTTGACTAAGATGAGATGGCAAGATGCTTATGTGGACTCTTCTCCATATGATGTGGCATGTACATGTAGAACTAAGACTATGTTACCATAGCTCAATTGCTTGACAAATGGCATACTCTCTAGGCTTGGTGAAACACCAAGCCTAATAGGGTTCCTTTGTTCAAACAATGAAGTTTTGATTAAGATGGCTGGAAAATGGGCTTCCCTTAATCAAATTCACTCCAAATTTTTTTGTTAAATTCATCATGACATGTACTTTGATCCACAAGAAATTGAAGTGCAATGATGGTCGTATAAAATTTATATAATTAAATTATTAAACTTTTACAGGCCCTCTAAGAGACTGAGTGAATTTTCTATAGAAGATCAGAAGAAATTCAACCGTCGAAATTGCAATTTGACAATATGGCCACATTCTATATATATTTGTCTAACTTCTCATCGTTGGATCTTCAATGATGAGCTTCACATTTGCCAAGATCTTGAATAGAAAATCACATGTTTTTTTACAATATAAAGCAATGAAAAACTATTTATAAAAAATAATTAAATTGCCAAAAAACTCCCAATGAATCAAGTTAAGCTCTATGCAATGTGTTACATTCATGCACAAATTGGGATGATCATTGGACTTGGGATGTAGAAGTACTAAGCATTGCATGTGTGACATATACTGTAGTAAAGACAGTTGGAAAATGGAAATGCCAAAACTTCCGTGCAATGAAACAATCACTAAAATAAATTGGATTTTTGATCAGGGGGTGCCATTTGAACACCCACTATAGGTATAATGTGCCCCAAACACCATGCCACTAAATTCCAAACAGAACTATGAGAGACCGGACCTTTAAGTTATGAAGATGCCTATTTTCAGGCTACCTTCAGGGCGCCCAATTATCAAAAGTGGTGAAACCACCCATCACTATCATGAATTTGAGTGTTGGGAACTTCTTCGTCTTCTTCTTCTTCTTCTTCACTTGAAGAATCCTTGATAATCTACGTGAGGTTTGAAATATCTACTAGAAGAGCGGAGAACCTATTAAATTTATTCCTTCTTGGTTGGTTTTTAAGGGGCTGAGGGCGACCTTGCCCTCTTCCTCTCCTCACAATGGACTAAAAACCTTGGTTTTCTCCTTTGGGTTCCGCCTATGTACATGGGATTGAGGCGTGGTGGGAATCTAATTGGGCAGTTTCTAATGAAATGGTCCTTTAACCCAGAGTGGAAACATGCATTGGGAACATTCTTGAAGATCAGGGGTTGATCTAGAGCAATAGAGTTAGGAAGTTCCTTACTCATGTTTATTTCTACCAAAGCTTGTTGGTGCCATCTGGGATTTAGCCCTACATTAGCTCTAATCCCCAAAAGCCTACCAACTGGTTCAAGGAGAAGTTTAATCAAGGGGTATAGATGCATCGACAGGTTAGGCAACTCAACCCAAATAGGACAAAGGGTTGGTTTAGGGCCTACAGGGGAAAAGTCAGGAGACCACACGAAGAGGGATAGGGGAGAATTCCTAAGGACCCATTGGTCAACCCCTAGGGTATAAAGTGCCATCCCTTCTGCTCTAAATAGGAAGCAGAAGTAGTTATTCGCCAAATACTGGGTATTGGTCAACCCCTAGGGTATAAAGTGCCATCCCTTCCGCTCTAAATAGGAAGCAGAAGTAGTTATTCGCCAAATACTGGGTATGGTCTACTATAAGGCCTCGAGAGGACCAACTGTTTCTTATTCATGTCTTTAACACCTCCGCTAGAGGTCGTGGACTATAGCACATACCTATTAGTGCTCTGTACTGGTAAGTTCATTGCCAGTCCTGAACCAGATTAGCAGGGAGAGTGACAGAAAGCTTACCGTCTTTGCATGCTGGATCTTCTCTTCGATCAGCTTTGAAACCTCGGTTCTTCAGAATTATGCTTTTTTGTGCAAATATTTATTAAAACTTCTTTTATCTCTATTCATCATACTGTCCTCCTCAAAATAATGGATAGCAACTTGCAACAAAAATAGACATTGACTCTATTAACGGGCATCATTAACGTGAGTCGTTGAAGCCTTCAAATGTCCGAGGCTCGCCGCTGACGCGAAATTATGAGGTGTGATAAAAAATATGGGAAAAATAATTTTAAAGTGGAAGTCGTGATGTGTTTGAATTGCTCGGGAACTTGGGAGTCGGGAATCGTAACATGGCGATGGAACAAGGGCAGCTTACAAGTAACCGAGCAAGCGAGCGAGAGAGAGACGCATTGCTCAGCGATGGAGCGAGCGGGATCAGCTTACGGGTAAGTTGGTCAGATTTTGTGTCGTGTGTGTGTGTAAGCGACAGACAGAGAGAGCGCGCTTGAACTTACGAGTCAGTCTGTCAGAGAGTTTCTGTGAGAGAGTAACAGAGAGGCGATGGAGCTGCAAGTGAGAGAGAGAGAGAGTTTTTTTTGACCTTGAAACACTTTGTGTGTTGGGACAGTCTGTCCTTTGCAACACTACGGCCAGGGGTGGCAACAACACATCGCCAGAGACGAGTTGCCCCGTGGTGCTGGAACAGATGCAGGGACGCCTCATTTCCCTCTGTATCTACCGCCTGCAACTGGGCTAATTACCGTAAGTACAATATATTCACAGCCTGCATGGCTGCCATCGTCGACCAGCTCGATGCCACTACGGCCACCTTCCCTCCCTTCCTTCCACCTGAGGTCCAGCAGCTACGAGACCCTCGCGCACGTGCATTTGCTTCAAGAATTCAGAGACTTCCTGTACAGGTATCTCATTGACACTAGAGTTCGTTATCATTTGCAGACAAAATGTGCGTGTTTGAGTTCGCGTGAGCGGCATGTGAGAGCGTGTATACATGTGTAGATATGTTTAATGGAGTGTGCACGTTTTTTAGCAGGATGTATACATGTTTATATGGTTTATATGTCTGTTTCATGGAATACATGATAGACACATGCCATGCATACACATCTACGTTAGTATGTCCACATGATTAGGACTATTACACTCAAAAGGAGTCGGACGTCTAAAAGGTTCGACACTTATTATATTTCACTCTTGAATTGGGTTGTGTGTGACAAGTCCCTTGTGGGCAGCGCTCATGGGATGGTCATGTGGCCTAGTGTCGTGTCTTCCACATTCTCCAATGATCAATTTCTATAAAGGAGTGGTTGGGTGGACTGAATTGATTTGGGTCTGCATGTATATTGTGGGCCTCTTACCTTTATATGGATGGCGGGGGTGGTCAACCCAATCATTCCATGCTCGTTATCTATCTTGTGCACACGGTCTGGCGGGGGTGGTCAACCCAATCATTCCATGCTCATTATCTTGTGCATGTCAAGATTTGGCTAGCTCATGTTTGTAAGGCCCCCTCTTATGAGAAGCGCCCATAATTGATGTTTGTAAGGGGGGTGATGCATGTAAGGCCCCCTTCATGAGAAGCACCCATAATTGATGTTTGTAAGGGGGGTTGATGTAATGTAAGCTCACCCCCCCCCCCCCCCCCTCCCTTTTATATGAGAAGCACCCATAATTGTCTTGTGCATAAGATCTTGCTAGCTCATGTTTGTAAGGCCCAAGGGGCTTTATGAGAAGCACCCATAATGAAGTCCTTCTGTGTTTTTGCTTCATGGATTTGATAGGTAAATGGAGAAGATTGTTCTCCTCATCAACCTTGATAGCTTAGCGATCACATTTTCTATTAACTTCCAAAATATATTAGTCGAGCAATTAGTGTAAGTTTTTTCTTTTAAAAGTCCTTGAGATCAAGTTTAACAAAGCTTTTTGGTGCCTTTCACAGCTCTTGTCTAGAGTGGAGGAACACATACCCCAAGCTTGAGAAAGCCAACATCGAATGTTGGGCTTTTGATATCCTTGGTTGGGGCTTCTCATATTCAGGTAAGTATATGTTTCTTTCAAGAAAGCTTTGTTTGTAGCAGTAGGTAGGCAATACAATCGGGCATTCAACACCAAGTAAGGGTTGAATCTATGCTATGCTATCTAGGTGATCTTATTATTGGGCATTCAACACTAAGTAAGGGCTGAATCTATGCTATGCCAATCTAGGTGATTATGTGTATTGCAGTTTTAGGTCTTTTAGTGGTTCATTAATTAGGGAGGTGAAGGTTATTTGCATCTTTCTCTTGTTCATGTTGGATAATTTGTATGGCTAGTGGGGACCCGGAAACAATCTATGTTTTGTTGCAGAGAACCTAGCATCAGTTGGTGTGGCCGCAAAGCGAGAGCATTTATATGAGGTATTTTTGTGTAGTGTTGGTTATCATAGTGCTTATTGATGGACTTTATGCAGACCATGCAAGATAAGCATGCTAAACCACTACAATTGAGTTTTAGTATTGATGTTTGGAGTGAAAAATATTTTGTCTTTCTTCCTAGTTGGACACACAAAAAGAGGGATTTTCCATGGTACTCATGAACTGATTTTGTTGGGTTTTTATTTCTTTTGTTGAAATTCTGTGATGATAGTTTTGGCGATCATACCTTAAGAGACCCATGGTTCTAGTAGGTGCTAGTCTTGGGGGTGCTGTAGCAATAGACTTTACCGTTGCCCACCCAGAAGCTGTAAGCATTTGTAGTGATCAGCTTTTCTTCTACAATTCTTATGTTGAAGGGTGAACAAAGGTGTAGGCAAATTGTTTATATGGGTGTCTTGAGAGCTCCTTAAAGTGTCTTTCAGGTGTCAAAGCTGGTCCTTGTTAATGCACAAGGGTATGCAGAGGGCACTGGCATAATGGCCTCGTTTCCGAGATTTATGGCATATGTCGGGGTGAGTAGATTTTGGTGCTCTTTTTGACCATGTTGGTGATTGAAACACTGATATTGTCTTGTTGATGAAGGGGTGGTCTTAAGATATATATATATATGGATAATTGCTCCAATTATGGTGGTGCAGGTTTCCATGTTGAAGAATGTCTTGTTGCGTACCTATGCGAATACTCTCATCCATCACAAGATACAGTGGCGTTTGATTGTTGATCAAGTGAAAGTAAGCTCCTTTGCATCAATTATCTCACGATCAGCATCACAATTAATGCAAGGACCATTATAGTTATTGCATAGACAAAAGTAGACAACCAACAAATAAAGGGGCTTGGATTAAGCAATAATTAAGCATTGTTGTAAACTAGTTTCATGTGACTCATAGGCAAAAAAAAAAATCCCTTTTTTATTTTGGGTTTAGGTTGTAAAACTCTTGTCGCAAAGTAGAAACTAAAGCATATCTGGTGTAGGTGGGGCGATTGCATTGCTTTATGCCCGGTTGGGCTACGGCTTCAGTTGACTTTATGCTAAGTGGTGGCTACAATGTGGCCTCACACGTTTCAAAGGTACCTTAGTCTCTTTTCAAACACTTTTTTTAGTGGCTACTATCCTTTCATTGATTCAACCTCAATATATACAAGTAGGTGACCTCCACAGGCATAAAGTTTTTTCTTGTATGCATATGTTCATCCATACATATGTGCATATGTGCATATGTGTATATTTGCAAGTGTATGTGAGTGAGTGAGTGAGTGTGTGTGTTTTTATGTGTCGTGTGTGTTTGTATATGCCCATGTGCACGTGTGTATGTATGTGTACATGTGTGTGCATGTGTCTATGTGTGTATGCATGTATACATGTGCACATGTATGTGCATGTGTCTATGTGTGACTCTCTCATATACATGTATAACTATGTGTCTCTCTATCTTCATATACATGTATAACTATGTGTCTCTCTATCTCTCTCATGTATTCTCTTTATGTCTTTGTCACACACATAGACACAACCCTCAATCACACCCATACACTTATACATGCACTCTCTCTCTTCTCACACCTATCTCTCACATACACAATCTCTCAAACACATAGAAACTCTCTCTCTCTCTCTCTCTCTCTCTCTCTCTCTCTCTCTCTCTCTCACACACACACACACACACACCCCCCCCCACACGTACGTGTATGGCTGTGTACGCGTACACGTGTGTGTGAATGTGCTTATATATAATAGTATTAATATAATACTATTATATGTTTACTATATGTATATTGATTTATATTCTCTACTTTTTTGAGTGGGTCTTGCAATTAGCCACATCCTTTGGTCAATTTAAATTTGAGTGTCTCCACTTTGAGAGGCTAAGTGCTACCACCTCCACTTTGAGAGGCATAAGTGCTACCACCTCTACTTTGAGAGGCATGAGTGCTATTGCTATCGTTCGTTCGAGAGCGAGAGCTTGTTGGGCCCTATTCTCTTTCACACCTTAAATGAAAGAGTTTCCCTCACCTGTCTTTGGGCTACGATTTTGCAAAATGTAGATTTTTTGTGCACTCAAATTTGTCTATTTGGATTGATAAAATCTTGGTCTTGTTGGGTTCATCAGATCGATAAGGAGACACTAGTAATATGGGGAGAGCAAGACAAAATATTAAGCAAAGATACCCCACAGGTACTCCAAATATATCATTCCCATTCTACTACAGTATTGTTGAGTCATAGGCATCTTTTTCTTTTTTTGGATATTAGATTGGGTATTGAAATTAAATGCCCTTTGGTAGGTTTGAATTTATACCGGGCATCTTACGATCCTAACATACATGAATGGATTTTGAAAGGAATATTTGAGTCCACATATAAATAGCACAATGGAGTAAGAAATGGTCCTTGGGAGAGGCACAAGCTCAAGTTTAAACCCTCAGTAGCCTATTGTTTTAGGCATCCCTATCACTAAATAAAACACTAATTCACGATCATACTTTTGTTGTAGTAATATGTCTCATGGTTGGCAACCCACTTTGAATTACTGCAGAGGTTCAAGAACGATTTGCCAAATGGAAGACTAGTTTTTGTCAGCAATTGTGGTCACCTTCCCCATGTAGAAAAGCAAGACGCAGTGGCGGCATTGATTTTGGAATTCGTAGAACATGAGGGTTGAATGGATGTTGTGTGGATGCAATCCTTGTAAATAGGTTGCAGTAGTTCATACACTATTATGCAAATGACATGTTTGACCATGTAAATGTAGTCTATAAAGAATTGCTCTATAGCTTGTATTAGTAGCACTAGTTGGCAACCCATGCTTCGCACGTCTTTTGAGATTCCAAATTCAAATTGTACCCAAACCTCCTCAAACCTCTTCCTCCCCTACCCGAACCTCCAAATTCTTGGCACATGGCAGCTTTGTGAAACTCTTCCTTAAAATAATATAGAGATGTGGAGGAAATATTGAATAACAAGAGCTTGCATATTGCTAGGTGTAATGTTTGCAATGGTTCATAACTTGGGAAAGGGTTTTGGATGCTTTGTGTGTTGTTCTACTATGTGCTATGCAACCCTAGCTAGCAAAAGTCTTCTTGCTAGTAGTTGAGTAGGGAATTAAATAAATCTTAAATCAAGCCGTGTTTTCCTTGGCACATGGTATTCTTTAGGCTTTGATGAATGTGGGTTTGACAGGGCTATAGGGTGACTTTTCCTCTAGAAGCTTGAATGGGCTATTCGGTGGTGTCACATTGATGGCCTCAATCAGGTAGCTGCATTTCACGTCACAAATGTGACTGTAGTTTTACTCGTGTTGGGCCAAGCTCAAGCGGCTCTTGCATCTTATCAGACTGCTTGCATCTTATCAGACTGCTTGCATTTATCTCTCTCTTCACGCCCCGCGGCCCGCCGTCTAATAAATAATCCAAGTTAAGGCAATCTTAACAAGTCTTTGTTGGCCCTACTTCGATTGAACTAGGTTGGAGATTATTTCCACATATTGAATGCTTGATTAGCACCATTCATTAGAATACTATTAAAATGAGAAAAATACGCGCAGCGGTCGAGAGAGAGTGCTGCGCCTGAGTGCTGGCGATGGAGTGCTGCGCTTGAGTGCCTACGACACCTTCTCTCTCTCCCCTCGACTGCTGCCCTGCCCAGAGGTTTGAAGCCCTCTGTGTACTTCCTTACTCTCTATAGCACCCCCCCCTCAGGTGCATGGGCACCGAGTGGAGGGGAACCCCTACTCTGCCACATCAGAGAATAGGCACCTGCTCTGGGAATAAGTCATCTCAGCTTGCTAAGAACACACAAGCTGCCTTTCAGTAATTCCTACAATGGCCCCCGGCCATGGATGGCAACAAAGAAACCATGCTGAAGTATGAGCAGGTGTTAGAAGACTTCATGGACACCAAAAAACAGCTGGAAGATTCTAGAGCTCGAGTGGAAGAGCTAAATCTGATGTTGCTGCAGAAACAAGTCGAAGAAGAGGCTCAAATCAACAAGCAAGCTCCAGCTAAGGTAATGGACACATTAGGTAAACCCTCTTCCATTAGGTAAAATAGCTGGAAGATTCTAGAGCCCAAGTGGAAGAGCTAAATCTGATGTTGCTGTAGATTTAAGTCGAAGAAGAGGCTCAAATCAACAAGCAACCTCCAGCTAAGGTAATGGATACATTAGGTAAACCCTCTTCCATTAATTCTGTGTTTTGTCTTCCACCTGAGTTGGTGCATTCGTTGGAAACTGATTACACAGCCCGTTGTTTAGTTGGGTTAATGTTTGGGCCAAGACCACCAGTAGATTTCCTTAGGGGGTGGGTCAAAGACAACTGGATTTCCATAGGTATCGAGGTAGAGATCATCCAAGCCCTCCCACATGGGTACTATCTCTTTCTATTCAAGGACCCAAATATGGCCCTTCAGGTCCTAGGTTCAGGGCAATGGATGTACAGGAACATCTCATTCTATTTCTTCAGTTGGTCCAATAACTTTAACCCTCAAGGTCCAAAACCCTCAGCTTGCTCGGTGTGGGTTGAGCTTCCTAACCTGCCCTTCTACTTGTACCCTTGGCTCAAAAATTGTCTCCCCTATAGGGAAAGTGCTAGGCATGAGACCCAAGAATGACTACAACCCGGCTTGGGTCCTTGTGGAAGTGGATCTAGATAGGCCCCTTATTGATGAGATTGAAATCAATTGCGGTGAGTATAACATCCAACAAAGCATTCTATACAAACACCTACCCAACGCATGCTTCTATTGTGGAAAGCAAGGGCATGTTACCAGAGAGTGTCCTTCAAAATACCCTAATTTGAGTGCCACTAGTGCCCCTAATCTTCCCCTAGCCATCAACCAAGCTCAGCCTACTATAGTGAATAAAAATATGACTGTGCCTTCTCCCCTTGTTCCCTCTTGGACAGAGGATACATTAACAAAACCCTCGGTAACTCCTACATCAGATGTGAATGTAGAACTAACATCTCTACTTGCCTCTCTTATCATTACCCCGTGATATAAGTGTTGGAAAACCATGACAAAAAGGTCTCTAATCAATGGTTCCACACGGATCCTACCCTGTTCAAAATGCCTATTATTCAGGAGGAAGTCAAAAGAATCTGGACTGAATTTTCAGCTGCTGCTGTGGCATTACCCCGGCGAGGGCTTGGAGTCTAGCCATCAAATCTACCCAAGCTCTTTTGATTTGCATTAGGAAAGAGGTAACCAGAATCAGGAAAAATAGAAGAGATCTGCTATATCTGAAACTAAAAGAACTGGAAATGGCAGCCAATAAGGAAGATGCGGCTATTCAAGAAGTTGTTCTTGGTATTAGGGCTGAAATTAGGAGAGAGGAGGTAACCCAGAAGCAGGCCCTTCTTTTCTTTAGAGATTGGTGGGCTAGGAAAGCTGACCTTCCCACTCCTGAGATATTTAAAATGCTAGAAGTCAAACAATGTAAGGATGCAATCCCTACATTGCATGATCCTAACTATCTGGATAACTTCTTTGATGAAGGGGATAGATCAAGAGTCTTCCAGTACTTTAACAACATATTTAGTAAAGGGGGAGGGGTGACCAATGGCCAACTCAAATGCATTGCTCTCATAGGGCAGGCCAAGAAGCCAACCATACCTGACACACTTGCTAAAGAGCTAGAAAACATTATCTCCAAAGAAGAGATTGGCAAGGCCATAGACTGCCTAAAGGTGAGGAAAAGCCCAGGGGGATAGATGGTATGCCCGCTGAATTCTACAAGACGTTCAAGGATCTCTTGCTATCTCCCTTACTGGCAGTGTGGCAGGAGGCGTTCTCTTTTGGGGCGTTGCCTCGCCCGATCAATGAAGGGTGGATAAACCTTATCTCCATAAGAAAGGGGAGAAGAATGACTTGAGAAATTGGAGACTGATTACCATGTTAAAGTGTGCCTACAAAATATCTGCCAAGGCCCTTGTGCTGAGACTGTCCAGTCATCTAAAGAATTGGATCAGACAGGAGCAGAAGGGCTTCATCAAAGGAAGGTACATTCTGGATGCCATTATCACATTGTGGGAGGGTATGGAGTATGCAGAAGAATCTGAACAAGACTACATCTTCTTCAAAATTGACTTTGATAAAGCCTATGATAGGCTCGGTTTGCATTATGTTCTAGAATCCCTTAAACACATGGGTGCAGGTTAGCACTTCATCCAGATGGTGAGTACTCTTTTTGGGACACGACTAGGGTGAACATGTATCAATGTTGTGCCCTCTGACGCTTTCTCCCTGACCAAATCTATACAAGGCTGCCCTCTAGCACCCCTCCTCTATGCTATTGCTGTAGAGAGTCTGAACTGGCTAATTAAAGATAGGATGGACAAAGGGAAAATGAATGGTATCTCTCTTCCCAACAATAAACAACTATGCACCCAAATGTTTGCTGATGGTACTAATGCCATGGTTGCCAATACTGATCTAAGCATTAAGTTCTTTTGGGAGTGCTTGGACATTTACTGCAGGGCTTCTGGCTCAGTCATTAACCATAAAAAAACAGGTATCAGGACCCTTATTAACAAGCCTCCTGACTGGGTGATTCAAGCTGGCTGCAAAGTCCTGGAAGAGGGAGTAATTTTCAGATTATTGGGCATCCCCATGGGATTCAAGGTCACCCTTAAGCAAAGATGGATGTGGGTGCTAAACAAGGTGGAAGAGAAACTTACCAGATGGCAAAAAATGCATCTAAACCTGGTAAGATGGTAATTACCCACTTCATTATCCCTTCTATCATCTACTTTCTTAGTTGCTGGAGACCGCCAGACTCTGATCTATTGCAGTTCATAAGGCTATGCAGGAACTATCTATAGGGAGGGGACCCCTGGATTAGGAAAATCCCTAAATGGTGTAAAATGGTGTGCTTCTGGTACGATGGGCGAGGACCGACGAAGCGGTCCCTGAGTGAAGTGCCAAGACACCTAAGGAGGATCCTGGAGGGTTCTGACCAAGCGATGCACGGGCTTGCGGTGTTTAGGACACCCATGCATATGTCGTGGAAGATATATATGTATGATGACGAGAAACTTATTGTAATCTATTACTAGATCTCGTTGCTGACCTGCTGGTCTCAACAGAGAGTCCAGAGTGATATTGTTTTTCGAGAAACAAGGATTGAATGAAAATTTTGAGTTGTGACATCTATATCCAGTAATTGTTTGATTGACCTTGCTGGTCCTCAAAGGATGAGTCCATGGCTCTTTTACATGGATCTGTTGGTTGATCTTGCTGATCTTCAACGGAGATTCCATCTTGAAATTTTTTTTAAGTAATTATATTGCCGGGTACTATGAGCTAGGAACTATTGAAAAGGCCCCTGAGTGGACAGGTGGTGAGCGTTCCATCTCATCACCTCTATTCTCATCACATCTATCCATCCCTTCATTCCCAGCTATCTGATTCACATCACACATCTCATCACATCTATTTATCTCACTTCTCATCACCTCTATTCACATCACATCTGTTCATCCCTTCATTCACATCTATCTAATTCACATCACACATCTCTTCACTTCTATTTACTTCACATCTCTTTTTCTTCCTGAATTATCTTTCTCAAAAAGGGGATGATATTTCAATTACTAATTTACTGAATTTCATTCATTAAATAATCACTTAACTAATTTCTAAATTAATCATAAATTCTGATGAGGGATAAATTAATCATTTATCTGAATATTTCGACTTTGATAGATTTCTTGAATTTTCTCTTTACAAACTGAGTGAATATGAAACGATAGAATTTTCCCTCTCTGAGTATTTACTTATTCATTTATCAAATATTCATGCAAATTAAATATAGAATTAAAGAGAATCTAATTTTGATATAAAATTTCTTTATGCATCTATTTATGCGTAAAATCAATTTAATAGGAATAACACTTTTAAAATTAAAAGATTTTCAATATACATCTTTCTATGCATAGAAATTGAATCTAATGAAAATAACACTTTTATAAGAAAAAAATTCTTTTATGCATAAATTTTTTTTTAATAAAAGTAACACTTTTATTAAAAAAATCTTTCCAATATGCATCTTTTTATGCATAGAAATTAATTCTAATGAAAATAACGCTATTATAAAAATATTTTCAATATGCATCTTTCTATGCATAGAAATTAATTCTAATGAAAATAATGCTTTTATAATAAAAATATTTTCAATATGCATCTTTCTATGCATAGAATGAAAATAACTCTTTTAGAATACACAAACGGAGGGGATTTCTCTTTTTGAATAACATAAAGATAAAACTTATTTTCACAAAATTTAAGAAAATTTTACCATAACCTCCTTTGTATGGCTGACCATTTCTCAAGTTTTACATTCTAAATCTACTTAGAATTTACCCCAAGATGCATTAAAACACTCTAATCTAATCAATTTTCAGTTCTAAAGAGCAATCAATACGAAAAGTTTAACTTATTGTGTTTGTTTCTCATTTTAGGATAAAGAAAGGCTGAAATTCTTAATGAAGAGAAGGGGGAAGCCTTTTCATTAAGGCATAACATCCAATTTCACATTTAAAAAAAATAAGAAATCAGAGAACCATAGAATATAATTAAAAAAAGTAGAATTTCTAACTTACATGGAGTTTTGTGAGCTTTCCTTTGGCTTGAGGGATTGAGGGTTTTACTCTTGCTTGGATCAAGAGTGGCCACTAATTCTTTGTAGAGGAATTAGTCAAAAACAAGTAAATTATCAAAGAATTCAATGTTTTTTTCTCTACGAAGGAGGAGTAGAGTAATAGTGTATAAAACACTATTAAGCTTTTACAAAGGGAGAGGCTTGTTTATAGGAAAAAGTGAGCCTCAAACCAAGCAAACTGCTTCTAGAAATTTTCAGATCAGTTTGGTCAATTTTTGACCATTTTTTGGTCAGTTTAGCTTACTTTTTGGAACAAGACTTGAATTAGGAGAGAGGAGAGATAAAATATCTCATTTTATTGATTTAAAAATGGAAAGCAATGATGAGAAAAAGGTGCCTCCTTCATGAGAGGGAATTTTCATTTTAAGGTGTCAAAAATCAGTTTTTTAACTATTTTCCTTGGTCCTTGGTCCACTCTTCATCTTATGTGAGTATTTACTCATTTTTGGAGAGTTTTTCTTTATTTCTTCAATTTATCTCCTCCCTACATTTGGATTAATCTAATTGGTCCCTCAGAACCTTAATCCAAAATATTCAGAAAATCTGGACCCTTAGGCTAAGGCCTTTTGAGCAGATTATAATTTATTTCAAATGCATCTTAAGAAATTCTTTTGAAACTTATGTTTCAGGGAAATTTAGTTTAATAAGAAAGGATATTTTTCCATCCAAAAATGTCTAAAAAGTGAGTTATCTCTCTCTAGGCCACAGGTAGAAACAAGATCTTTTATTATTCTGAAAAGGGGATTGATACAGGGGAAGAAACTGGATATCCTGAGGGGCTGGGGAGGAATCTTACATTCTCTCCCACTTGAAAAATGCGAGATGTCCTCATCTCGCAGGTAAAGTATGATCTCTTTCATCTTCTTCTTCTTCTTCAATTACTTCTAGCATTACTGCCTTGGAAGTGGACGGCCGATTTGGAAATATCTCTTTTTGCCTTCCCCTATTCTGAGGGAGAGGTCTTGCATTACTTTGGATTGAGACTGCGGGTTGGTTAGAGAGTCTACTTCTGGGATCTTCTTGATTTTAGCGGAAAGAGACCTGATTACTCTGGAAGGAAGGAGTTGGAGTCTGGAATCTTGATCCCTAATTTCTCGGCCCGGAAAACCTTGATGCAAAAGGTGTTGGGCAATCCATACTCTGATGTTTAAATCCTTGATAGTTATAGCATTTCACTCCCTTGTTCAAGGGTGGAACTTATAAAGTTGAATTCCAGGGGATTGAGTTTCGAGAAAAGGACATTTCTTCCATTTTGGAACTTCCCATATCCTTGGCTTGACCCTGATATCTTTTAGGCGGTGGAAGGTTGGAATCACCTTCTGGAATTAAAAACCTTTTAAAAGGTGATGGTGTTGACTTTGGCAGGAATTTGAGATCGAAGGCCTTGGTGAAATCCTTCGCCATCCGCACGCTTCAGCCATGGAAACTGGCTTGGCATTCTTCACCACCCCACGATATTCAAAGGTTCGTTGAGTCCCCAAATGAACCTGGCCACATCAGTTGTTCTTCATCCAGTGGTGGTGGTGAGAATTTCTGAAGGAGAGCGAACGCTTGGTGATATAATTCAATAGTTCTGCTCCCCTAGGTTAACTATATTCGTTTATCTTTATTTCCAAAAAGCCGGGAGGACATAACCTCATCCTTAGGTAAATTTTGAGATCATTCCATGTCTGAGTATTCTGCTGAGATGGTTTGTCTCGCAGTGGTTTCTGCATGCCACTCTGGATGTTTCTACTATCTTCAGTCTTGCAAGAGCCATTTTGCTCTTCTCATTGTACTTGGTGACATCGAAGTACTCTTCCATTGCTTCGATCCACTTTTCCATAGCCTCACCCGAGTTTTTCCCTTCACCCTTGAAAGGTCCAGGCTGCGATCTATGAAGAGTTTTACAAACATTCAAGTCGAGCTCTTCCTCGTTGACTTGGGGGTTATCATTTCTACCACGTCATTTCTACCCTTGAAAGAAGAGAGTGAAGGCAAATTGAGTGCTGTAGTCCCTAAAGATAATGGCGATGCTGTCCAGAGGAAGTTGACCAAGATAGTGTGCCAACGTAGCATCATGTCCATGGACCTTGGCCTGGTCTCTGCCGCCGCCTCTCCCAGCACATGCGTCAATTTCAACCACCCTTTGTAATCAAAGGAAAAAAATGTCTTCTTTTGCCAAAGTGCTGGTGGGGGGCGGAGAGGTCAATCGAGGACTTAGCCTCATCCTTTTTTGGTGCTTTGGTCTCCTCCATTACTCCAGCAGCAAGGGTATCCTTTTCATCCTCTAGCTTGTCTTGTAAGGTTGTGAATTCCTCCACGGTCTCAACCACAGTTTCCTTGACCAAAGCAACTGTCTCTGTCTGCGATAGATTCTCCAAGGGGTAATATAGCACTATCTAGGTGAGGACCGAGGTTGGACATATCAAGGTCCACCTCACATCGCGTGCATATAATGCCCAAGCATTCATCCATGCTCAAGCCAGCTGTCTTTTCAAGGTCATGAAGAAATAAGTATTCTTCACCTTCCACCACCACAATGGTGCTCAAGAGATTGATCTCAAGCTCTGGCAACACCTTGCTCTCCTCGTGTGGAGAAGATGGCCCTACATCTTCTACTACAGTGGGCTGTTCAGCTATAGATTGTGCACCCTCTGGAAAGTGCTCTGATGCAAGATGCTCTTCTACACTAGCACTCGTTCCTACTGCCTTCACTTCCTTGTCATCCCTCAAATACCCTGCCAACTGCAATGTAGGCATTTCTACCTCCTCATCGGAATTCTCATCTCGCTGATGAGAGAAACGCAAAAGTGGCGAGCCACGAGAGGAACGTAGTTCCTAAATTGACCTTCCCCAACCTCTTCACCTCCTGCTTATTGAAGGTACAGTAAGCTCCTGCGGGGCTACAGATGTCGATGAAGAGTTCAAGGCACTAGGGCGGGCATATTGTTGAATGTACTTTTGCAGCTCAACACGCACCCATCGATCATTGGGGCAATGGGGAAAGGAGATGGAGTGGGGAGCCAAGTATTGCTCCATGTATGCAATCTGCGTCTCATAATGTTGGGACGCAAGGGCGAGCGACTTTTCAAAGTCGACTTCACAAGAGAACATGACAAAGAGCTCGCTCTTGCCCATCCACAGGGTGGTGGAGAGGAACTCACAGAAGTTGTCAAAGTGGGTAGCCATGTGAATGCAAAGAGATAGTGTGAGCTCGTGCTTGGTTTCTATCGTGTGAAAATGAGAAAGAAGGCACCTTTGGCTATTTATAGTTAAAATTTAAAGTTTGGCCTTTTCACACTAGATCGCTAGACAAAAAAATTACAGTTTGCAAAAATATTAAGATTTCAATACATTTTCAAACTCTTTCTCTCACATTTTCATCCCTAATATTATGCTCTAAGCTATCTAAGCCTTTCTTTTTGCAATGCATTGCTATGCTATATTAGTATTCTTTGGTGCCTTCAACAATGACAAAATAGTATTTTTTCCTTATGCAGGTTAATATTTTGTATTGAAAGACTAGGAGTTACAATCTCCTCTCTATAGAAATCAAAATGCTTCTCTTATTGTCTTTGCCATCTGTGAGTTAGAAGATAACCCAAATGACCTAATGTAATTATATTCAAGTAAGACCACCTCCCTCTCTACCGTGTATGTTTTCGCCAAGGAGTTGTCGACGAATAGAAATCTAGTGATTCCATCAAGTGAGGGTGAGCAAGCTGCTCCAAAAGAAAAAAATGATTTCTTGGAGCCTGCTACAAAATTACAAGCATGTCATCTAATCTAAAATTGTTATAATGTCTTCATTTTTTGCCCCTCTTGTGACATTTACTTCATGTTGATCTCCATCTCCTTGTTGACTTAAAAGCTTGTCATTGCCTTAACCTCGATCCTGAAACTCTTGCCCCTTACGTGCATCAAAACAAAGGCTATTTTCCCATATACTCAGTTCATCTTCAAGTTCTTCCACATGCCTACTATGTGTTGGTAGGGCTATGCACCTTGCTGAAAATTCAAGGTCCCCCATTTGCCACGATTCTGAGACCATGGTTGTCCCCTCCTTACGCTTCCCAATCTGTAAAAATATAGAAAGTGGTACAATAACCAGAAAGTGTAAGGGTTAACTCTAGACATGTAGTGGAATCAGATATACCTTTCTTCTCATCAACTTGAAAGTTGACTCTTCCACATTGTCAAATCCCATGATGCTAAAGTGTTCATGCAAGTCTGCTAGGCTCCAATGCTTGCTTGTTGCCACTCGCTCAATCCATCCATTTTGCTTCATCACAGCTACCTCAATAGGCATAATTTCTTCTTTTGAGGCTTGAAGTGGGATCCATGTCCTGTGCTTTTGCATCCATCTTTGGTAGTGCAGACGCATGTACAAAATAGAGCATGCCTTCAAGAACCTGAAAGACATTGTAGAATCTACTACATTGCACTTGTACACATCACCTTGATGTGACCCCTCATTAACCTCCCAACCCTCTCCTAGTAATCCTTGAATGAGGTCAGACCATACCTCCTTACAAAATATACATTGTTTTTGTTTGGTGCATTGGCATGGAATGGAACATGTGCACAAAAACATGTAAAGGACAAAACCAATTTATCCCTACTGACCTAGATGCCTTTGAAAACTTGAGTAATGTCTTGATATCACTTACCATCTTAAACTTTAAGCATAAGATGGTCCAAGTATCAAGTTTGGGCCATTCGGGATTGTTAAGAGGGGGGTTGGGGATCTCTTCTAGCTTGCCAAATAAACCTATTTTTTTATCTACAAAATATGAGTGAGAAAAGAAAAAGATATTGTTTTGTACAAGATCACTTGGGCTTTGAGATACAAACATTGCCTCTCCAATGGATGCATGCACATCATAGAAAACTCCAGTGTGAGGCTTTGGAGTGGTTATTTCTCAACATAATTAGAGGGGAAAATATTTGCAGAGAGACACAAGAAAATGGAGTGTGAGGCTTTGGAGTGGTTGTTCCTCAACATAATTAGAGGAAAAAATATTTGCAGAGAGACACAAGAAAATGGAGAATCATAAGAAAATTTGAAACAAAAAATCCAATATTAGCATGTTGTTAAAGCTATTTTTATGTTACACTGACAATTTGAAGGAAACCTTGGTCGTTGACCTTGAATGTACAGGTCTCCAAGGGTATATACATGTTGCACTATGGCATCCAGTCCTTCCTTCTTACTATGCTTGAAGCCTTGTGGCTGCCCCTTCCAATGATGTAGCATATTCCCCAGTTGTTTGATGCACTCGATGTGGTCCCTTAGAGCTTGACCCAAGCCCCAACCCTGAATCTTGTTGGAGCCCAAACTCCATTCTCATCTCTTGTGTTATGCAGCACAAGCTCTTCCACTTTCTCCCTAGGTCTTCTCACATTACTGGATGGTAAGTTGGACAGAGCATTGGCTCTCCCACACAGACCTCAGGCTACCAAACTTGCTCTCACTTGCTACACATGAGACGAGGATCTAGGTGGCCTGCAAACTGAGCATTCATTTGGGAGACATGAGCATCAATCTCCATGGAGAAATTTTCCAACATGACCAGATCTCAAGTCATTCAAACCTTGCCGGGCGAGGTCAAAGTCTATGTGTGTTTTGCAACAACACACATTCTTGTCTTTGAGTTTCTTCACATACCATGGCTTACAATGCTCAAAGCTCCTTTGCCCAATCAAAACATCAAGGATCTCATCCATAAACTTGAGATACAACTCCGTTACAAGCCATTCTTTAGAATTCAAACAATTTTTACTAAAGCCTTAGAGAATCACAGACAACCACCTGGTGTTAGGACAACCACTGACCTGCGTTGTGTCAAGCAAGTGTATGACGTGCTCCTCAAACTGCTTACGTCCCGTTCGCTTTTTGTAGATGTCTTTCTTGTTTGGAGAAACTCTCATGTTCTCATGCCAGAACGATGTCACTCTAGCAGTGAGTTCCGTAGTTAGGCTGTCTTTCCTTTTCTTGTGTTTTGTTGAAGCCCACAGACTTTTCAATTCTGGATCATCCTCCATTACTTTTACTCTGCATCCAACCGTTGGAGCAACGTTGGACCTTCTGATTAACAACATCTTCTCGACGTTGTATATCCAAGCCATTTCTTCTTTGTTTCAGGGGATACTAGCATAGCTAATGTCACCCTCTTTGTAGCTAGTTGATCTAAGTTGTGCACCCATTTCACTTTTTCTGTAGGCCATCTCTCAAGTGGTTAGAAAGCAATGTCTCTTGTGCGTGCATCTCCTAAGGTGTTGGCAGGGTTGTCACTATGAATTTTAGGGTGCAAGGTAAAGCTTCTAATGACACGAGACTTGTACTCATCTAAATGGCCTGATGTTGTTGCCGTGAATTCTCCCACCAATCGATTGGCCACAGCTCGTGTTCTTCGCTCCGATGGAAATGTTTGAATGTATCCATCTGCAACCACTTCTTCCTGCTCTGCTGCTCTGCAAGGAGTCTTATGTCTTCTCATTGTTTCTCCCTCTGCATACATTGCAAAAGTGTCTTGCATTGCCGCTTTGAGCTGGTTTCCTCGTCTGTGCCATTTCTTTCCTTGTCCTGCAATCAGCTCCTTGTTCAACGTTCCTATCTCGCTGCCTTTGTCTGGTCCTCTTGCAAGCCATGAAGAGCTGCATATTGCCATTTCCATGGAGACGATTAGACCGATATCATCTAGCTTAAGAGACGAGCAAAGCAAAGAAGATAGAGACCACCGAGATGGTGAGGCCAGCCAAGCAAAGCGATTAGATAGAGACCACTGAGCTCGTCAGGTGAGCAAAGCAAAGAAGACAACTTACTAGGGTAAAGAAGATAATTCCACACCAAATCGTGCAGCTTGTAGGGTAGGGGGACGAGCTGCATCTTGCCATTTCTATGGAGGCGATCAGACAAAGACCAGCTAGCTGGTGAGGCGAGTAAAGAAAAGAAGATGTCTTACAGAGCAAAGAAAAGAAGACAAAGAAAATGAACACAATACCTTGCAACATAGGAGGCTGTAGGTTCTGACAAAGCGTGGTAGGTTATGTACTTTATTCAAAACATTCACCAGAGCGGGAGGCCTGAAAATTCGAAAGTCCGTGGGGTATTGAATTTTCACCCGCTGTGGTTCCCCCCTCCGCGGCGATACACGTCAGCAAAATCTTGCCCCTAAGCAAGTGGAATGTGGCCTAAAATGCTTCAAAACACCAATAGGCCAAAGGGCACGCTATCGGATTTGATGGTATGCAATGTGAAATACAATGACCCCCCTTAACATGCTTATGAGTCATATAGCAAGGAACTGCAGGGAAAAAGAAGTAATGAAAAATTGTAAATAGTGTTGGATTTATTAAAAGATCTTTGCACATGCAAAAATTGAACATTTTCAATTTCTTCCATTCCAAGGTGAATCAAGATACCGATATCACCAACTATCAGTGTTTTAAGGCCATCGTGCACTAGTCCCACTAGTGTGGACTCCATTTTTTCAATTCGTTTAGGTTTTCAACAAACCAAAAAAATGTTATGGAACGTGCCCTCGAATGGGTATGCAAAATTTTAGCACAACATTGGAGGTCCCTTAAACCATACCAGCTGTTCTCAATTTGATGTGTCGTATGGTTGAGGAGAAGCTCACGTAGTGTACTTTAGAATGATTACTTGGTTGCATGTATGTGCAGAACAAATTTTTTGATGTTTTTGCATAAAGTGTTATAGCATATGCTATTTAGAACACATACCTCACATGCCACATCAAACTTGTAACAATTTAATGATCAGATTATAAATTTTACTTTTGTGTTTTTTTGGTCTCATATTGAAGATTGGAATGTGTACTAATGCTTGGATACCAAGTTTGTCAAATTCCATTGAGCAATGCATAAGTCATGGGTCAGGCAAGTTACCTATATACAAAAAATTCCTTGAACCTCACCAAAAATGGCTACACCCAAGCATGCATTGACCCAAAATGCATGGTTAGAGAGTGAGAGAAGGTGAGAGAGAGAGAGAGAGAGATATAGAGAGAATGATAGTGAGATAAAGATAATGATAGAGAGGGGGTAGATGTTAGAAAATGCATGGTTAGAGAGTGAGAGATAGGTAGAGGGAGATATGAGAGTAATAGAGAGAATGATAGCGGGATAGAGAGAGAGAGAGAGAGAGAGAGAGAGAGAGAGAATCTATCCCTCTCCTCCCTCTCTCTATGTTTATAAATATCTCTCCTTCTAACTCTCTCTCTCTCTGGGGCATGAGAAGAGGGAGAGAGGAGTGGAGGGGCCATGAGAGAGAGAGAGAGAGAGAGAGAGAGAGAGAGAATAGAGAGATAGGTAGCATGGGAGAGGAGTTGGTTGCAGTGAGTTGGGGGGGTGGCAGGCCCGAGCCAAGCTGGGCTGGGCTAGGAGTAGGGAGAAGCAAGAGAACACATGGTATAGAGAGAGAGAGATTGGTTGTCAAAAAAAGACCGATCCAAAGCTTGCTCCGTGCCCACCATCCCCCAATTTGGAAACCTATTTTGGCTAGGGTGAAATAAGATTAGGAAATCATGCAAAAGAATGATTGGCTTTTAATTTTGTAAGGGCTATTTTTTGTATTGAAGGCTAAATAAGAAATTAACTAATGCTTATTTTTTTGTGATTAAATTTTGCTTTTTAGATGCTTGATCATTATCTTTGAGATGTTGAGTGATAGGAGAGGAGAAAGAGATAATTTGTGAATGTGATTTGGGCTAGCCGGTTCATACAAATTCACTGAGAAGAGAACACTATTTTATCCCATTGAGAGCTTGAAACCAAAACTTGATGTTTTTGTTATCTAGTGAGAACACTATTTTATCCCATTGAGAGCTTGAAACCAAAACTTGATGTTTTTGTTATCTAGTGAGATATTGTTGAACCTGCCGATGTGATTGTTATGTCTAGAGTGGTGGTTGGTGGATGGGAATTTTCACAAGTCCTTATTTGGTTGAGATAATATTTTGGCGACTAAATGTGCTTTTGTAGTAGAAATTTGATGATTACAGTATAACCTATTGATCATTATGTAAATATTTATTCATAATTTGCTTCTATGAACAATTGAGATGTAAATTAGGGTTTTATTTACCTTAAGGTTGGGGCAAGCCAAGATGATCATATGTGCCATAAAATAAAGTGGCTAAATTGGCACTTGTTTGAAAGCGTGCCACTGATAAGTGTGACAAGAGAGATAATTTGGGCTTCAATGTCGAGTTACATCTTTCTTGGTTGACTCAAGAGAGACAATTTGGGTTTAGGTATTGATGAGGGTATCATGATGCAATTCTTAGTCTTTATATTAAATGAGCACAAAAAACAAAATGAGGAATATTATATGGGCTCTTGTTCAAGAAAGTGCATCACATTGGCTTTTGTACTTCATAGTTTGTTGAGTTCAAGTTTTTAGCTATATTGATCTCCATCCCTATGATTTTCATAATTTAATGAGGTTTATAAGGATGTGGCATTCATGTTTCTCTAATGAATGAGTTCTTGCACCTTCAAATGTAGCAAGCCATACAATTTATTTGTGATGCGGCTCTGATGTGTTCATACATGATTCTTCTCTTTAAGTCTTAAGAGCCCAACTTGAGTATCGAGAATTCGAACATGGAAATCAGATTCTGATTTAAATTTCAATTATCACAATTTAGTTTTAAACAATTGGGATTGGCTTTCATTTTTGTGTGTGTCAAGCCAAGGAATTTTGGCATTATTTCTCTTTATTGTTTATGTGACATATGACCTATGAAATTTCACACATGAAACAAAGGTAGTGCATGGCCCATATAATTTCACTTGACAACCAAGCATGTGATATGTTAACATAATTTGACTTGAATATATTAACAAAACAATTAATCAGCACATGTGATGTGTTAACATATTAATATTGAATTACAAGAAAGAGGTGGACATGCGATGTGTTAACATATTGATTAGGATGGTGAAAATGTATTAAGTCAAGAAAGCACTAATATGTATTTTTACATCTCTACAACCAATTTCACATCGTTACATTCAGTCCCATAAAAGAAGAAGAAAGAGAACTAATACGAATACAAGACTAGTCGGCGAGGCAAGACTAGTCGTATGTTTGCTTGTCATTAGTGTTTGGATGTCAAGTATATTACTATCGATAAGAATAGACAGTTTACGGCCCAAGCTTAAAAGCTTAAAAACCAAGCTTAGTAGGTGCCAAAGAGAAATTAAAGCTTTACATCTTAGCTTCATAATATATATATATATTACAGCAAATATGGGCAGCAGGAGCTACTTTATTATTATCGCTTTGGCGATGGCGGCTGGTAAATGATATAATGGGCTTTGATCATTGATTTTAATGATATAAAAGTAGAGCATGCTGAACCCAACTAAATAGAATTAATCCAAATTGTCTCAGAAGCCTTGCAAGCTATGGAGAGCCTGCCATCGACAGCAGACAAGGTTTTGATTTGACCAGCTTGGTTTTGGGTTACAAAAGCTTTCTGTATGTAAGTAATACAATGGCCTTTTCCCTCTGATTCGATATTCTTTCTTTTTTTGTTTGCTGCTGCAGCCATTGAAGGAGCAACAAATTGAGCCCTGCAGCAGGCGCCTCCTTAGCCAAGGTGGTGTAGTTCAGCCCCAACATGGTGGAATCGGACCGCCTGGTAGTAACTGCTGCAAGTGAGCTGCTCATTCGTTCTCCTGTCTAACCACATGCCCTTCCACCAGGATTAAGGTTAGGTTAGGTTAGGTGTGTGGGTCTCTACAGTACCGATCAACCTTCCATTTGTACAAGCACACATAAGAGGCCTCTCTATATTTATGTTGGAATTTGGTGGCCCATCATCTTATATTAATCATATATCCCTCCACATTACAAGGTTTCAATAACCTTGCTTCTTTCAATGCCCTTGCCATTCTAGAAAATGTAACATGACAAAGTGATCAAATAGCCTCTTTTGTTCAAAGTTCTGGTGCAATAAATACATGCATGAGTGAAATTTCAAGGATTTTACGCCACCTTTTTCTCTCACGATATCAAGGTACCCATTTCCATGGTATTCTCGGAAAGCTATTATCTCAATGTCGTCCCCTAAGGTGAGGGGAGGGGTGGGTTTGTTGGCTAGTGCTCTCCATCCTATGGTGGGGGTCTTGATGTGGTGAAACCCCTCTTAAAGGCGCAATATAACACACGAACACCATATTAGATAATTTGGGAAAAATCCCATTTCCATTTGAAAAATGGGAGCATGGTGAACTTGTCCAAAAGTTTGTCAAAACCCCCTCATGTGACATATCATTGGAAAGATCTTGAAGAGTAGAATCTAAATCTATGATCTCCGACAAATTTGGAGTTAGTATGTTTAAGATATGTCCAAAACTATATGGAGTAATTGACTCCCAAAATGTAATTTGTATAAGCACGCTTAACACTAGTCATGTAATTGAGCCATAAAGAAGGCTTTAAGCACAAAAGTGGTTTCATGTTAATTTATGAATAGGAAGGTAAATCAACTAAAACATTCATGAAACTGCTTGAGCATGCTTGCTTAGAATGTATCTACCTATGGTGAATTTTTTGAAAAAAAATCATATATCTAGTAAATTAACAATTTTTAAATTTACTAAAAGTAGCATAAAATACTATTATAGCCTTTAATCTTTAAGGAGATGTGTATAAAACAATGCGGCCTTTAGTTGATAAAAGATATATGCCAATGGCCTAAATACATATAGAAGACTTTTTGTATGGTATTTGTAGTGTGCTTAAAATTTGATTTAAGGTATTTTAAAATTAAAATTTAAAAACTATTGAAGACTCTTTTTTTAAATTAGCACTTGATTTTATTTATCAACTAATATATCTTGTGTTGAGTGTATTTTGTGGGATTTTCTCCAAAATAATATACTTAAATTATTATTTTTTTTAAAAAAGAATAAGATTGTTGTGCATTGTGGAAGCAATCTCATGTTAAAATATTGATCATTGGCAATGCCAAATTGTAAAATCTTGTTTGTTTATTGTGTGATTTTGTAAAAGGTGCATGGTAGAAATCAAAGGTTGTCATAATAATGGGACACATGGATATTGCTAGGCTCATGTATAGAGTGGGCTCACATGCCTTATACTTGTCACAAATGAAATATCATACGGAATGCAACTAGGAGTGCCAACAAACATGTCTACGATTGTTATGGGCTACCTCACCTCCAAGAGGGAACTCTAAACATTCATCTTGTCTCTTTGTTGAGAGGAACAACGAAACGTTGGCATTCCTCGCATCTTTTGACGAACTCTATGGCATCCCCGAATAACGTGGGCCGCCAGAGTCCACCTTGAAGCACTTTCCGAGCTGTAAGCTCCCCAGCAAAATGCCCGCTTACAATCCCCTGAATGAGATTCTTCCAGTATGGTCACGAATTCATCCTCTCTTATGCACTGTCTAAGCACATTGTCTTTGCCTAGCCTATACAGTTCTCCTGCAATCAATTGATATGGTGCCGCAAGCTTGATAAGCCGCCACATCTTATCCTTCTTTAAAGGCATGTCCTACGGAAAACCATAAGCTAGATGCTCTAAGATCTCTTCACTCCACTCAGGTACCATATCCAACTTGAATAAATAAGCATCAGGAAGGTCATCATCGACACGAGCTGTGTTGGTTCTTCATTTGGAATTCTGGATAGGTGGTCGGCCAACACATGCTATGTTCCCTTCCTTACCGTGACAGTAAAGTCAAATTCCAACAGCAATAACAGCCAACGGGTGATTCTTCCCATAGTGCAAGCTTTATTCACACTATATGTGATGCAAGTCAAGTGAAGCATATGGTACGCTCATGTGATGTACGCATGTACCTAAATGTGTAGAAAGTTGAGGACTATTTTGATTGTATTTCTCCAAATTTGTGAGTAGCGCCAAGTGGTTTTTGTTACAATTCATGGATCTAGGCCGGGCTATGGGGGATTATAGCAAATAACCATTATGATTAAGAGAGAATAAGAAATGGATTAATATAAGACAAACTAAGCCAAGAGATAATCATGGATCTAGGCCGGGCTATGGGGGATTAAGCACATCAATCTTCATACACCCATATTTATAGCATTGGGAAGGAATCCAATCCATGCTTTGTGTGCACCCTAGTGCCAACCATGTTTCCATAAATGCTCACACTGTATGTCCTCCCTTGCACTTTCCATGTGCTACTCTTTTGTCCATGCTTTGTGTGCACCCTAGTGCCAACCATGTGTCCATAAATGCTCACACTATATGTCCTCCCTTGCACTTTCCATGTGCTACTTTTTTTACCTTTGACTTCACCTTTTACAAATGACCAAAAAAAATCAACCTTTGCCAATGTACCCTTAGTCTCTTCCTCTTTCTAATGTTTATGCTCCTCCTCTTGCTCTCTTCATGTTGCACCCTCACACATTGCTTTTCTCAAAAGTTTTCAGCTTGTGCAACAATGGTTTTCAGTCCTAGATTGAGTTGCCATAAAATTTGTTGAAGGTGTGGACAACACATGTATGTATGAGTGTTTGAGTTGATTGGTTTGTATAATCAATGAAATTTATGCACAGCAAGATGAGTGATGGTTTAGATAAGCTTATTGGGAAAATCTTGATAGAAACAACTTTTGAATTTGGAAGTATCGCATGATGAACTTTTTGAAAGGCAAAGGACTTTGGAATTTGGTGAGACATGTGAGGAGACGGAGCCAAGGATTTCACCAGTTAATGCAACTCTAGCTCAGCTTACAACACATAGGAACTAGATAGAGAGGGCATTCAAAGTGCTTCATTATTTCTCAATTTGTGTGACATATGGGATGTTATGCTATATTGAGGATACAAATAATCCCAAGGTTGCATGGGATACATTGATAAAGTTGTGTGATATAACTAAACCAAATAAAATGTATTTAAAGTAAAAGATACATAGTGTAACTCGAAACAATAAGAACATCAATGACTATGTGCAAGAGATTAAAGGATGTGCAGATACACTTGTATCTATTTGTGCCCCTACGGAAGATGATGATTTGGTTGCCATTACATTGAATGGTTTGGGAAAATACTACAAGGCATTTGAAACCTCACATGCTTTGCATTATGCATATATGACATCTATGGTTAAGCATGTGGAGCCTTCTTGTTTTGATGAGGCCATTAGTGGGACAAGAAGCATGAGACAAAGCAATGGATGGTTTGTCTCATAATGATACGTGGGGTTTGGTTGAATTGACAAAAGGAAAGAATGTGATTGGATGTAAATAGGTGTACAAAGTCAAATGCAAGTTAGATAGATATGTGAAAAGATATAAGGTTGCTAAAGGTTATGCATAGACACATGGTCTTGATTATGATGAGACATTTAGCCCAGTTTCTTAAATGGCTAGATTAAGATATGTGATTTCATTGGCTATAGCTAAAGGTTGGGAATTATATCAAATGTATGTTAAGAACACATTCTTGAATGGAGATCTGCAAGAGGAAGTGTTTATGGAATGGCGAGAGGGTTATGTACATGTAAACTTTCCCACATATGTATGTAAATTGAAGAAAGCTACTGAAGTAAGCACCACTAGCATGGAGTGATAGGATTAGCATGTATCTTGTGAGTATTGGATTGCATGTGGGAAATTCAAACCCTTTACTATATGTGAAGAAAATAGATCATGGTATGGTGGTGATTGTCATTTATGTGGATGACTTGATAGTCATAGGTGATAGTGGGAATGACATTGCCAATGTGAAGGTGGCACAATTTGACATAAACGACTTGGGAGTGCTGACATTGTTTCTTGGCATTGAGATTATCAAGACATCACATGGTATTTTGTTGGTGTAAAGGCAATAAATATCGTACTAGGGAGTTTGGAAAAATCCCATTACTTTGGGAATTTTCTTTTAAATATACTTTTTAGTGTATCTTTAGCATACGAAATCCAAAGTTGTCAAAGAATGTGCATTTAGAATCTACTCTTCAACAACTTTCCAATGATATGTTAAATGACTTAGTTTGGAAAAACGCTTAAAAGGGTTCAGTATGTTCCCATCTTTTTTATCTTGTGAAATGGGAATCGGGAATTTCCCAAACTCCCTAATATAGTCTTAATATGTGTTAGACATGTTGGAAAAGTATGGCATGATTGGATGCAAGCCTCTATTGACGACACTATTTGAGCATAGCATAAAGCTAAGGGTTGACCTTGGTGATGCGTTAGATGATGTTACCATGTACATGAAGATGGTCGGGAGCTTGATTTTTTATGCTAAGGGTTGACCTTGGTGATGCGTTAGATGATGTTACCATGTACATGAAGATGGTCGGGAGCTTGATTTACTTGACCATTGCCAGACTAGGAAGTCAGTGTGGATGTTGTTGAGGATCATGAGATATTTGAAGACCATTTCTTATTCTATGAGCATGGAAAGGATGTGATTCCTCTCCTTCTACCTATCTACCTCTCCTTATTTGAAGACCATTTCTTATTCTATGAGCATGGAAAGGATGTGATTCCTCTCCTTCTACCTATCTTGTAAGGCTCAACGAGTGTTCTCAAATCGGTGAACTGCATAGTACGGTGCTTTGAATCCGTGTCTGATGTGGCATGTGTATAGTAGATATTTTTCTTCTTATGGCTATCCAAAAAAATATATGAGAAGTTTGTCTTGGAGTTAAAGGTAGATTATACATGTACTAGAACCAGCTCTAGAGTTGCAATAGAGGGCCACATGCAAGACCATAGGTAGCCTCCACCACCCCCTCCACCATATAAGACCATAGATAGCCTGCCACCCCTCCACATTGTCGTGTTCCCCTATACACTATTGAGACATTGGGTTCACATGTAGTTGGAGCTGGCAGATCCACCACAAAGATGATTCAACATGTGGTTCACCAGTTAGTTTTCCATGTTTGATTGTTTTATTCATTTGCACATGCATGTGCCCCCATTTGATACTAGAGGGATCGGCTACACTTGAGGCTAGCACATCTAGGAGAGAGACGCCTCTAGCAGAGAGGGTACTTAAGGATGAGAATTGAGATGCCACTAGGACAGAGGTACCACATAATAGCATAGAGGAGCTCAAAACATAGGCCCAGCATCCTACAAGAGGAGTCATCTTGTATAGAGATCGAGCACTTGACGACAGAGCTACAATAGCTCACAAGAGTGGATGCCTTATAGATACAACTCGACACTATAAAGGAGAGGTAGGATCTCAGATTCTGCATGGTGGGTCAATTATCACTTTTTATTGAAGATCTTACTATTTTGTTATTCTTTACATTAGTTTACTTTTATTGAAGATCTTGCTATTTTGTTATTCTTTACATTAGTTTACATTTGGTAATAATATTTTCACCAACATGGGTTTCTAGCACGTAGACGATGGCATGGATGCAGCATGATCTTGACTCTTTGGCTTTTATGTAGAGGATTACCAAGCATAGGGCAAAGATTTTTGTTCTTAATGTCTAGGCAAGATGATTTAGTGAGTCTATATATTTCATTATATCTATATGACAGCCTATCAAAGAGGTATATCAGTGGTGGTGGCCAATTTTGTTAAGACTTAGATGGGACAAGTGCTTTTGATCTACCAAGAGGACATAGATGGGACAAGTGCTTTGCTCTATCAGGAGGACGTAGATGGGACAAGTGCTTTTGCTCTGTCTCAGGAGGACATAGATGGGACATGTGTTTTTGCTCTATGTATTTCCACATGACAGAAGAGTGGACTAAGGACCAAAGGAAATACTTAAAAAATAGATTTTTGACACCTCACAATGGTCTCTCCTCTCTCCTAATTGAATTATCAAAAATTGAGATATTTCATCTCTCCTCTCTCCTAATTCAAGTCTAGTTCCAAAAAGTAAGCTAGACTGACCTAAAAATAGTCAAAAATTGACGAAAGTGATCTGGAAAATTCTAGAATCAGTTTGCTTGATTAGAAGCTCACTTTTTCCTATAAATAGAAGCCTCCCCCTTTGTTGAAGCTTAATAGTGTTTTATGCACTATTACTCTACTCCTCCCAAGAGTCAAGAACTGTCAATTTCTTAATAATTCACTAGTTTTTGACCATTCCCTCTTCTAAAGATTTGGTGGCCACTCTTGTTGCAAATAGAGTAGATCCCTCAAACCATCAAGCCAAAGGAAAGCTCCCAGAATTCATGTAAGTTAGAAATCTTATATTTTTCTTTACTCTTTTAATGGTTTTCTAATTTTTGTTTTGTTGAAATGATAAATCGATGCTATGCCTTGTTGGAAAGGCTTTCCCCCTCTCTCATTGATAAAATCAGCCCTTCTTTATCCTAGTTAAGTGATTTAATAGTTGGAATTAAACTTTCATATTGTTTTCTTTTAAAAGTGAAATTTAATTAGTCTATAATGCTTTAAGGGGGTTAATTTTTAAGTAAATTAAAGTTAAAAAAAATAAAAAATGGTCAGCCATACAAAGGAGGTTATGGCAAAATTCTCTAAAATTTTATGAAATAAGTTTCATCTTTTATTATTCTAAAAGACTAATCCCTATCGTTTGTGTATTCTAAAAGTGTCATTTTCATTCCATGCATAGAAAAATGCATAGTAAAATTATATTTATTCTAAAAGTGTTATTTCCATTAGATTTAAATTCTATGCATAGAAAGATGCATATTGGTTATTTTTTATAAAAGAGTGATTTTCATTAGATATAAATTCTATGCATAAAAAGATGCATATTGGTTATTTTTTATATTATAAAAGAGTGATTTTCATTAGATAAATTCTATGCATAGAAAGATGCATATTGGTTAATTTTTTATTACAAAAGTGTTACTTTGATCAATATTGATTTTTATGCATAAATAGATGCATAAAAGAATATTTTTTATTATAGAAGTGTTACTTTCATCAAAATGTATTTTTATGCATAAATAGATGCATAAAAGAATTTTTTTTAATAAAAGTGTTACTTTCATCAAAATGGATTTTTATGCATAAATAGATGCGTAAAAGAATATTTTTTTATTATAAAAGTGTTACTTTCATCAAAATGGATTTTTATGCATAAATAGATGCATAAAAGAATTTTTTTTTATAAAAGTGTTACTTTCATCAAAATGGATTTTTATGCATAAAAGAATATTTTTTTAATTATAAAAGTGTTACTTTCATCAAAATGGATTTTTATGCATAAAATGATGCGTAAAAGAATATATATATATATTTTTTATGAAAGTGTTACTTTCATCAAAATGGATTTTTATGCATAAAATGATGCATAAAATATTTTCTTTTATTGTAAAAGTGTTACTTTCACTAATATCGATTTTATGTATAAAATGATGCATAAAAGATTTTTTTTATTGTAAAAGTGTTACTTTCACTAATATTAATTTTTATATATAAATAGATGCATAAAAGTATTTTCTTTTATATAAAAGTGTTATAAATTTCCATAGAAGTTGGATTTTATGCATAAATAGATGCATACAGAATTTTTCAATCAACAAGAGTTCTCTTTAATCCTTGTTTAAATCCCATGAATATTGGTAAATGAATAAGTAAATACTCTGTGAAAGAAAATTATATCGTTTCATATTCTCTAGGATGATAATGAGAAAATTCAAAAAATCTATCGAAGTCGGAGTTTTAGTTAAATGATTAATTTATCCCTCATAGGAATTCGTGATTAGTTTTGAATTCAGTTAAGCAAATACCCAAAATGAATGAAATTCAGTAAAGTAGTAATTGAAATATTACCCTTCGATAAAGATAGTTCAGAGCGAACCTTTCCAGTCTAAAAACCTGAATCAGACTATGACCAAGACATAACTCCTTCGTCAGTTTCAAGAATAGACGATGTGACCAGTTTAGTAATCTACACTCAAATCACCTATCAAATCTGAAACTAAGTTGAGATCTTTGATTTTTGATCAGAGGATCAAGATTACAGAATTCGAGGAATTCGGTAATCTTGATCCTCTTGAGTGTAGATTACAGAATTCCTCGAATTCTGTAATCTACACTCAAATCACCTATCAAATCTGAAACTAAGTTGAGATCTTTGATTTTTGATCAGAGGATCAAGATTACAGAATTCGAGGAAATCTCCTTGGGAATCCAGACCTGTGATCTAGAAGTCTTGGGATACGGAATTAAGATATATCCATTGTATTCAAAAGAAAATCAAAACTCAAAACGTGCATAGAAACCCTGTTTTCTTAAAGGACTGTCTTACGCCAAAATGCTAGAGGGAGCATTTGGTATATGTGTTTTTTCTAAGGGAAGTTCGGTTGCAACAGCTGGCGGGGAGTGTTCAAAGGATGGCTCAGGTGGCAAAAACCTGCCAAGGTCTTGACGAGCCTGGGTAATAGATGTGATGAGATGTGTGATGTGAATCAGATAGATGTGCATAAATGAATGGATGGATGGATGGATGTGATGTGAATAGGGGTGAGGAGATGTGAGGTGAATAGATGTGATGAGATGTGATGTCATCATGTGAATGAGGATGTAAATGAATGATATGGGATGTGAGTGGATGTATGTGAAAGAATGGATGTGAATGTATGTAAAAGAATGTGATGTGGATGTGTATGCGAAGGAATGTTATATGATGAAAAATGAAGTAATGTGACATGAATATATGTGGATGTGAAGTGATAGATAAGAATGTATAAATAGATGTGGGTAGTCGTATAGGTGAACGATTGGATGGATGTGTATGAATGAGATATGGTGTGAAGGACAGAAGTGATGTGATATAATGTGGATAGAATGTATGTGATGGGATGGTAATGAGAATGTATGTGGTGGTATGAATGAACAAATGTGATGGATATGAATGAGATGTGATGGGTATGAATGGATATGAATGAGATGAATGAATGAGATGTGATGGGTATAAATGGATGTGATGTAATTGAATGTTATGGTTGTGGAATTTAAATAATGTGGATTGATAATGGAACAATGTGGAAAGACGAGAGTTTGTTATAGAAACTGTATTTATGTCATGTTTTTAAATGACTATTTTATGTCAAGAATGCTTGGGAAGCATGTTGACCGTCTTGTGATTGAGGTCGTGGTGGAGACCTAGTCTGATTAAGTTGCAACAGTTGACGCAGAGTCAATGGAGGCTGTATAATTGAAATCCCCATGGAGGGCTATTCAGATGGAAATTTCGGTCCAATGAACCATTATTGTGTTAAAGATACAAATGAGATGTTCTGAATGAATTGTTATAATGAGTTCTATATGAGTATCTTTATCCCATGATTCTGTGAGGATCTGACCAATCTAAAGAACCCCAGAATAAGTTGAATCTAAAATCAGAATCATAAATAAAAGGACTTAACAAGAAGTTTCGTATTGATAGGAGAATGGATCGAGGTCAACGTGGTAGAAATGATAACCCCCAACTTGACGAGGAAGAGCTCGACTTGGATGTTCGTAAAACTCTTCATAGATCGCAGCCTGGACCTTTCAAGGGTGAAGGGGAAAACTTGGGTGAGGCTATGGAAAAGTGGATCGAAGCAATGAAAGAGTACTTTGATGTCACCGGGTACATGAGAAGAGCAAAATGGCTCTTGCAAGACTGAAGATAGTAGAAATAACCAAAGTGGCATGGAGAAACCACTGCGAGACAAACCGTCTGGGGGGAAGAATACTCAGACATGGAATGATCTCAAAATTTACCTAAGGATGAGGTTCTGTCCTCCCGGCTTTTTGGAAACAAAGATGAACGAATTCTTAGAGTTAACCTAGGGGAGCAGAACTATTGAATTATATCACCAAGCGTTCGCTCTCCTTCTCAAATTCTCACCACCACTGGATGAAGAACAGTTGATGGGGTGGCCAGGTTCATTTGGGGACTCAACAAACCTTTGAATATCCTTGTGAAGAATGCCAAGCCAGTTTCCATGGCTGAAGCAGTGCGGATGGCAAAGAATTTCACCAAGTCCTTCAATTTCAAAGTCCCACCACCACCGAAGTCAGCACCATCACCTTTTAAAAGGTTTTTAATTCCAGAAGGTGATTCCAACCTTCCGCCACCTAAAATATATCAGGGTCAAGCCCAGGATATGGGAAGTTCCAGAATGGAGGAAATGTCCTTTTCTCGAAACTGAATCCCTTGGAATTCAACTTCATAAGTTCCACGCTTGAACAAGGGAGTGAAATGCTATAGCTATCAAGGATTTGAACATCATAGTATGGATTGCCCAACACCTTTTGGATCAAGGTTTTTGGGGCCGAAAAATCAGGGATCAAGATTCCAGACTTTAGCTCCTTCCAGAGTAATCAGGTTTCTTTCTGCCAAAATCAAGAAGATCCAAGAAGTAAACCCTCTAACCAACCCGTAATCTCAATTTAAAGAGTAATGCAAGACCTCCGCCTGAGAATAGGGGAAGGCAAAGAGATATATTTCCAAATCGGCCGTCCACTTCCAAGGCAGTAACGCTAGAAGTAATTGAAGAAGAAGAAGAAGATGAAAGAGATCATACTCCACCTGTGAGATGAGGACATCTCGCATTTTTCAAGTGGGAGAGAATGTAAGATTCTTCCCCAGCCCCTCAAGATGTCCAGTTTTTCCCCCTGTAATCAATCCCCTTTTCAAAATAATAAAACATCTTGTTTCTACATGTTTTGGCCTAGAGAGAGAGATAACTCAGTTTTTAGATATTTTTGGATGGAAAAATATCCTTTCTTATTAAACTAAATTCCCCCGAAACAAAAGTTTAAAAAGAATTTCCTAAGGTGCATTAGAAATAGATTATAATCTGCTCAAAAGGCCTTAGCCTAAGGGTCTTGATTTTTTGAAAATTTTGGATTAAGGTTCTGAGGGACCAATTAGATTAATCCAAATGTAGGGAGGAGATAAGTTGAAGAAATAAAGAAAAACCCCCCAAAAATGAGTAAATACTCACATAAGATGAAGAGTGGACTAAGGACCAAGGAAAATAGTTAAAAAACTGATTTTTGACACCTCAAAATGGGGATTCTCCCTCACGAAGGAGGCACCTTTTTCTATCATTGCTTTCAATTTTTTAAATCAATAAAATGAGATATTTCATCTCTCCTCTCTCCTAATTCAAGTCTAGTTCCAAAAAGTAAGCTAAACTGACCCAAAAATGGTCAAAAATTGACCAAACTGATCTAGAAAATTCTAGAATCAGTTTGCTTGGTTTGAGGCTCACTTTTTCCTATAAATAGAAAACTCTCCCTTTGTAAAAGCTTAATAGTGTTTTATGCACTGTTACTCTACTCCTCCTCCTCAGAGACAAAAACATTGAATTCTTTGATAATTCACTTGTTTTTGACTAATTCCTCTACAAAGAATTGGTGGCCACTCTTGATCCAAGCAAGAGTAGAACCCTCAATCCCTCAAGCCAAAGGAAAGCTCACAAAACTTCATGTAAGTTAGAAATTCTACTTTTTTTTACTTATATTCTATGGTTTTCTGATTTCTTGTTTTTTTTAAATGTGAAATTGGATGTTATGCCTTGATGGAAAGGCTTCCCCCTTCTCTTCATTAAGAATTTCAGCCTTTCTTTATCCTAAAATGAGAAAAGTACTTTCCATGAATATTGGATAAATGAGTAAGTAAATACTCTGAGAGGGAAAATTCTATCATTTCATATTCACTCAGTTTGTAAAGAGAAAATTCAAGAAATCTATCGAAGTCAAAATATTCAGATAAATGAGTAATTTATCCCTCATTGGAATTCTTGATTGATTTAGAAATCAGTTAAGTAATTATTTAATGAATGAAATTTAGTAAATTAGTAATTGAAATATCATCCCCTTTTCGAGAAAGATAATTCAGAAAGAAAAAAAGATGTTAAGTAAATAGAAGTGAAGAGATGTGTGATGTGAAGTAAATAGAAGTGAAGAGATGTGTGATGTGAATCAGATAGATGTGAATGAAGGGATGAATAGATGTGATGTGAATAGAGGTGATGAAGAAGTGAAGAGATGTGTGATGTGAATCAGATAGATGTGAATGAAGGGATGAATAGATGTGATGTGAATAGAGGTGATGAGAGAAGTGAGGTAAATAGATGTGATGAGATGTGTGATGTGAATCAGATAGATGTGAATGAAGGGATGGATGTGATGAGAATCAGATAGATGTGAATGAAGGGATGGATGTGATGTGAATCACAGATAGATGTGAATGAAGGGATGGATGTGATGAGAATAGAGGTGATGAGATGTGAGGTGAATAGATGTGATGAGATGTGTGAATGTGATAGATAGAAATGTATGAATAGATGTGGGTAGTCGTACAGGTGAACGATTGGATGGATATGTATGAATGAGATATGGTGTGGATAGAAGTGATGTGATATAATGTGGATAGAATGTATGTGATGGGATGGTAATAATGAGAATGTATGTGGTGGTATGAATGAACGAATGTGATGGATATGAATGAATGAGATGTGATGGGTATAAATGGATGTGATAAAATTGAATTTTATGGATAAGAATTGATGTGGTGTCATGTGAATTGTGATGTGAATGATTATGATTGGATGGGAATAGGAATACGTTTGAATTGGTTATGAAATTTAAATAATGTGGATTGATAATGGAACAATGTGGAAAGACGAGAGTTCGTTATAGAAACTGTATTTATGTCATGTTTTGAAATGACTATTTTATGTCAAGAATGCTGGGAAAGCATATTGACCATCTTGTGATTGAGGTCGTGGTGGAGACCTAATCTGATTAAGTTGCAGCAGCTGACAGAGAGTTAATGGAGGATGTCTCGCGTAGCAAGGTCGGCCAGGGTCTTGACCAGCCTCGATTCGATTAAAATGGTGAGCTTCCGGTACGGTGGATAATGGACCAAGGAAGCGGCCTATGAGTGGAGCGCTAGGTCACCTGCGAAGGATCCTAGAGGGTGATGACCATACGGTGCTCGGGCTCTTGGTCACTGAAGATACCCACACATGCATCGTGGAAGATATTGGAACAAGGAGTAAGAGTTGCTTTCTTAATTCGGGCATGGATCTGGTTGATTGACCTTCCTGGTCCTCAATGGATGAGTCCATGACTCTTTTATATGGATTCGTTGGTTGATCTTGCTGATCTTCAACGGAGATTCCATTTTGATATGTGAATATATTGTCGAGTACTATAAACTAGGAACAATCCAAAAGGCCCCTAAGTGGATAGGTGGCGAGTGTTCTAGTTGCCAATAATGCCATAGGTACACCGATGAAAGAATGTTTGAAAATAAGGACTCAACCAGAGATTTTGAGGGTTATGATCAGTGACACTATGATTTCATTAAATGATTGTTTTAAAGACAGCTGATTCCCTAAAAAAGGTAATTTCATACTGTGGGTGTGTAAGTGGTGTGACTAGTTTGCCTGGGAACTCTTTTCCCTTGTACCCACGACAAAACCTAACCAAATTCCTAACAGGATCCCATCACTACAGTGGTTGGGCAGTTGGCTAACCCATGGGTTTGGATGGGGTTAGGGTGGACTGATGGATCCTTAAATTGAGACTCAATTCTATTATAGTACGATAGATGAAGTAAATCCCAGACAAAAATTGTTCTATGGAAAAGAATCAACGGCTGTGCCTCTCAATGAGGAAAAAAGCATTGGTCTCTATGATCCAAGTGCATTCTTCCCTGATCTGATTATGGGACTTACAGGTTCGGTCAGATCAGTTGAGTTAGTTAAGACTTTTTTGACTACGTTAGAGAAAAATTATCCAAGAGGAATCGCCCGTGCTTTCTGGTTAATAGGGGGTTTTTTTGGGTTCGGTTTTGGAAGAACCGATGGATTAGTCTCTTGTCCGGATATCCGTGGTGAGGCCCCGAGTAAGGGACCCTAGCCCACGCAAGAAGTGCTACTCTCACTACTAACAACCCTGAATTCGTTGCGCGGTGGGGAGAAGGAACTTCCAGCTGGTATCAGAGCGAATTTTGGCTACTGAGAGGCCAAAAATGTTAAAAATTAATAAAGTAGCAGTAAAAGGTTGTAATTGTGTGATAAATTCATACAAATTCTTATACAGACTGAAATTCATAAATTGGTAATTGGGTCTTCAGATAGAAGTACCACAATTATATGGAATCCGTGACTTGCTTGAAGCCTAGAAATGATGGTATTTACCTTATAATTCTAAGGGCCATGAGTGACTACCCATATATACTAAGGGTATAACTGCAGCTCTTTACTGGTAGTATATACGAGTAAATCTAAGACCTTGAAATTATAAGCATAAATGCTATCTAGATGATGAATTCGAATGTGATTGATATGATTTTAAAATTTTGGTTGAGAACTGATGAGTTGATTTGGATTCTGATTGAAAAATAATGATTCCTGCATTTTGGTTGAAATGTAATAAGCTAAGCAAAAACCTCAATAAGGATGAATGGAAAGAGTCCTTGTGTGATGATGTTCATAAGTGGAATGATGATAATGACTTCAGCAAATCACTATGAGATTAGTGGATTGTGTTGACAAATTGCTATTGTTAACACATGACCCAATGGATCAAGTTAAGGGATGACAAATTAAAAATCTGTATAATTGAAATCCCCATGGAGGGCTGTTCAGATGGAAATTTTGGTCCAATAAACCATTATTTTGTTAAAGATATGAATGAGTATTCTGAATGAATTTTTATCCGATAATGAGTTCTATATAAATAACTTTATCCGATGATTCTGTGAGGAACTGACCAATCTAAAGAACCCCAAAATCAGTTGAATCTAAAATCAAAATTGAATCATAAATAAAGGGACTTAACAAGAATTTTCGTATGGATAGGAGTATGGGTCGAGGTCGAAGTGGTAGAAATGATAACCCCCAACTCGATGAGGAAGAGCTCGACTTAGATGTTCGTAAAACTCTTCATAGATCGCAGCCTAGACCTTTCAAGGGTGAAGGGGAAAACTCGGGTGAGGCTGTGGAAAAGTGGATCGAAGCAATGGAAGAGTACTTCGATGTCACCGGGTACAATGAGAAGAGCAAAATGGCTCTTGCAAAACTGAAGATAGTAGAAACAACCAGAGTGGCATGCAGAAACCACTGCGAGAGAAACCGCCTGGAGCAGAATACTCAGACATGGAATGATCTCAAAATTTACCTAAGGACGAGGTTTTGTCCTTTTGGCTTTCTGGAAACAAAGATGAATGAATTCTTACAGTTAACCCAAGGGAGCAGAACTATTGAATTATATCACCAAGCCTTCTCTCTCCTTCTCAAATTCTCACCACCACTGGATGAAGAACAACTGATGGGGTGGCCAGGGACTCAACGAACCTTTGAATATCGTGGTGAAGAATGCCAAGCCAGTTTCCATGGTTGAAGCAGTGTGGATGGTGAAGGATTTCACCAAAGTCTTCGATGTCAAAGTCCCACCACGGAAGTCAGCACCATCACCTTTTTAAAGGTTTTTAATTCAGAAGGTGATTCCAACCTTTCACTGCCTAAAAGATATCACGGTCAAGCGCAGGATATGAGAAGTTTGAGAATGGAAGAAATGTTATTTTTTCGAAACTCAATCTCCTAGAATTCAACTTCATAAGTTCCACGCTTAAACAAGGGAGTTAAATGCTATAACTATCAAGGATTTGAACATCATAGTATGGATTTCCCAACACCTTTTGGATCAAGGTTTTGAGGGCCGAGAAATCAGGGATCAAGATTCGAGACTCCAGTTCCTTCCTTCTAGACTCCAGCTCCTTCTTTCTAGACTCCAGATCCTTCCTTCCAGACTCCAGCTCCTTCCTTCCAGAGTAATCAGGTTTCTTTCTGCCAAAATCAAGAAGATCCCAGAAGTAGACCCTCTAACCAACCAGTAGTCTCAATCCAAAGTAATGCAAGACCTCCGCCTCAGAATAGGGGAAGGCAAAAAGAGATATTTCCAAATCGGCCATCCACTTCCAAGGCAGTAATGCTAGAAGTAATTGAAGAAGAAGAAGAACATGAAAGAGATCATACTCCGCCTGCGAGATTAGGACATCTCGCGTTTTTCAAGTGGAAGAGAATGTAAGATTCCTCCCCAGCCCCTCAAGATGTCGAGTTTCTTCCCCCTGCTGATCAATCCCCTTTTCAGAATAATAAAAGATCTTGTTTCTACATGTTTGGCCTAGATAGAGAAAATGACCTAGAGAGAGATAACTCAGTTTTTAGATATTTTTGGATGGAAAATTATCCTTTCTTATTAAACTAAATTCCAGCAAAATAGAAGTTTAAAAAGAATTTCCTAAGGTGCATTAGAAATAAATTATAATCTCCTCAAAAGGCCTTAAGTCTAAGGGTCCAGATTTTCTAAAAATTTTGGATTAAGGTTGTGAGGGACCAATTAGATTAATCCAAATGTAGGGAGGAGATAAATTGAAGAAATAAAGAAAAACCCCCCAAAAATGAGTATATACTAACATAAGATGAAGAGTGGACTAAGGACCAAGGAAAATAGTTAAAAAACTTATTTTTGACACCTCGAAATGGGGATTTCCCCTCATGAAGGAGGAACCTTTTTCTCATCATTGCTTTTCATTTTTAAATCAATAAAATGAGATATTTAATCTCTCCTCTCTCCTAATTCAAGTCTAGTTCCAAAAAGTAAGCTAAACTGACCCAAAAATAGTCAAAAATTGACCAAACTGATCTGGAAAATTCTAGAATCAGTTTGCTTGGTTTGAGACTCACTTTTTCCTATAAATAGAAGCCTCCCCCTTTGTAAAAGCTTAATAGTGTTTTATGCACTGTTACTCTACTCCTCCCTAAGGAAAGCTCACAAAACTCCATGTAAGTCAAAAATTCTACTTCTTTTTATATTCTATGGTTTTCTGATTTCTTGTTTTTTTTAAACGTGAAATTGGATGTTATGCCTTGATGGAAAGGCTTTCCCCTTCTCTTCATTAAGAATTTCAACCTTTCTTTATCCTAGAATGAGAAACAAACAAAATAAGTTAAACTTTTCCTATTGATTGCTCTTTAGAAGTGAAAATTTATTAGATTAGAGTGTTTAAATGCATCTTGGGGTGAATTCTAAGTAAATTTAGAATGTAAAACTTGAGAAATGGTCAGCCATACAAAGGAAGTTATGGCAAAATTTTCTTAAATTTTATGGAAATAAGTTTTATCTTTATGTTATTCAAAAAGAGAAATCCCCTCCATTTGTGTATTCTAAAAGTGTTATTTTCATTCTATGCATAATAGAAAGATGCATATTGGAAATATTTTTATTATAAAAATGTTATTTTCATTAGAAATAATTTCTATGCATAGAAAGATGCATATTGGAAATATTTTCATAAAAGTGCTATTTTCATAAAAGTGCTATTTTCATTAGAATTAATTTCTATGCATAGAAAGATGCATATTAGATTTTTTTATATAAGTGTTACTTTCATCAAAATTGATTTTTATGCATAAAATGATGCATAAAAGAATTTTTTTTATTATAAAAGTGTTATTTTCATTAGATTCAATTTCTATGCATAGAAAGATGCATATTGGAAATCTTTTTATTTTAAAAGTGTTATTCCTATTAAATTGATTTTATGCATAAATAGATGCATAAAGTAATTTTATATCAAAATTAGATTCTCTTTAATTCCATGTTTAATTTCCATGAATATTTGATAAATGAATAAGTAAATACTCTAAGAGGAAAAATTCTATCGTTTCATATTCACTCAGTTTGTAAAGAGAAAATTCAAGAAATCTATCGAAGTCGAAATATTCAGATAAATCATTAATTTATCCCTCATTAGAATTCTTGATTAATTTTTATGCATAAAGAAATTTTATATCAAAATTAGATTCTCTTTAATTTGTATGTTTAATTTCCATGAATATTTGATAAATGAATACGTAAATACTTTGAGAGGAAAAATTCTATCGTTTCATATTCACTCAGTTTGTAAAGAGAAAATTCATGAAATCTATCGAAGTCGAAATATTCACATAAATGATTAATTTATCCCTCATCGAAATTCGTGATTAATTTAGAAATCAATTAAGTGATTATTTAATGAATGAAATTTAGTAAATTAGTAATTGAAATATCATCCCCTTTTCGAGAAAGATAATTCAGAAAGAAAAAGAGATGTGAAGTAAATAGAAGTGAAGAAATGTGTGATGTGAATCAGATAGATGTGAATGAAGGGATCAATAGATGTGATGTGAATAGAGGTGATGAAAAAGTGAAGAGATGTGTGATGTGAATAAGATAGATGTGAATGAAGGGTGAATAGATGTGATGATGTGAATAGAGGTGATGAGAGAAGTGAGGTAAATAGATGTGATGAGATGTGTGATGTGAATAAGATAGATGTGAATGAAGGGATGGATAGATGTGAATCAGATAGATGTGAATGAAGGGATGGATAGATGTGATGAGATGTGAGGTGATGAGATGTGATGAGATGTGTGATGTGAATCAGATAGATGTGCATGGGTGAAGAGATGTGATGTGAATCAGATAGATGTGCATGAATGGATGGATGGATGTGATGTGAATCAGATAGATGTGCATGAATGGATGGATGTGATGTGAATAGGGGTGAAGAGATGTGATGTGAATCAGATAGATGTGCATGAATAGATGGATGGATGTGATGTGAACAGGGGTAAAGAGATGTGAGGTGAATAGATGTGATGAGATGTGATGTCATGTGAATCAAGATGTAAATGAATGATATGGGATGTGAGTGGATGTATGTGAAAGAATGGATGTGAATGTATGTGAAAGAATGGATGTGAATGTATGTAAAAGAATGTGATGTGGATGTGTATGCGAAGGAATGTGATGTGATGAAAAATGAAGTGATGTGACATGAATATATGTGGATGTGAAGTGATAGATAGGAATGTATGAATAGATGTGGGTAGTCGTACAGGTGAACGATTGAATGAGATATGGTGTGGATAGAAGTGATGTGATATAATGTGGATAGAATGTATGTGATGGGATGGTAATAATGAGAATGTATGTGGAGGTATTAATGAACGAATGTGATGGATATGAATGAATGAGATGTGATTGGTATAAATGGATGTGATGTAATTGAATGTTATGGATAAGAATTGATGTGATTTCATGTGAATTGTGATGTGAATGATTATGATTGGATGGGAATAGAAATACGTTTTGAATGGTTGTGGAATTTAAATAATGTGGATTGATAATGGAACAATGTGGAAAGACGAGAGTTTGTTATAGAAACAGTATTTATGTCATGTTTTGAAATGACTATTTTATGTCAAGAATGCTGGGAAAGCATATTGACCATCTTATGATTGAGGTCATGGTGGAGACCTAATCTGATTAAGTTGCAACAGTTGACAGAGAGTCAATGGAGGATGTCTCGCGTAGCAAGGTCGGTCGGGGTCTTGACCAGCCTCGGTTCGATTAAAATGGTGAGCTTCCGATATACGGTCGATAAGGGACTAAGGAAGCGGCCTATGAGTGCAGTGCTAGGTCAGCTGTGAAGGATCCTAGAGGGTGCTGACCATACGGCGCTCGGGCTCTGGGTCACTGAAGATACCCACACGTGCATCGTGGAAGATATTGGAACAAGGAGTAAGAGTTGTTTTCTTAATTCGGGCATGGATCTGGTTGATTGACCTTGCTGGTCCTCAACGGATGAGTCCATGGCTCTTTTATATGGATCCGTTGGTTGATCTTGCTGATCTTCAACGGAGATTCCATTCTAATATGTGAATATATTGTCGAGTACTATGAGCTAGGAACAATCGAAAAGGCCCCTAAAGTGGACAGGTGGCGAGCGTTCTAGTTGCCAATGATGCCATAGGTACATCGATGAAATAAGGACTCAACCAAAAATTTTGAGGATTATGATCAGTGACACTATGATTTCATTAAATGATTATTTTAAAGACAGCTAATTCCTTGAAAAAGGCAATTTCATACTAGGTGTGTAAGTGGTGTGACTAGTTTTAAGTTTGCATGAATATCCAGCTAGGGGGCCTGGGAACTCTTTTCCCTCGTACCCGGGAAAAAACCTAACCAAATTCCTAACCGGATCCCATCACTACAGTGGTTGGGCGGTTGGCTAACCCATGGGTCTGGATGGGGTTAGGGTGGACTGATGGATCCTTAAATTGAGACTCAATTCTATTATAGTACGATAGATGAAGTAAATCTCGGACAAAAAATATTCTATGGAAAAGAACCAACGGCTGTGCCTCTCAAAGAGAGGAAAAAAGCATTGGTCTCTATGATCCAAGTGCATTCTTCCCTGATCTGATTATGGGACTTACGGGTGCGGTCAGATCAGTTGAGTTAGTTAAGACTTTTTTGACTACATTATAAAAAATTATCCAAGAGGAATCGCCCGTGCTTTCTGGTTCATGGGAAGTTTTTTTGGGTTCGATTTTGGAAGAACCGATGGATTAGTCTCTTGTCCAGATATCCGTGGTGAGGCCCTGAGTAAGGGACCCTAGCCCACGTAAGAAGTGCTACTTTCGCTACTAACGACCCTAAATTCGTTGCGCGATGGGGAACAGGGATCTCACAACTGGTATTAGAGCGAATTTTGGCTAAAGTGGATCAACTGAGAGGCCAAAAATGTCAAAAATTGATAAAGTAGCAGTAAAAGGTGAAAATTGTGTGATAAATTCATACAAATTGTTATACAGACTGAATATCATAAATTGGTAATTGGGTCTTCTGATAGAAGTATCACAATTATATAGAATCCATGACTTGATTAAGGCTTAAAAATGATGGTACTTACCTTATAATTCCAAGGGCCATGACTACCTGTATATATCGAGGGCAAAACTGCTCTTTATTGGCAGTATATACGAGGGTATAACTGCAACTCGTTATTGCTGGCAATATATACGAGTAAATCTAAGACCTTGAAATTATAAGCATAAATGCTATCCAGATGATGAATTCAAATGTGGTTGATATGTTTTTAAAATTCTGGTTGAGAACTGATGAGTTGATTTGGATTCTGATTGAAAAATGATGATTCCTAAATTTTGGTTGAAATGTAATAAGCTGAGCAAAAACCTCAATGAGGATGAATGGGAAGAGTCCTTGTGATGATGTTCATAACTGGAATGATAATAATGACTTCAGCAAATCACTATGAGATTAGTAGATTGTGTTGACAAATTGCTACTGTTAACACTTGACTCAATGGATCAAGTTAAGGGATGACAAATTAAAAATCTGTATAATTAAAATCCCCATGGAGGGCTGTTCAGATGGAAATTCCGGTCCAATGAACCATTATTTTGTTAACGATATGAATGAGTGTTCTGAATGAATTTTTATCCGATAATGAGTTCTATATGAATATCTTTATCCCATGATTCTGTGAGGAACTGACTAATCTAAAGAACCCCAAAATCAGTTGAATCTAAAATCAAAATTGAATCATAAATAAAGAGACTTAACAAGAATTTTCGTATTGATAGGAGTATGGGTCGAGGTCAACGTGGTAGAAATGATAACCCCCAACTCGACGAGGAAGAGCTCGACTTGGACGTTCGTAAAACTCTTCATAGATCGCAGCTTGGACCTTTCAAGGGTGAAGGGGAAAACTGGGGTGAGGCTGTGGAAAAGTGGATCGAAGTAATGGAAGAGTACTTCGATGTCACCAGAAGAGCAAAATGGCTCTTGCAAGACTGAAGATAGTAGAAACAGCCAAAGTGGCATGGAGAAACCACTGCGAGACAAACCATCTGGAACAGAATACTCAGACATAGAATGATCTCAAAATTTACCTAAGGACGAGGTTTTGTCCTCCCGGTGTTTTGAAAACAAAGATGAACGAATTCTTAGAGTTAACCCAGGGGAGCAGAACTATTGAATTATATTACCAAGCGTTCTCTCTCCTTCTCCAATTCTCACCACCACTGGAATAGTTGATGGGGTGGCCAGGTTCATTCGAGGACTCAACGAATCTTTGAATATCCTAGTGAAGAATGCCAAGCCAGTTTCCATGGATGAAGCAGTGTGGATGGCGAAGGATTTCACCAAGGCCTTCGATGTCAAAGTCCTGCCGCCGTGGAAGTCAGCACCATCACCTTTTAAAAGGTTTTTAATTCCAGAAGGTGATTCCAACCTTTCGCCGCCTAAAAGATATCAGGGTCAAGCCCAGGATATGGGAAGTTCGAGAATGGAAGAAATGTCCTTTTCTCGAAGCTCAATCCCCTAGAATTCAACTTCATAAGTTCCACCCTTGAACAACGGAGTGAAATGCTATAACTGTCAAGGATTTGAACATCACAGTATAGATTGCCCAACATTTTTTGGATCAAGGTTTTCAGGGCCGAGAAATCAGGGATCAAGATTCCAGACTCCAGCTCCTTCCTTCCAAAGTAATCAGGTTTCTTTAAGCCAAAATCAAGAAGATCCTAGAAGTAGACCCTCTAACCAACCCGTAGTCTCAATCCAAAGTAATGCAAGACCTCCGCCTCAGAATAGGGGAAGGCAAAAAGAGATATTTCCAAATCAGCCGTCCACTTCCAAGGCAGTAACGCTAGAAGTAATTGAAGAAGAAGAAGAAGATAAAATAGATCATACTCCACCTGCGAGATGAGGACATCTCGCATTTTTCAAGTGGAAGAGAATGTAAGATTCCTCCCTAGCCCTCAAGATGTCCAGTTTCTTCCCCTGTAATCAATCCCCTTTTCAGAATAATAAAAGATCTTGTTTCTACATGTTTTGGCCTAGAGAAAGAAAATATTCTAAAGAGAGGTAACTCAATTTTTAGATATTTTTCGATGGAATAATATCCTTTCTTATTGAACTAAATTCCCACGAAATAGAAGTTTAAAAATAATTTCCTAAGGTGCATTAGAAATAAATTATAATCTGCTCAAAAGGCCTTAGCCTAAGGGTCCAGATTTTCTAAAAATTTTGGATTAAGACTGTAAGGGACCAATTAGATTAATCTAAATGTAGGGAGGAGATAAATTGAAAAATAAAGAAAAACCCCCCAAAAATGAGTAAATACTCACATAAGATGAAGAGTGGACTGAGGACCAAGGAAAATAGTTAAAAAACCGATTTTTGACACCTCAAAATGGGGATTCCCCCCATGAAGAAGGCACCTTTTTCTCATCATTGCTTTTCATTTTTAAATCAATAAAATGAGATATTTTATCTCTCCTCTCTCCTAATTCAAGTCTAGTTTCAAAAAGTAAGCTAAACTGACCCAAAAATGGTCAAAAATTGACCAAACTGATCTAGAAAATTCTAGAATCAGTTTGCTTGGTTTGAGGCTCACTTTTTCCTATAAATAGAAGCCTCTCCCTTTGTAAAAGCTTAATAGTGTTTTTTGCACTGTTACTCTACTCCTCCCCAGAGCCAAAAACATTGAATTCTTTGATAATTCACTTGTTTTTGACTAATTCCTCTACAAAGAATTGGTGGCCACTCTTGATCCAAGCAAGAGTAGAACCCTCAATCCCTCAAGACAAAGGAAAGCTCACAAAAATCCATGTAAGTCAGAAATTCTACTTCTTTTTAATTATATTCTATGGTTTTTTGACTTCTTATTTTTTTTTAAATGTGAAATTGGATGTTTTGCCTTGATGGAAAGGCTTTCCCTTCTCCTCATTAAGAATTTCAACCTTTCTTTATCCTAAAATGAGAAACAAACAAAATAAGTTAAACTTTTCCTATTGATTGCTCTTTAGAAGTGAAAATTGATTGGATAAGAGTGTTGTAATGCATCTTGGGGTAAATTCTAAGTAGATTTAGAATGTAAAAATTGAGAAATGGTCAGCCATACAAAGAAGGTTATGGCAAAATTTTCTTAATTTTTTGGAAATAAGTTTTATCTTTATGTTATTCAAAAAGAGAAATCCCCTCCGTTTGTGTATTCTAAAAGTGTTATTTTTATTCTATGCATAGAAAGATGCTTATTGGAAATATTTTTATTATAAAAGCGTTATTTTCGTTAGAATGAATTTCTATGCATAGAAAGATGCATATTGGAAATATTTTTATAAAAGCGTTATTTTCATTAGAATTAATTTCTATGCATAGAAAGATGCATATTGGAAATAATTTTTTTTATAAAAGTGTAACTTTAATCTATTTTTATGCATAAAAGAATTTTTTGTATTATAAAAGTGTTATTTTCATTAGATTCAATTTCTATGCATAGAAAGATGTATATTGGAAATCTTTTTATTTTAAAAGTGTTATTCTTATTAAATTTATTTTATGCATAAATAGATGCATAAAGAAATTTCATATAAAAATTAGATTCTCTTTAATTTCATGTTTAATTTTCATGAATATTTGATAAATGAATAAGTAAATACTCTGAGAGGGAAAATTCTATCGTTTCATATTCACTCACTTTGTAAAGAGAAAATTCAGGAAATCTATGGAAGTTGAATTATTCAGATAAATGATTAATTTATCCCTCATCAAAATTTTTGATTAATTTAGAAATCAGTTAAGTGATTATTTAATGAATAAATTCACTAAATTAGTAATTGAAATATCATCCCCTTTTCGAAAAACATAATTCAAGAAGAAAAAGAGATGTGAAGTAAATAGAAGTAGAGAGATGTGATGTGAATCAAATAGATGTGAATGAATAGATGAATAGATGTGATGTGAATAGAGGTGATGAGAAGTGAGGTAAATAGATGTGATGAGATGTGTGATGTGAGATAGGAATGAAGGGATGGATAGATGTGATGAGAATAGAGGTGATGAGATGTGAGGTGAATAGATGTGATGAGATGTGTGATGTGAATCAGAAAGATGTGCATGAATGGATGGATGTGATGTGAATAGGGGTGAAGAGATGTGAGGTGAATAGATGAAATGAATGATATGGGATGTGAGTGGATGTATGTGAAAGAATGGATTTGAATGTATGTAAAAGAATGGATTTGAATGTATGTAAAAGAATGGATGTGAATGGATTTGAAAGAATGGATATGAATGTATGTAAAAGAATGTGATGTGGATGTATATGCGAAGGAATGTGATGTGATGAAAAATGAAGTGATGTGACATGAATATATGTGGATGTGTAGTGATAGATAGGAATGTATGAATAGATGTGGGTAGTCGAACAGGTGAACAATTGGATGGATGTGTATGAATGAGATATGGTGTGGACAGAAGTGATGTGATAAATGTGGATAGAATGTATGTGATGGGATGGTAATGAGAATGTATGTGGTGGTATGAATGAACGAATGTGATGGATATGAATGAATGAGATGTGATGGGTTTAAATGGATGTGATGTAATTGAATGTTATGGACAAGAATTGATGTGGTGTCATGTGAATTGTGATGTGAATGATTATGATTGTGATATGAATGATTATGATTGGATGGGAATAGGAATACTTATGAAATGGTTGTGGAATTTAAATAATGTGGATTGATAATGGAACAATGTGGAAAGACGAGAGTTCGTTATAGAGACTATATTTATGTCATGTTTTTAAATGACTATTTTATGTCAAGAATGCTGGGGAAGCATATTGACTATCTTGTGATTGAGGTCATGGTGGAGACCTAATCTGATTAAGTTGCAACAGCTGACGGAGAGTCAATGGAGGATGTCTCGCGGTGTAGCAAGGTCGGCCAGGTTCTCGCGTAGCAAGGTCGGCCGGGGTCTTGACCAGCCTCAGTTCGATTAAAATGGTGAGCTTCCGGTAGGTGGATGAGGGACCAAGGAAGTGGCCTATGAGTGCAGCGCTAGGTCACCTGCGAAGGATCCTAGAGGGTGCTGACCATACGGTGCTCAGGCTCTAGAGTTCCGAAGATACCCACACGTGCGTCGTGGAAGATATTGGAACAAGGAGTAAGAGTTGTTTTCTGAATTCGGGCATGGATCTGGTTGATTGACCTTGCTAGTCCTCAATGAATGAGTCCATGGCTCTTTTATATGGATCCATTGGTTGATCTTTGCTGATCTTTAACGGAGATTCCATTTTGATATGTGAATATATTGTCGAGTACTATGAGCTAGGAGCCATCGAAAAGGCCCTTAAGTGGATAGGTGGTGAGCGTTCGTGTTGCTAATGATGCCATAGGTACATCGATGAGAGAATATTTGGAAATAAGGATTTAATCAGAGATTTTGTGGATTATAATCAGTGACACTATGATTTCATTAAATGATTGTTTTAAAGACAGCTGATTCCCTGAAAAAGGCAGTTTCATACTAGGTGTGTAAGTGGTGTGACTAGTTTTAAGTTTGCATGAATATCCGGCTAGGGGGCCTGGGAACTCTTTTCCCTCATATCCGGGACAAAACCTAACCAAATTCCTAATCGGATCCCATCACTACAGTGGTTGGGTGGTTGGCTAACCCATGGGTCTGGATGGGGTTAGGCTGGATTGATGGATCCTTAAATTGAGACTCAATTCTGTTATAGTACGATAGATGAAGATCCGAGACAAAAATTGTTCTATGGAAAAAAATCAATGGCTGTGCCTCTCAATGAGGAAAAAAGCGTTGGTCTCTATGATCCAAGTGCAATCTTCCCTGATTTGATTATCGGACTTACAGGTTCGGTCAGATTAGTTGAGTTAGTTAAGACTTTTTTGACTACGTTAGAGAAAAATTATCCAAGAGGAATTGCCCGTGCTTTCTGGGTAATGGGAAATTTTTCTGGGTTCGGTTTTGGAAGAACCGATGGATTAGTCTCTTGTCCGGATATCCATGGGCGAGGCCCCGAGTAAGGGACCCTAGCCCGCACAGGAAGTGCTACTTCCGCTGCTAGCGACCCTGAATTCATTGCGTGGTGGAGACAGGGACCTCACAGCTGGTATCAAAGCCAATTTTGGCTAAAGTGGATCAACTGAGAAGCCAAAAATGTCAAAATTTGATAAAGTAGCAGTAAAAGATTGAAATTGTGTGATAAATTCATACAAATTGTTATACAGACTAAAATTCATAAATTCGTAATTGGATCTTCAGATAGAAGTACCGCAATTATATGGAATTCGTGACTTGCTTGAGGCCTAGAAATGATGGTATTCACCTTATAATTCCAAGGGCCATGACTACCCGTATATACCGAGGGTATAATTGCACCTCTCTATTGGCAGTATATACGAGTAAATCTAAGACCTTGAAATTATAAGCATAAATGCTATCCAATTTTGAATTCGAATGTGGTTGATATGATTTTAAAATTCTGGTTGAGAACTGATGAGTTGATTTGGATTCTGATTGAAAAATGATGATTCCTGAATTTTGGCTGAAATGTAATAAGCTGAGCAAAAACCTCAATGAGGATTAATGGGAAGAGTCCTTGTGATGATGTTCATAAAACTGGAATGAAGATAATGACTTCAGCAAATCACTCTATGAGATTAGTGGATTATGTTAACAAATTGCTACTGTTAACACTTGACCCAGTGGATCAAGTTAAGGAATGACAAATTAAAAATCTGTATAATTGAAATCCCCATGGAGGGCTATTTAGATGGAAATTTTGGTCCCAATGATGCCATAGGTACACCGATGAAAGAATGTTTGGAAATAAAGATTCAACTGGAGATTTTGAGGATTATAATCAATAACACTATGATTTCATTAAATGATTGTTTTAAAGACAGCTGATTCCCTAAAAAAGGCAATTTGATACTGGGTGTGTAAGTGGTGTGACTAGTTTTAAGTTTGCATGAATATCCGGCTAGATTCTGGAAAGTTTCTCCCTGAACTATCTTTCTCGAAGGGTAA